>NW_021132495.1:0-351248 GCF_004193835.3 Ostrinia furnacalis
TATAGAATTATCCTGTTTTCGCCGAAGAGATTTAAGGTCCCTCCCAACCCGAAGATTTCTATATCTTCTTCCCTGGAGGTAAACGTCAATGTCATCTCTTCTCTAAATATAATGAGACCGCTCGGACACCGAGCCCACAGCGTGGTAGGGGTGGGGTTGCCCGCTCTTTTGTTTTTTACTACTACTGCGCTGAATATTGTGTGCGGATTGGCTTGTCGTACAGGGGTACTACATGGTAAAATAAATCTCGGAGGCGAAAGCAGGATAAGTTATGGTCCATAACGAATGCGTGCAACTTTGTAATCAATAAAATTTAACTTAACGACAATTCGCGCTTCAAAATCAATTAAAAAAAAATTACGTCGTAGGTATGTAATGTTTGTGATTGTAACGCGTAAGTCTTACGAACAATCAAAAACATCATCCTATCGTCAGTTGTAAGGGCTAATAATACTTGTAAATATTTGAATAAATAAATCGATTAATTAAATTTCAGTACAGTTTCTGGAAATTAGTTTTTAGTATACAATAAAATAAGTGTATAATGCTAAATTGTGGCATGCCACATGTTCTAGTCCTAAACATTGGGTGCTACAAGTCACTTGTGCTACTACATAATATCCAGAATGTAGCCAACTCATCAACTTTTCAAATGTCACTTCTCTGGCCTCTATATCTACAGGATGCAGAATAATTAGCTCATATTATGTATAAAACAAAGACTGGCAGCTAGATAGACAACAAATAAAATTGTTCCGACGATACCAATAAATCGATGTAGTACGCTTTCAACACGAAATCGCATGTTCGTGTATTTTTGTAAGCCTATTCAAACTAAAATAATTCTAAACATAATTAATTAGCCTCTGGCCGAACTGCCGGACGCAGAATCATACTAAACATAAGTGTATGATACCCGAAACGAAATAGTGGCGATTTCGTAGCCTAGTGGTGAGTAAATTAAATTTAAAACGTGTAAAAGACCTCGTCATACAAAAAACATGGATATATGTAGTTTCCCATCCACGGATTCTGTTTAATGAAACCTTTATTGTGACGTGTTATCAAACTATACTAAGTCTTATACAGCCTCCCTTGCATTATTTATTATGTTTACTAATCATTTATTATTCGGTACTATTTTTGTATAACATTTTATTTTTATTTTATTCAAAACACCTCTATTTTATAACCTATTATGAAGATTAATATTTACTAAATTGTAGCATTAAATATGTAAAGATCTCTTTTTCAGATTCTATTACATTTTAAGTAATTTGCTTTGCGGTTTAATCACTGTATTATAGTCATTAAGATATTGGTTCTATACTTTTTAAATTAAGCCAAAAATAAGGTTTACTTTTATGGATTATTTTTAGGTCGTTGTAAATTGTACATAAAGTAATGTATTGCAGTACAATATAGTGGATCTTTACAAAATGACTAGATTTGTATATCAGTTTTAGTAAATAGTATGAACAAATATGTATCTCTAACCTTTGTTATTATTTTAGCATTTATTTTATTTAACAAAGATATTTTTAAGTTTAAAAGTGATATAAACGACTGGTCAGTCATCGTCATGGTTCGTTCCATCGGTTTGCTACGAAATTAGTTTTTGAATTGTTTACGTAGAAGCTTTAATATTTTATTTAAGTTATATTCATAGATAAATGTTAATATATTTTGTTGTAATTGTAAGAGAATATACAGTTACAGTAATCAATAGTTTTATTTAAAATTACAATAATAGGAAAATTATGTAACTTTTATTACGTTTACTTTTGACATATAAAATACAAATAAACTCGTAATCTGCATTACAAATAGACAACAAAATGTGATGCTATTGTTTACAATACTATTGAATTTCTCAGGGGAGACGACTATATTGGCAAATTTTTCCATCTATTATTCTATAAATGGTCAAATATCGTCTTGATTCAATCGACATTTAAGGTGGCACGAAAAAGAGACATAAAATGAAAAAATGTTGCTCAATAGTTACACCATCATAGTTTTTAGTATCACACTTTCTGTTGCACAGTAAAAGCAGATCTATTACGATAGTAACTTAAAATAAACAATTTTAAATTAATTGTGATATCAGCACGATTAGATGAAATAAAAGTGTCAGGTTATTATGATAATTGTAATTCAAATTTACCATGTTACCATATTGACTTTAAACAAAGAAAACAAATTAGTTTTTACAACATATTTCGAGTTTCAAATGGACTTCTCAAACCCCTGCAAGATTCGTAGTGTAATGCACAAAAACACTTCACTGTTGCTATAATAGCACTTTACACAGCGACTGACAGAGCTTACATAAGTTGCCTATAATGTTATTGAAGGTATTACACATTTACATTTAACACCTATGTCGAAGCAAAACTTATATCTACTGTGTCGCATACGCAACACCTAAATATTTTCTATATTATTTAATAATGTCAATCACTCTATAAACATTTATAAAACCATAAATTCCAATGTTCAGACAAATAATAACTCGTAGTTTAAAAACAATCATCCACACTATCACAATCGAAAACAATCAATCATGTTGATCAACACAATCTGTACTTAAAATAAAGTGTTTCATTCGTTATAAAAGTAAATTAATAGTATCACTTCTTACACATAATTCTGAAAATCATCACGGTTCACACAACACGCGCTGACTCGAGTTAGTCCAGCTCTATGATGTCATCGATGTCGTCCAGGTTGAAGTCCTTCAACGTCATTGGCTCTGAAAACAAAAAAATGATTAGTTTTAATTATATTGTAACCTACGTAACAGCAAACAGTTACTAATCCTTAACTATACAAATTTAAAAGAGTCCAACACCCTTTAGCTTATGAATGCTGTCCTGTCACTCAATCAGTGAATATCAAGTGTATAAGAAGTGAATATAAAAAGCAGATGGAGATACGTAGAGCCTAAATTACGATCATAACGTAGGTATATATATACTAACTGTCAGTCTTTTTCTTTTTCGCCAAACTGTTATCAACAGGCGCAGGTCTCTTCTTAAGTTCTTGCTTTGGCGCTGGAGTAGATTTTTCGGCCGCTTTTTGAGCTGGTTTTGCACTGGAAATAATAAAATATATTACAGAACCATATACGAAACAAATTCAAAAATCTCTCAGATTATAATTTAAGGTTTTTAAAAATATACATACGTGGTGGTCGGTTTGGGGGTCACTGCAGCCTTGGAAATCGCTTTACCGGTGGAGCATAATATAATGCTCTTCGACGTACCGACCACTGTGGTCGGTTTCGACGGCGTCGTCTTCTTCTTGCTTATCTCTTCTGGTTTTTTTATAGATACAGGCGGAAAATCGACGTCTGTCAAATCCACAGAATCCAGGATTTTATCTTTGGCTTTAGACTTCTGTGGAGTCGCTTTCGAGTTCGAGACGGGCGGTTTCACAATGGACGCAGACGCTTTCGCCGCAATCGTAACTTTCTCGGACTTCCGATTTCTCTCATTCGCGGGTATATTGATGGTGATAACCTTCCGGTTGGCTGGCGCGTCGGTGTCGGCGGCCTGTCGGGACGCGTAGTCGCAGGCCTCTATGTGGACGACGTTCTTGAATATGTCACTCGGGCTCGGAGATCTGGTGATGCCCCTCGAAATGTCTTTCGCGGGTGGGACTTTCGTTTCGGGTGGATGTTTCGGCAACTGGCTGCTGCCCCGGAGCGTTCTGTTCTGCACGGGGGCGGCGGGTGGGGCTTTGCTAGGGGCCGGCGGTGCTTTGCTCGGGGCCGGTGGCGCCTTGCTAGCCGGCGACGCTTTGCTAGGGGCGGGAGATGCCTTGCCGGCAGAGGGCGGCGGTTGCAGAGCGACCGTCGGCAGCGAGGTCAAGTCTTTCCTGTTCAACACTTCGATTTCTCCGCCCTCGGTTATACGCAATATGTCGCCCGGTCTGCATTTTCGTTTCAGCGGTTTCTTTGTGACGACCTCGGACCTGGGTTCCGGGACGGGGGCCTCGACCGGCGGCTGCTCGACGACCGCTGTCGAAACACTGGCCGAGTTCAAGATGTCGTCCGAAATCACGATCGGCGCCTCGAGACTCGTGATGTTGGGCTGCGGCGCGCCCTGCGCGTTGTAGTGCACCTTGCTGAGCGCCACCGGCACCACGGGCGGCGGCTGCGCGAAGCCGGACGCCGGCACCAGGACGAACTGCGCGCCCTTCGGCAGCGCGTCGCTCGGGCCGCTGTCCGCGTTAAACGTGGAGTTAAAGACGGAGCCGGCGGGGACTCGCCGGAGAACTCGAGGCCGGCAGGCGGAGCGGATCTGGGGGGGCACGCTGTCCGGGCGGACGGCGGTGAGCCCCACGGGCACGGGGGCCCGGCGGGGGGCCGCCGGGGGCCGCTCCTCGTCGTCGCTGTCGAGGGAGATGGGCCCGGCGAGGTCGGGCGCGGCGGGCTGCGAGGCGTACACGGTGGTGAGCGGGAAAGAGTGGCGGTCGAGGGACTTCACCACGATGGTCTGGCGGCGACCGGGCGCAGGCGCGGGCGCGAGGGGGGGCAGCGGTTGGAGGCCCAGGCCGGCCGGGGCCAAATGCACCGGCGCGGGGGCCGGGGCCAAATGCACCGGCGCGGGGGCCGGGGCCAAATGCACCGGGGCAGGGGCCAGGACCGGGTCGGTGACGATGCGGATGTCGTCGTCGTCGGGGAGTATGCACTCGTCCGCTGTAGGCGTTTCACCGGACGGCACTTCTGCGGCCCTTTGGAATCTGGAAAAATAAATTTTGTCGTTGAGGGCGGCTATCTAAAGCTCTCACATCTTGTAATTTTGGGCTTACTCCACTATTCCCCGTCGACAATCCCCGTCAATTAGAGCTTATAAAAATAAAATCTTAATATAACGGGGAATACTGAACTTTTTAGTTCATTGATCCCCATTATAAGTTCCAACTGGCGTTAATTAACGGGGAATAGTGGAATAAGCCTAAATTTTGCTCTATAAAATCTATCTGACGTTCTGTTCGTACAAGAACTATTATAAGATAAACGCAGTCATTATACTCACAGTCCTACAGGCACCACGTTTCCAGTAGGGACTGCCGGCACCGCAGGCACCGGTACTGGCGAGCAGAGGGCGTCAGGGTTAAATCTACCAGGTCGCAGTTTGACCTTGATCTTCACGGGCGGTCTCTTTGCTGTCACGTTCGTTTCCACAGGTTGACTGGACACAGTCGTCGACTCTGCGGCTGTATTTTGTATGGGGAGTTTTTTCGCTGAAGCAGGTCCAGGTTTGGACTTAGTCACGGGCGTCGGGGTCTTCTTGTCGGCGTTGAAGGCCAATTTCAAGGCGGAGTTGGCGGAGGTGTCCTTAGCGGCCGCGGTCTCCTGCGAGCTGATAGGGTGCTGCGCCAGCATTTCGCTCGTGGACATCTTCAGGTTGCTTTTGTGTAGCTTCCTCAATACCTCGACTCCGAGAACCTGAAAAAAATAGGTTTTTTTAAGGTCAGTTTATCGCAGAGATGAATGACAATGTGAACGCTTTGCAGATTGAAAATAAGCTGATATTGAAACATTGTGATACGATTCATTCATAGTGAGTGTAACAGCCGTGTCTATGATTATATGTTAATACTAGCTTTTGCCCGCGGCTTCACCCACGTGAAATTTAGTTTGTCACAGATCGTCATAAATTATATATATAGCCTATATGTCGTTATTCTGGATTATAAAGATAAAGTTTCATCAAAATCCGTTCAGTAGTTTTTGCGTGAAAGAGTAACAAACATCTATCCAGACATCCAAACTTGTGCATTTATAATATTGGTAGGATTTTACATAACGTTGTGAGCTTACCTTCACAGCTATGTCATAAATGGGTCCGCTGTCGATGCTTTTCTCGTTGGCCTCGTACTCCTTCAGGGCCTTGAAGGTGCTGTACTGCGCGGCCAGGGTCGCCGCGTCCTCGTCCAGCATGGGGTTGCCTGACAGGTAGGTGTGCGCCACGATCTTTATAAAGTTCTTGTTGCTTAGCAACGACGGGTGGAGCGGCACCGACCCCTTCTCCGCGTCTTTAGAGGTAGAAGCCGCCGGAGATTCCACAGAGGCAGTTTTCCTACGGGCCGGCCCCGGCTTTCTTTTCGGCGCGCTCGCTAATGGTGCACTGTCCTCGTCGTCGCTCAGCACTATACTCGACTGCTCGTCCAGATTTAAAGTCTGCAAATCGGTGTACATCGGAGTGCCCTTCTTTTTCGATTTCGAGTTTGCGGAACTTTTGGTTGCAGGCGGATCGTAAGCGTCCCGATCCTGTTTGATGTTAAATTTGTCGAGAATGCTCGCCGTGTGCTCGAGCGTGTTGAATTTTGATTGAGGGGGAGGGCGAGCGTTAGCATCGTTTTCACTGTACGGGAAGGTCTCGCTCGAGTACGTCAAGTCGTTGGAGCCCTCGTCGTTCGGAGCGTGTCGTATCGGCACCTCGGGGAAGAACTCGTCGTCGCGCCAGTCGTCGTCGTCGATGTCGATGACGGCGACGCCCGCCGAGTCGAAGTTCTTCTCCGCGGCGAGCGCGGCGCGGCGGCGCGTGCGGCCGTCGGTCTCGGGCTGAGGCTCCGGCTGCGCGGACGTCGACGGCACCTCCTCGTACACGTAGCCCTTCCTCATCTTCTCGGGCGACTTGCCCTTGCGCGGCCGGCCCTTGCCTCTCGGGCGGGGCGGTTCGATATTCTCCTGTTTCAAAATCAAAAATCAAAATCAAAAAAATATTTATTCAGTTTAGACCACAAGTGGCACTTATGAACGTCAATAGAAAATAATAAAAAAAGAAAAAGGTAGCCCTTATGGGGCACTTTACATGTCTCCTTATCTTTTGGGCCCTACCAGCGCTTCGAGACAAACATATGGCAAGTGCTGAGAAGAAACGCCGGAACAAACTCAGTCACCACTTATTGCCAGGAATTATCTAACGGTAAGAATAGTCAAATTTAAGTACATCAAATATGTGCAGACTGAACTGACCACGCATCCTTGTCATCAATATAGTCTCGAACCTTGTAGTACCCTTTGGACATAAGGGTATTTTTTATATGTATCTTAAATTTGTTTATTGGCAATTCGACAAGGTTGTGTGGTATTTTGTTAAATATGGTAATACATTTCCCCAAGAATGAATTACCTATCCTATGCAACCTAAATGATGGAACAGCAAGTTTATTCTTATGTCTCGTGTTAAATGAGTGGACGTCACTTTTCTTAGTAAATAAATGTATATGTTTACGGACATACATAATGTTTGACTGCGCTCGGTTCGCCGAGGCCGTGAGATTCAGGTTCGTTTATATCCGTGAGCGGCGTCATAGGCGCGGCGGGTTCGCGGCCTAACAACACGCGCGCGATGCTCATGGTGAGCTGGTCGCCTTCGTCGAGCTGGTCGAAGTGGCCGCCGTGCACGAGCGTGCGCACGCGCGCCACGAGGTCGGCGATCTCGCGCGGGCCCTGATTGTTCTGGTAGTTGTGCTGGATCAGGATGTGCGTGATCTTCTGCACCATGGACTCGTCGAGCGTCTGCTCCGGCTCGGGCGCTTCGGGTTGTATCGGGATGCAGCAGTTGACGACGCTGTTCTTGGTCGGGCGGCCCTTCTTGCCCTTGGCCTTGGGTCGGCTCGTCTCCGCCAGAAACTCGGGGTCGTTCGGGAGGATGCTCTCGTCGGTTTCGGTTTTGATCCCGCCCGGCTCGGTCTTGGCGCACTCGGCGATGGAGGTGGGCACTTTGACCTTCACTTTCTTGATTTTCACGGGTTGCGGTTTCGGTTCCAGCTGCTGCATTTCCTCTGCATAAAAATAAAATTAATGTTACTTTGCGCTTTGGTAGCTCAGGGTTATTTCGAGATATTATATTTGCGGGACGATGGCGAGGGTCACGTGATTTTCTACAACCCAGTCGAATTAACTGCGTACCTAGCAGCCGTGAGGTAATATCAACACCATGATATGGACGGGGGGAACGCGGGGAAGTGAACCACAGAGCTCCTAAGCGAGGTGCGCAGTTAACTCCATCGGTTCGGTTTGTATAATTGCGTTCGTGATCCCACGTGCCGCTGTGTACAGCCCTGCTCGAGCGAGCAGGGCTGTACACAGCGTTCAAGCGTTCAAACGCTTGAGCGCAGCAGCGAGTCGTGCTCGTGCACCGCGTGCTACGTGCCGCGTGTAACTGCACCCAGGCGGCGTCGCGCTCGTGCTCGGGCAGCCCCTGCTCGAGCGAGCCGCGCAGCAGCGAGTCGTGCTCGGGCACCGCGTGCTACGTGCCGCGTGTACTCACGCTTGCGCGCGTGCTCCTCCTGGAACTGCACCCAGGCGGCGTCGCGCTCGTGCTCGGGCAGCCCCTGCTCGAGCGAGCCGCGCAGCAGCGAGTCGTGCTCGTGCACCGCGTGCAACGCCGCGTCACGTGCTACCCGCAACAACACGACGTCTTCCACGCCGACCGCCACGCCGCCTGCCACGCCCACGCCGGTCTCGTCGTACCTTTGAAGACCGAGTTATTAAATAATAAAGTACTTTGATATTCTATCATTTTATTAGTCAACACAATCCGTTTCCATGGAAAACGTCATACGACACGGCCATAGACATGACAGTGTCCTCCCCCGTTAATTCTTCAGTTAATGGTGACTGCTCGTGCCTGGAGCATTTGGTCCACGTGACGCCGCACGGGGGAGGACACGGCCATAGACATGACACAAGTCAATGAGTACAGTGCGCTCGCTAGAGAGCGCGTATAAAAAATGTACGCAGAACTGACGGCCGATGGGGCAGCAAGGTTCTGGAATGGTCCGCGTACCGGAAAACGCAGCGTGGGACGTCCACCTACAAGGTGAACTGACGACATCGTAAAGGTAGCAGGGAAGCGCTGGATGCAGGCTGCTACCAATCAATCAATGTGGAAAGCATTAGGGGAGGCCTATGTTCAGCAGTGGACGTCCTATGGCTGAAATGATGATGATGATGAAAATTTTAGCTTTTTTACGTCTCCCGCTAGGGGCGCTGTACGATCCGTCATACATTTAATGTTATTTTTTGACGCGCTCACTGATATAAACTCACACTAGGCCCTCTGTTTGCGAAGCGTAAGCTGAGCTTTGCATTTGTGTAAGTGATCGCCAAAAGTAGAGCCAGACAAAAAACTTAAAAAATCGCAAAAAAAATTGTATGGAAAATTAGGTGAAGTGTCACAGATGTGCGTCGGACTTACGGGACGTGTGTAAGTGCCCAGAAAAGGACCTACATACTAATAATTTGAATTAAGAGTAATGTAGAAAACCGGTCCAAGATTCATCCGCTTTTGCACGAGCGAGCCGTGGCTCTTATGTGAAACAGACATATAGACGCCGATGTGAGATCAAATCTGTGCGGTAATATCAAATAAATACCTATTTAAAATGAAAAAAAGAGACAGTTTGCCACTTACTTGTAAAGTTCGGTGAGTTCAGCCATGTTGTAGTGACGGTCAATCAACTGCTCATCGACGACTCTGCAAGCCACCGCTTGCTTCGTCACCGACCGCTCGTAGATCTTTTGTTCCATTGTGCCCTAAAACCACACTTTAGTCACCAACAATTCGGAGCAATTTTAGTTATTTATCAAATAAACTTTTACTCTTTAGCCACATGAAAAGAAGACCTGAAAATATTGTAACTGATTTCTGATTGTACGGCCGAGAGGCAGTAGCTGTAAGGCACCGCTCCTGTGCCCGGGATTTGAGGTAAGGAAAGAAACCAATTCCCTAGTGAGCATAAGAGTCCCTATTCCCTAAGATACTAACGCCCGTATTCACAAACGATGCTTGCTTAAGCAGCAAATCGAACGCACAGCGTTGAATAGAGCTCTGTGATTGGTTCGTGTGTCATCCTGTGCGTCCACGCGCACTGTGAGACCTCATAGTAATGTTTGTGAATACGGGCGTAAGTCCCTAGAGCCCAAGCCTCATATCTTCCAACCAAATAAAGAACTCATATCTTCCAACAGCTATACTCTGAACATAAAGCACAAAAAATTATGCATTCTATCTAGTGCCATCTGGTACTTGGCACTTATAGACAACTATATTATAATGGACTTACCATCGCCACTAGACGGTAAATGTAGCAATCCTTCTTCTGCCCGAAGCGGTACACGCGGAATATGCTCTGTATGTCGTGCGCAGGATTCCATGACGTGTCGAGGATGATGACGCGGTTGGCTGCTGTCATGTTCAACCCGAGCGAGCCAGCGCGCGTCGATATTAAGAACAATCTGGAAGAATTTGTTTGATGTTATGCCATATAGAAGGTAGATTTTTGACATGATGCAGTGATGTCAGGAAGACGATTGCACGTTAAGTTTTGCATGTTATGTAGTTGTAATAGGAACGATCTGAATCCCAACGGTTGCCGCTACGCTGAAACGTTCTTTATAAGCTCTATTTCTTTTAGAACTGCAATTTTGTACTCTGAATGAAGCCGTTAATAATGTTGTTATTGTTAGTTGGCCAACTCCTGTCGACATTCATCTATTTTGAACGCTCGTGTTTATCGTACCAAAATGTTCCCTCTGCACGATTTAAATTTAAAACTTTTTAAAGCTGGCAAGTTTTAGGGTGCGCGGGTGCACGGTAATGCATGCCTGCAGCGTGTGGCAACGTCACACCATGTGCGCCACACTACGCTACTTATACAATTTTTGATATAGACAGGCGTCCGTGAGCCCACGTTGAGTTTTAGTGGAGGCCCTTATAGTGACGTTTACGACATCAAATGACCCTAACTCACTTGGTCTTATGGTTGTGCTCGGCGTTGAACTCGCGACACCACTTCTGGCGCACCTCGGCCGGCACGGAGCCGTCCAGCCGGTAGTACTCCTGTCCGAGGCTCCACTTGTTGATCTTCTTCAGGAAGTACTCGAGAACATCCATCGTGAACAGGGACGTTGAGAATATCAGCCTGTGAAAAGTAATAACTATGAGTAACGGCGAGTTTGACACTTTTATTAGCACGTAAAAGTTCAAGCGACCACCAGGTGGAAGATACAGAATAAATTTGCACAACGGCGTGAGTGCAGCCGTACGATTTGACAGTCTGTAGCTACGCGTCGGCTATTATAAGGCTGTAACTTGACCTTCACTGGTTGGGTTTTTATTGGCGGTCAAGCTGTAGATCCTGGCTACACAGGAGTAGCAGCGGTGGGAAAAAGAGGTGGGAATAGTCTCTTATTAGGTTTGTACATATTTCTCCTATGCTGACGCCGCGGTCGTTATATCACGTGGTTATAGGTGAGTATTGTGTATATTTAGTCGATTACAGTAGAACGCCGATTATCCGAATTAATTGGGACCGGGGTCGATTCGGATAATCGAAAATTCGGATAATCGGACATAGACTGGTAATAGAGAAAAACGAACTGTCACACATAGAATAAACTTTAATAAGTTTAAAAAACAGATATATTTCTACTGAGCGTTATTGTAGAACTGCTACAATAACGCTCAGTTGAAATATATCTCAGTTCCAAAAAAACAAATCAAAAATTACTTGGTTTTATTTTTTTATATTACGCTTAGGACCGATTCGGATAATTGGCGATTCGGTTAATCAGCGTTCGGATAATCTGCGTTCTACTGTACTTATTAATATAGCACACTGTTTCGCTGACGAAATACAAACAAAGAAGCTTGATGTCAGCGTAGAAGGAATTCAAGCCTAATCTATGTACCGTTCGTGCTCGATTCGTTCTGGTTTCTCTAGACTTTATTTAAGCAGGACTCACACTTTGTCCTGCAGCGCGATACTCTCTTCGAGGATGCGGAACACAGCCACGAACTTGTTGGAGCTAGCCAGCGAGTCAAGCATGGCGCCTTCTTCTAGGTACTGCAGCCACCAGATCTCCGTATCCGTGGGCTTTATGTCCTCGCTCGCGTGTAAGTCTTCGCTGGCCAGGTCGTCTTCGCATTTTTCTTCTATAATAACAATTAAAAGTACCATCATTAGTTTTAAACTGCTAATGTTGTTAAATAAAATGTATAAGAGGTAAAATGATTGTTTTTGCTTTTTTGTATTTTTTCTACTATTTGGAACTACACTTTCTTCTAAAAAGTTAACAATTTAGAGTATACACACAATAAAAAATATTTTTGTACAGGAGAACAATAACGTACTCGTATGCGTAATATCATCATCATCATCATTATTATTTCAGCCATAGGACGTCCACTGATGAACATAGGCCTCCCCCAATGATTGGTGTTGGTGGCGGCCTGCATCCAGCGCCTTCCCGCTACCTTTATGAGGTCGTCGGTCCACCTTGTGGGTGGACGTCCTATGCGTAATATGGTCAAGGAAAAACATACCTTTGACCTTATTCCTAGTGGTCTCCCCCGTCCTATTCTGGAAGTTATGCAGCACCTGAGGATGCGACCATATCTTCTGCAGTATATGAAAGTCTTTGAGTATACTCTTGTTATTCTGCGTATTGCTGTAGTTTTTCAGGTAGTGCTTGTATAGATCCCACTGGCATTTGGTGAGAGATATGAACACTGTGTACTCGTGTTTCTTCGGCAGGTAAGGGTAGAGAACCGAAGCCTCCTGCCTCTGGAGGCAGCCTTCGAGAACTTTGTGCAGGATGTGAGTACGAGCTTTCATCAGTTTGATGTCCTCTTCTCTGGAATCTCTGTGCTGGCCGTTCATGATTGGGTTCTCGAATCTGGGAAGAAACATTTTGAGACGTGTAAGTTTATACTGTTTGTTTCTCAGAGCAACATTTGTACGTTTCTCGCACATTAATTCAGTCGACTGTACATACTACAAAAAATCATTTGAAAAAGTCATGATGGAAGAACCAAAATCTACTATAAAGATTTAATAAGGGAAACTTTTGCGTTTGCTCGTGTATTATAGAATAAATTTCGCATTTCAGACCCGTTGTTCTCAGTTTCAAACCAGGATCCTTTAGTTACCGCATGAAGCACATATATTTCTTTCAGAACAACTTGACATACCTATTAGAATACTCCGAGTAGGTCCCCAGTAGGTTCGGCTTGACGAAGTTGACCATGCAGTAGTATTCGCGAAGGTTGTTCTGCATGGGAGTGCCAGTTAGCACGATGCGGCGCTTCGTGACCACGCGGCTCATAGCCACTGCCAGCACCGAGCAGTCGTTCTTGAGGAGATGGCCTTCGTCGCAGATTATTATGTCTGGACCTGTGATAAGGGGGTGCACTTTATGCAGTTTAAAAAGGGGCTATTTCGCAAAAAAAAAAATCGGTTGCACAAGTCAAACGATATACAAATACGGCGCTTGATAGCATGCGGCTCATGGCCACTGTCTGCATCGAGTTTTTATTATGTTCGAACCTGTGAGAAGGTGGTCTACGAAAAAATAAACATTGTTTTTTTTACTATCATCATCAGGTCATTTAGTCTCCAATAGAGGACGACCCTCTCTAATTTACCAGTGGCAAAAGGGAGGATTTGACCTACACTCCCCACGCTGACCAATCGGGTCTGGGAGGGCAGCTATTCGTTTATTTAGGGTACATAAAGAGGCAGTAAGGAAATATCTTAACAGATTTCTACACAATCGTAAAGATTTCCACACAATCTTTAAGATATCAACAGTACTGACCTGGGTCTAACAAAGCCGTCCGTATCTTGTTGACGATGGCGGGCCGCACGTCGTCCAGGAAAGGGTCCAAGGTGGTCAAACTTCGGAACAGCTCGTAGCCAATGATGAAGATCCCGCCGCCGTTATACCAATCTTCTAATTGGTAGGCGCGGTTGGAGGTTTTCTTCAGTTTCGATAACTCGAACACCTGGATGAGAGACGAAAAATAGTACCACGGGACAAGTTTTGTCGGTTTCTGTACGCATACAAAAACATGCTATGGCCGCGTGGCGCAATTATTTAAATACAAACAACGGAATTACAAACTAAAATAAAACCACGATTAACAAAAATCCTAACGAATTACTTTTCTTTCAGTTAAAACTGAATTTCTGACTATTTAAAAAATATGTAGGAGTGTATTAAAATGCGTATTTTAATTAAATTAATTATTTTTACAAATTAAAAGTCAATAATCGACACTGTGTACACAATTCGTAAGCAACCAGCCACGTGTGCCCCCACCTCGCTCGATTGCTCGAGTCTATAAAAGGCGGATACGGTGTGTCAACAGCTCTGTCGCTGTCTAACCGTCGGACAGCGCGCATCGGTGCTCCAATGTCTCCTTCGTCAGGTGAGTTAATATTTTTATTGTTTTATTTTAGAATTAGATGTTATAACAGGATACTCTGTATTTCTATTGCAACTTATCATAAACGCCTATTATTAAAAATATTATGTAAAAAGTATTTCACCATTTTACATTACAATAGACGATTACGGTAAATGTGTGAACCGGCCGTATTTTGCCCGTAGCATGAAGCTTTTACGATTCAAACTGTAGCCCTCCCCACGTCCTCACAAACTTAAATTCAAAACAAAATCGCCAGCAGTAAATTATCTATAAAGCACATAGAAGCGCAAAAAAAGTCATGCAATCAGGAAATGACAGTTTCGCAGGCAAATTACGTTATGTCGTGCCAAAAATGGTGTTTTATTAGTAAGTACCTGAAGTTTCCTCCGCAATTTCGCTGGCTTGGAAAATAATATGAAAATGGTTATTTAATGAATGAATGAATGAATGAATGTTAAAGCTGTGTTATATCAGTCGGCTTTATTATGGGCAGTCTTGGTTAGTTGACACCATCAATTAATTAACATACCTACTTTAATTTAATTATGTAGGTATGTCAAAATGTTACATTAAGTTTTTCTACAGCAATTTTGGATTCAATGACGTCACAAGTTCGCCTAGTCGCCTACTCAAAACTGCGAACTTAATTCAGAAATTCGTGTTTTCAACCCTACAGGAATATAATAAAATGTTTAGTTATTGATCTTTGAAATAAGTGAATGGTATCAACTAACCACAATGCTCACACGAGTTAAAACATAAGTTCTTTACCTTGATCTGGTTGGTGACGGGTCCGATCCACTTGTGTATCTCGTCCACCCAGTTGAGTACGGTGGACAGTGGGCAGCAAACTAGCACGCGCTGCATGCCCACGCGTGGGTGTGTCAGCACCTGGGAACCACAACAAAAAGTAGTGAGGTTAGATA
Organism: Ostrinia furnacalis; assembly: GCF_004193835.3. Classification (NCBI taxonomy): domain Eukaryota; kingdom Metazoa; phylum Arthropoda; class Insecta; order Lepidoptera; family Crambidae; genus Ostrinia; species Ostrinia furnacalis. The sequence continues at coordinate 15,164 of NW_021132495.1, forward strand.
GCCAGTTCCTCCTGGTTGGTGATTCCGGGAGAAGCTCGCTTCCACCTTCGGCTTGATCGTCACTTACCATCAGGTGAGATACAGGCCAAGAGCTTCCTCGTTGTGGATAAAAAAAAAGGTGGTTGATTCTTATTACACAGACTATAAAGGTCAATTAGGTTTACTTTTTTCTTTCGCTCCTCCATTTACAATAATGACAGATAAAAGATACGATAAGTATTTGCTCTCACCAGTTGGTGTCACTGTGAATGAATAAGGTTCTTGCTCTTGTCACTTGCTAGTGATTAATACAGTGATGCGAACTGGTGAGCGCAGACTGAAGCGGTATAATGACTATCGAATTTGTACAGGATATACCTTTTATAAAATTACCTTCAATGTATGTCAAGTGATTCTGCAGTGCCTTTAGATTTAGGCTAAGAACTCACGGCGCGATTTTCACCAGCGCCCGCGGCGGTTGTGGAATTGCGGTTTTATTTCAAAACTCACGGGAGCGGTTATTTGCGCGGTTATTCTAAGAACCGCGCCCGTTGCGGGCGAAAACCGCGTCGTGAGTTTGTGCATAAGTTTTTACATGTATCTGCATTCTACAGAAGCTGCGGGCCCGCAACCGCCGCGGGCGCGGGTGAAAATCGCGCCATGAGTTCTTAGCCTACCAGTACATAAATTTTATGAGTTGATTGAGCAGATCAACCCAAATTCGTTTGACGCTGAGGTGACCGCTTGAAGGCGCACCGCTCATCAGTGGTATCATTTCTTAAGTGGACACTTAGCTTTATAACAACCTCGTGCTTCCAGGTGTTTAGAGTAGGATACGCATCGTGTGCAGCATCTAAATTATGACTTGAATGAGCTAGGCAATCCAAATCCTTGACTGCTGTGACCGCTTAAAGGAGAACCAACCATTTCAGAGCTATCAGTGGTACTTAACATTTCTTATGTAATCTCACGAGTCAATACATGTAACAACCTCGTGCTTCCAAGTGTTAAATTGCCACCTCCAGTTGTAAAGGTAGAAACCTTTTTATTATATTATTTTAGCTATTTTCATAGTATAATGTCATACGGCATATTGCTGTGGGGCTCAGCTGCGGACATTGAAACTGTGTTTGTTCTGCAGAAGAGAGCAGTGCGGGCCATTTATAACCTTGGACCCCGATTTTCCTTGAGAGAATTCTTTAAGGAGATTAATATACTGACAGTAGCTTCACAGTTCATTTATGAAAACCTTTTATATGTTCGCAAAAATGTAGAGCAATTTACTAGAAAGAGTGATTTACACAAGTTCAATACAAGAAACAAAAATAAACTTGCCGTTCCAAATTTCAGACTGCACAAGATTTATTACAAGATAATTGCACAAGATAATTCATTTATGGGGAAATGTATTAAACTTTTCAATAAATTACCACAAACTGTTGTAGAATTGCCCATTCATAAATTTAAAGCACATATCAAAAGCACCTTAATGAAAAAGGGCTACTATAAAGTTGATGATTATATAAAGGATAAAAATGTTTGGAATGTTTAACTACCTAGCTCGCATCAATACTTATGACTATAATTTGTATATTTTAAAGACTGTAAAACCTTGAAAAGAAGGCTGACAATAGTGACTGAGTTTCTTGCGCTGCTTCTTCTCAGCACTGGCCCATTTATTGTCCCGAAGCAGTGGTAGGGTTAATATTGGGACGTGTAAAAGCGCTTTTTTAAAGCCTATTTGCAAAAATAAATGAATTTTATGAATGTAATTTTTAATTTTATTTTATAAGTTTTCTTTAGTAATTCCTTTTTGTACAAGCAATAAACGATTATTATTATTGTTAGAGGAGAATACGCACCGTGTGCAGCAGCGCCAGCACCTGCAGCGTCTTGCCGAGCCCCATGCAGTGCGCCAGGATGCAGCCGCCGCCCGCCGAGCCCGCCGCGATCGCCTCCAGGCTCTCGAAGCACGCGTCCCACATGAACTTTACGCCCTCGTACTGGAAACATTACAATCATTAATCACTAAGCGTTCCTGCACACGATGCCGTCACCGCGGCGTCGGCCACCGCGCCGTCGCCGCACCGACGCCGCGCAACTACTGTAGATACGAAGCCCGCCACTGCGCCGCCTCCATTTGGTTTGACCCTCTGTTTGATTGATTCATTTCATTACCGGCCGTGTACCGTGCACGTGCGTACGCGGCCGGCAATGGAATGAATTCAACGTAGGGAACGCGCGCTGAGGTGGCGCGGTAGCGGGCTTCGCGCGACTCATATCTACAGTGTAGTTGCGCGGCGTCGGCGCGGTGACGGCACCGTGTGCAGGAACGCTAAGGCTGGGTTGCACTATCTTACTTTAACTTTAACAAACGTTAAAAACTGTCAAACTCCATACAAAAAGTACCGGTTATCGTTATAGTCACTGTAAAAATTAGCCTAAGGCTGACGAAGATACACGTAGCGGCCTATTACCCGCTACACTAGGTAAACGACAAACGCAGCAACGCAAAGCGGAGATATCAAATAGTCGGTGTATAATAGTCATATTACGTCGTGTCGCTTTATGTGGCGCACCTTCGCTCACCGCGCGTGTGGGAAACCCGTCTCACGCATCCGCGTCACACTGAGTCTCTCGTATTCTCAGGCTCAGGTTATTTCGACAACATGACACAGATGAGCGATTTATGAATAAAGCTACTCAGGTGAGCTGAGCATTTATTTTAAAACTTTGTTACTTTTTATTTCAACAAGAGATAGAGAGAGAGAGAGAGAGAAAGGAGAAAGGCAAAAGAGTTTTGCTTAGTGAGTTTAGTAGGTATAATAGCGTAACAATAATTTTAATTGACTTTACAAACTAGTACGTCATGAATGAAAGTTTACCTGATGCGCCTTCATGACCTTGGTGAAGAACGGGTGTATGGTGACGACCGGGCGGTTGGCCTCGAAGTCATACTCGAGACACACCTCGTCGTTTATGACGAGCACGTTCACGCCGTCCTCGCATTGCATGATGTCCCTCTGAAATTGACACTCAAATCAGCCGGATTTTCCGCGAAATATGAATGACGTACCATTTCATCAGCGTATTGTGGTATAGTTGTGGCAATTCACGAAGGCGAGTGAGCTTTACATGTGTGGTAGGTCGCTACTGTTCGTTTTTGAAAAGTGTTGGTAGACATTACACTATCGTTATGTGCATGAACACGTACACGTACAGGTATCTACACACACAAAAGTGCCTTCGTGAGTTGCAAGAACTATAATGAGGGCTGTCGTTTTTATAAGTAACGGTTGGCACCACTGACGATTAACCCTTCTCTACAGTGGCGCCATCCTGGTGAGTGCAAATGCGATAGTCCTACCGCTTCAGCGCTCACCAGTTGGTATCACTGTTTTCGCCACTAGCAAGTGACAGTGACCATACTCTACAGTAGGGCCAAGGGTGAGAGCTAAAACAAAAGCCCTCATTGACCTAGACTTGACTTGGTTACTTAAGAATCAGAAACGTCACAAAATAAGTGCATAGTATTACATGGGATAATGAACTTACCAATTTGTTTTGCCTGATGTTTATTCTGCGTTTGCGTTCGAATTCTTCCATGTTAGCCACAACAGTACTTCTTGCTAGAGATTTCTTGTCAATAACCTGAAAAATAACAGATACGGAACTATTGCACATATTCTGAAACATTATTAACTAATTATAGTGACACTGTTTCGTATAAGTTTGACATACTTTTCTGATATTCCGCCTGCCTTTGAAATAAGCGGCTTGTTGCCGCTTGGGATGAAGGGACGCATCGTTCGACGGGTCGCCAAACAGCTCTCGCGTTAGCACTCTGAAATATAAGTTGTTTTGTAAGTAATGCACAAAAAGATGACTGTTTAGATTTTACAACTATGTTGTAATTTTTAAAAATCTTCGGATGAAGCGAATCGTATAATATTGATCGAACTTCACTTTGGAAGTTCGTTTGATCATTATTAACTTGATAAGGGGCTTTATTACAAAAAGTTAGACACTGGTTGAACTTTTGTTTAAATTGACATTTAGTATGGAAATGTCATTTTAAACCAGTGATAGTCCCGGTGTCCCGGGTTTCACTTTTTAGTAATAAGGCGGAAGAAGTATAAATAATAATTAAAAGGTGACGTACTTCAACTGTTTCTGTCGCTCCAGCATCTTCTTTTTCGACACGCGCCGGCCGCGGCCGCCGCGCCTCTTGATGTACGCTTCGGAACTGTCTCCGCGTCGCGTGATGAACTCGCTTACCAGCTTCGCGCGTTTCGCGTCGTCTTCTCTGGAAATAAAAACAATATTTAATTTATCTTATTTATGGACGCAGTGCACATCAAGTTATTGGGATCTTTTGTGCTTCCCTTTATCTTTATTCCCCCTCATCCCCAAAAATCCTAACATGAAGTGAATATTTATTTTAAAGCGAGGCAGAATAGAATAAGCACAAGTTTGACTACAACGCTGTGAACTAAAAGTGGAATAATTGAATCATTAGGACTTAAAATGACATTATTAAAGACTATGCACATTTATAGACTCAATCTGAAATACTCATTAACTGTGACCATATTTTTTATTTAACTATAAATTCATAAAAAATGATAATACTTCAATAGAAGCAAGTCGTCTACTTAAGGTATTTTATGTTTCAGACCTATAACACAGAGCATACACTTAGTACCTGTAATCAGGTTACCTGTTTCTTTCAAATTGATAGGAAAAAAAATGAATAGGAAAATTTTAATTGAATATCAATTTAAAAACACCTGTGATTGAGACAACACTTAACTTTGAATTATATTTGGGCAGTAAAGTACTGTTCATTGATAGTTACAAAAACTTACCGAGTGGTATCACTTTTCTTCACCATCCTCTTGAGCAGCTTTTCCTTGATGGTGAACCATTGGTGTTTTTCTTCTTCAGAAGACGATTCATCGTCATCTTTATTATGTTCTTTTGAACTTGTTTTGCTGGAGCTTTTCTAATATAACAAATGATATTATATTAGTTTTGTATATTACAGATTTTAATATTAAAAAAAAGAAACAAAAGAAAAAGTCATATTATTACCTGTTTATTCCTGGAAGGGCGACTTTTAGAAGGTGCAGGCTCAACATTATTGTCCAAATTAATAGGAGCATGCAAGAGATTCAGTTCTTTATTCATCATTTTATCTGCTGTCAGCATCACTGGACCAGTTGGGACTTCTTCACCTGCCTTGGTTTTAGACTTTGACTTCTTAGATTTAGAACTTTCGAGCTTATCATGCTCATCCAATGGTTCGCCTTTAATTTTGGGGATACCAGATTCATTTCCATCACTATCTTCATCATCCATTAGTGAACTTTTCGCCAAATGATTATCTGATGTCGGTTTGGACACCTGAAAATAGCAATATTAAAGAAATACACATTTAAAGTACATATTATGGAAAATTTATACTTTACTTTACATAAACTAAAACTTACCGAAGGAACTTCGTCATCTACACGATCACCTTCGTCCTCCGAAGGCGTCAATTCGTCTGCGGCGTCAGAAAATGTGGGCGACATCATCCCTGAATCAAGGTTACTACTGCAGCCTGGCTCCGAACTGTTATCAAGAATTTTACCCTTCGATTTCCCTTTACTGACTTTACCTTCCTTAGTACTTAGCCTGTTTAGGGTCTGTAGATTGATCAACCTAAAAACCACAAGAATTGAAAATGTGTATGAACTGTTATACAGTGTGAGTCACGTTAAAGTGTACATATGAAATTAGGTGAAACTAGACCTATTTTTATCGACAAAAAAGAGGTCAAAATTTGTTTGAGATTTTTTTAAAAATTTTTATCAAATTTTTTTTCTTCCAATTACTTATTGTAAAGAAAACGTAATAACTTTTAAACTAAGCAGTATATCCTGATAAAATAAAAACAGTAATAATGCTAAATAACAGGCGATACTAAAAAAATACATAAAATACACAAAAAAGGCCAAAAAATAATAAAAAATTATACTTTTTGAAAAAAATCTGCTTAAAAATTCGTGTTTTTTTGGTTATTTGATAAATTTCTCCAAAAAATGCCCCTATAACTGGTGGTTTTTATTACTTTGTATTATTCTCTATCGTATTACCTTCGTAAAACTAAAAATCGCATGTCTCTATCCCTATCACAACATTTGCTATGATCGTTTGAACAAAGGCCTGCCACAACATTATTCTCCGCTACAGGTAGAGACAATTTTAATTTTAACTAAAATGCTTATTTTACTTCGAAATCTTTTGTTTTTATTTGAAATCTAACTTGTCTTTATCAAAATTACAAATCTAGAGCCATTTTCAGTTTTGTTGTTAACGAAGCGTTGAATGGCGCGCCCGGAGAGGCTTAGTTCAAACGATCATTGCAAACGTTGTGATAGGGATAGAGACATGCGATTTTTGGTTTTACGAAGGTAATACGATAGAGAATAATACAAAGTAATAAAAACCACCAGTTATAGGGGCATTTTTTGGAGAAATTTATCAAATAACCAAAAAAACACGAATTTTTAAGCAGATTTTTTTCAAAAAGTATCATTTTTTATTATTTGTTGGCCTTTTTTGTGTATTTTATGTATTTTTTTAGTATCGCCTGTTATTTAGCATTATTACTGTTTTTATTTTATCAGGATATACCGCTTAGTTTAAAAGTTATTACGTTTTCTTTACAATAAGTAATTGGAAGTAAAAAAATTTTGACCTCTTTTTTGTCGATAAAAATAGATCTAGTTTTATCTATTTTCATATGTACACTTTAACGTGACTCACACTGTATATGAAATCAAATTATTTTGCAAGTTTCGATTTATTAATAATAATTACCTATCGACTTCATCATCCTCTTCGTTCTTGGAAGCTATATCTTGATACGTGAAGTAGGTTTGCACAAAGGACTCTGGCAGTTTTTCCAAAACTATTTGTGCATTTTGATATAACTTCGTATCACTACTGTCTAGCGGGTAACACTTCCATCCATGACGCTCTATGCATTTGTCGTCATTGGGTTTAATTTCTTTGGCGTCTTTTTGTAGGATTTCTTTACCGGATGTTATGTTTTGCGTCTTGGTTTTCGGGCCTGGTCGTCGTTTTAAACCTGGCGGCGGCTCTGAGAAGAAGGGCATTGTGGGTTCACATTCCAACAACTCGACTGGTTCTTCAGGATTTATTATAGGTTCACCTTGATTCGTCTGCGATTCTGTTTGATCCACTTTGGGTAAAATTTGATCATACACATATTTTACATACTTATGGTATGATGATATTTCGTTTTGATCTACTGCACTGAATCCAGAGAAATTGCTAATACTGGGACTTGCATTTCTTACTTCATTTATCTGTTCTGTTGAATCAACATTACTGCACTGTATTTCATCATTAGTTTTTGTATTCTGACCTTCATCGGGAGTCTGAACATCTTTTACTTTCTCAGTAGTTTTGGAGTGCTTGGATTTATTTTTTTCTTCTTTTTGCTTTATTTTGTCTTTTATCGATAGTATGTTTTCATTCTCATTTTCAGACTCAGATGAAACAACTTTTTTCTCTTCTTGTCTAATCTTGTCACGCATTCTTCGAGTTAGGATTGCTATTTCATTTGTAGGTTGAGCCTTCTCTTTCGGTGGTACAATAATTGGTCCCTTATTTGGTCCAGGTTTATTATCATTCTTTTTAGGTCTAGTACGAGATCGTTTTTCTGGTTTCTTTTTTCCAGTTACTTTTTTACTATTAGTACTCTCATCTGAACTGCTTTCCATAAGGCAGTTTTTTGCATTATTTTCGATGTGCAATGGCTCGAAGGTTTGGGGGACTAATAAGCTCATACCCATATCATTTTCAGACAGGTCATCAGGCTCAAATTGTCTACGAATTCTTGAAGCACTCTGACTGTATATTTCACCTTCGTCATTTGAGTATGTTTCATTAAGGCTATGCATCATTTTATTCGAAGACACGAAAGCTTCAAATGTATCAACATCATAACTATTGCTATTTTGTCTTTGCGGAACACGCGATGTACGAGGTGAAGTATTAGGAGCATCTAAATATTCAGTTTTGGTAACCACGTTTTCTGGTATTATAGTCATTTCATCTGGACTATGCCCCAAAGGTTCAGATTTGACAACAACTGAAGTATCTATGTGATCTTGAAATTCATCCAATGGCTCCGTTTTAATCCGAGTTACGAGGGGTTGAGCTTCAACTAAATCATTTGTGAGTTGTTCTTCTTGTGCATTACTATCTGTCTCTGGTGGCAGAACAGGAGTATAACAAGATCTCAACACTTTCATTTGGACTTGCGATAGCCATTTATTATCAACATTGGATTCATTTTCCAAATTGTTTGTAAATTCACTTTCTGTTTCATCATCATAAAAGTTACTGTTATCATCCTCATAATAATCCTCTGCCAATTCTGACTCATCAATGTTATGAAAAGCTTCTTCTGTGAGTGTGTTAATTGAATTTATGGTCAGACCTTTATGATTGAGCTCCTCATTAGTATTACCAGAAAAAACTTTTGTGACTAGGTCAAAACAGAGATCAGATAATGTTTTCACCTTGTTAGGTAATATTATACCATTCATAACTTGGCTAGCTTTATTGTTGTATATTAAATCAACAATACACTTAAATGTGAGACATTTTAAAGATCTTGGCATAAACATCGCTTTTTTAGCAGTAGCTTGTGCAATGTGTTTAGATAGTTTATCATCCGAACTCATATGTGACCGGAGCAAATCAAAGCATATGGAAAATAGTGACTTGACACCATTTTTATATTCATACTTCAAATATTGCTCATCTAATATAATTGTTTGAAGTTTATCCTCATTGTTTAGATTGAATGAATCAGAAATTTTTGTGCAAGCAGGTATTTTCTCTTTAACAGTAAAACTATCAGGAAACATCTGTTTTAATATTTGTTGGTGACATAATGTCTTTAATTTTGGTACTGATTCAGTAAGTTTGTAACTCTCATCTTGATCTAATACGGTTACATTTGGGGTAAAGGGGTACTCCCAATCGGCCTCTTCAAATTCACCTTTATCTAACAAAGAAGATGATGATTCGCAATCGGCATATTCGTAATCAATAGCTTTGTCTAATGACATTGATGCGCTTTCAGCTTCATAAATACTTTGTTCGTCAATTAGATCTTTAGAATTTTCTTCTCGTGCGACATTAGCAATATTAATAATATTGATACACAATCCATATAAAGTATGAGGATTAAATTCAGATATTTTGGAAGTTGGAGATTCCAAGACACTTGTTTTATTGACACTGGACTTGGCATTATGAAGATGGCTTTGTAAAACTTGAGTGCAAAGAGTGAACAAACTCTTGGGACTAAACTTTTCATGACTTTCCGTGGTGCTGTCACAAATGACACTGTTTGATTCAGAAGAATTACTCTCAGTGATGCAATGTCCACTAGCATTGGGTATTCCAGTAGTTACTGAAATATCATCAGCATTGGTAGAAAAATAACAACATATACTTTCTTGGCTTTGTGTCAGCCATTGAGGCGATACATAAGGAGCACATGCCGCTATAGCTTGCTCACGATAATATTGCTTGAAAAAGCTATTTACCATCTCAATTGTAACATAATCAGGTGGTTTTTTATTTCGGCTGTCCTGGGCTAAAAAAGACTGCGTAGGTTTAACTTTTTTTACCATAATCGAATCATTTATCCATACTGTATGCCGGCCTTTGATATTAATTTGTTTAGTGTCAGGTTTTGTATCTTTAGCAGGGGTTTTTTTCGCAATTTTGATGGATAATTCTTTATTAAGAAACACTGTTTTTGGGTTGAATGCAGGAGCTGCCTTTTTCTTTTGTGGCTTCTGAACCACTGGTGTCTCGATAATTTCACAATCACTATCACTACCTTCTTTAGGAGCTGCAGTCAGAACTTTAGGTTGTTCCCTATGCTTCTGTAAGTTATGTGCGTTTAGGAAATCATCATATTGTTTTGCTAAATCGTCTTCCATTTGCATTAAATTATGCTTTGCTAACTTAAACAAAAGAAATGATTTTCTAACACAATAGTCCATTTTGAATGTGTCAGTAACATGACTTGTGTTTATTTTCTTTTTTATAAAGTCTTCTGATTTCTGAGTCATCAATTCACCTAATTCAGCAGTAGTTTTGACAATACTGTTCAAGAATTCACAAGCTTTTTCTGACTGTTTAGTTGTCAGTGTTACATTTTCTTTCATGGGTATATCATACACTACTGCAGTCTGAACACTAGCCGATGTAGTAGCAACTTTTTTCGTTTGAGTGAAGTTTTCTGTAGTCTTTTTTCTTTCATTTGGATCTATTACAGGAATTTCAAAAGGCTGTACTGTCGATTTCTTTTTTATTTGTATGTCTGTGCCTTGAATTTTCTTGGCCAAAAAGCTTTCTATGTCTTTATTTTTCTTATCATCATTAGTTTTGATGATTGATGGCTTTAAGCAAACTTCAATGTCATCATCCATTCCACTCTCAGGTTTTGGTACCACATTGTCTGGGACGGCATTTGATGTTATTTCTTGAACAGATTTTATGCTTCCTTTTTTTGCACCTTTAGTAGGTGACCCTTCAGATTTTTTACATGGTCTTTTTCTTTTGTTTTCTATAAGCTCATCTTTAATGTTATCGAGTTCAATCTCACTATCTGAATCTGAAGATTCAGTTCTTTTGCCATTACTGTTCTTGCCAGGAATATATTCATCATCAGAATAATTTTTTCTTTTGCTACACCCTATAGGTTCATCATCCGATAATTCAACATTAGCAAAAGGATCTTCATCAGACTCTTCATCATAGTGCAATGGTTTTCTGGCCCTCCTACGTGTTGGTCTTTTAGAAGTATCTTCTACTAATAAAGAATTGTTGGTGTCAGCATTATCTTGTGGTAAAATTTCAGATGTTTCTTTGTTCTCTGTATTCTCACTTGTGATTGTATCTATTTTAAGTTCAAAGTCAGTTATATTAGAGTTTGTTTTCTGACTTTCATCAAAAATTATTCCATTACCTTCAGTCATTTCTAATTCCATTTGTATTTCATTTACTTCACTAACTGCAGATTGTTTAGACTCTTCACAGATATTTACATCATTAACAACTGATACCTCACCTTCTTTTGATGTTTTTAATTTACTCAAACAGATGTCGTCAGTATCATCGTCACCTTTATCTCCTTCGAAATTCATTAAAGTAGGTTTTATTTGTTGTTCCACATTATTGGCTTCACTTTTTTTAGGTCTACCTCGTTTGCCAGGACTCTTCTTATTAGGTTGGTTAGGGTTAGTAATATTTTGATCCAAATTCAAATTGCAATCTTCAGCTTGCAATGCACTTTCATTCAAATCATTCTCAGATTTTTCTATAGACGGTAATCTTTTGCGTTTCACTCGTTTCTGAGTCAATGCATTAGGTATAAGTTTTTCAGATGTACTTGTAACATTTTCATTATTTTTACCAGCATTTGATTCTGTATCTGATATCTGTAGTTCTGGGTTGACTTTTTTGGGCCTGCCTCTTTTTCTAACAGAATTATTTTGATCAGAGTTATAAGCAGGCAAATCCTCAGGTGAGACAGGAACATCAACTTCTTTTTTACTTACATTTTTAGGAGGCCTACCCCGTCTCCGAGTAGCAGGTGGCGAGAGAACTTCATTTTGTTTCTGAACACTCAAACTTACATCTGCTGAGGTGTCATTATTTTCATTGACCAGTTCAGAAGAATCTAAACATTTTTTTTTCCTACCCCTTCTTGATCTAGGTTTAACAGTTTCTTCTGTCACTTCTCTATAACCAGGTTCGTTTTTGCCAGTTTCGGCAGAGAGCTCAGCTGTTACCTCCTCATAGTGACTAACCTCTGAAGTGTCAACAAGACCTGCATCTAAAACATCAACATGACCTGCATCTGAAAAATCGTTATGACCTGGCTCTGCAATTCCTACCTGACCTGCAGCAATAACTTCGCTAGTAGAGTACGGCTGGTCGCAAGGCCCAGACATTTTATTTTCGTCGAATCCAGATTCATTGGTACTGTTTACTTCGTGCACTTGCTCTTCACAGATTGATTCCAAAACAACCTCATCTTCGTAGGGAATGTCACAAATTTCGCTCATGAGATCTGGCGCTTGATTTTGTGACGGTACAATATCCGACAGAGTAATGAATTCATCCTCTTCATACATAGATTCAGCTTGAAATTTCTCAAATGCGTCCTCTGTTGTACAGAAATGGCTTGCATTCAAGTTATTTTTTTCCGACATTTTGTTTAGTTATCATCTCCTCACCCACCGGAAAAAGAACACGCATTATTTGTTTAGATCAATGTCCATCGAAAATGTTTCTTGAAAGTATTAATTTCAACACATTCAGCAAAAACACAGCTTGTTGTTAGCAGCATCAACTCGCACGGGAAAAAATCTACCATTGGGTAGACATAGACAATAAATTAAATTAAAAGTTGCCAACCTAGGAAAAAATCCTACCAAACAGCGGCGAAGCCACAGATTAGGCGAAGCGCGACGCGAATGCGCGAGCGATCTCCTCTCCTTGTCAAAGACCGTGGCGCTGAAAAGGTTAATGAGCTACTGAAGTACTGAGCTAGTTCGTTAGAGTAGCTCGATGGAGAATTATAGTTCCAAAATACTGGACTGTCCTGTCGATGACATTGACAGTGGGGCGCCACCGTCAATACCGGATCGCTGGTTCAGATTTTTGCCATGTTGGAAACCATATAGTTGAACGATGGTAGCGCCCCCCTGTCATTGAGTTTCGTGGGACAGTTCAGCGTGGGTTATCTATAATTTTTGTTGAACAGAGATTAACAAATGTCATTTTTTTTTATCAGTGTCACGACGTCGATTTGTTGACGAACTGTTTCGATTTTTTAAAGTATTTTTGATTAAATAGAATTAATTAGAATACTCGTGCTACGAAATCTCGTATATTGCTACTACAAACTAAAAATGATATATAATTGAATACATAATTTACATTTAGTACAATAAAGCAGCCAATGTTTTTAATTCAAGATGTATTTTCCTATCGGATGGCCCAAAGTTCTGAAGAATCTAGGTGCAGATAATCAAATTATCAAACAGATCGTTTCTAATAGAGACAAAATATTATTTGCATCACTTAGTGATGACTGTCTCATGGTGTGGTTTTGCAAGGTAAGCTTAGTTCTGTCTCATGTTATTCATTCATCCTACAAAGATCCTGACGTTTATTATAACTACCTATTCCTATACAAAATTAGAACTGATGATGATACTTCTTCGTTCATTTATTAGACATGCTGATCTACACATACAAAATAGTGTCCAACAAAAGTTAAAGAGGTAAATGACCTCAAGAATACTCTTCTTAGACTGATATTTTGTAATCAGTTTTTGCTATCCCTGGACTCTTGAGGGATTATTGAACTTCCAATTGACACGATTTACTGGGATACATACCATCAACACAAAAAGTTAACTCAAAGACTGTGAAGATCAATAATTTGATAGTATCATATTTTGATCATCATTGTTATGATTTACAACTTGTATATTATGATAAAAGCATACTGCTTTGACTTTTCAGCCCACTGTTCCTATAGTGTACCACAAACGGAGTGCTGAATCTCTCCAGAGGCTTGGTGTGAATGTCGGAGTAGAATGGAAACCAGATTCTTCAATGATATGTATTTCTGTAAGTTTATTATTATCTTTGTTATTCTATTTTTTAACATAATTTGAATTATTCTTATTGAGCATAAGAGTTTTAAATGTAATGTAGTCTCTTTATGTGCACAACACAAATTAAATGGTTTGGAAAAATAATACAAATTGAAGCATAATTGACTTTAATTGTTCTGAAATGATTAGGTTAATAATCATCAAATCAATTAGTGTGTTTAGTTACCATTTATTCCTTGAAACATTTGGTTTTAGTAATTAATTTCTATCATCATAAGATTATTCAATATAGTATGATTGATAAACCACAAGATGCAAAATGCTTTTGTTGCTGTGTGATTTATGAAATCTAATATTTATAAAAGTTCTTTCAAAAGTTTATAAAAAATTAAAAAAACTTATAGAAAATATTCAATAATCCAATCAATGTTTATTAAGTCCATTAAATTCACAACCCTTTCAGATTTTGTGATACACAAAAAAAATAATGCATAAACTTTCTTCTATTTACTCATTTGAAGTAAATACATTATAAATCATTTATTGGGCCTAGTAAATAAGAATGCCAGTGTTATTTTAATTTATCACAATTTTTTTTCAAATTCAGACTTCAGAAGGACATCTAATTCTGTATAATGTGGAGGGGTTAACGGAGCAAACTGCATATCAGCAATATGACCCGCCCACGGCTAGTTTGCGTCGGGATTCCGCCGAGCTCTTTGTTAAAGAAGTTATACCATCGCTTAAAATTAAATTGGTAAGCATAAAATATGATGTGTTTCTTTCTTTATTATATGTAAGTGCACACGCGACCGTGTAGCAGGTGCGGCGCGTCGTACTAAAAAACATGTAAAATCTTATTCGAGCGTCCATAGTGGTGCCCGCGCCCGCGCTCACGTGTGTAGCTTGACTAGACACTAATGCCCGTTTTCACCATCAATCCCTAATTTTTAAGTGACCCCTATGAGAACAAAATTTCTGTTGTGTTACCATAAATAGGGGTCACTTAAAATTAGGGATTGATGGTGAAAATGGGCATTATTCTCGCGATATTTATTAAATAGTAAATTACTAAGTACTTGCAAAGTTTCAAATGTATTGGAACACAAAAGTTCAAAATCTCCACTCATCGTTTCCAGTTCAAAGAAGTTCTAGTGTGGGACGGTCAAATCACGCGCATGTGCTGTATATCCGGCACGGAACTGTTGGTATGCACGACGCGTGCGCATCTACTGCGGTACCGCTGGGACGGCGTGCAGAATCGGGACTACTGTCTTGACCTGGGACGCATACCCTTCTCTATCAACCAGCAGGTGTCTAAAGGTAAGGCCTGGAATATTTATTGGCTGATTGTGGTAGGCAATCTTCTAAGCCTTTCAGCATGACAGTCTCAATCGAACCAGATTGTATGTGTAGGAATGCCACTTGGTGTCCACTGCAGGGACCCTCTCTAAATTCCTCTCAAATTCCTCGCTGAGAAGCAAATGGAGAATTTGGCCTACACTCCTTATACTTGCCAGACAGTTTGGGGAAACCTGACGCATATTTCTCCCTTAATCGGCACTTACGACATCCACGGAAAGAGTGGTGGTGGTCCTATTTTACTCTGCCAGAACCACACAGCTAATCTACCAACGTCCAATATTTTCCAGAACTCCTGACTCTCATTCTCTAAATGTTTATTACTTTTAGCGGAACCAATCCTCGAAGACAACACACACGTAAACGACATTGAATACTCTCCACTGGTGTGTGGTTTTGGCATAACGCTCAACGACGGGCGCGCGGCGTATCTCACCGCGCCGAATCTCAAGTTTGACCCCAATGTAAGTAGCATGTGAAGTAAAAATTTGCATTCGAAATTATTTTTATAATACAGGTCGGCAAATGCTGGACTGTGAATTCCTATTTTTGTATGAAAAAAAAGCTCTTTTGTTTCATACGAAAAGTATTGAATCTATACGAGTTTTGACATTTAGAAATACAGGCCTGAATTCATTATTTACGTGTTGGCCAACCTGTTATTTGCACAATTTATATCTTTTTTTGCCCAAAATCATCAAATTCATTGTGATTGTTACATCCAGATGTTATCGGATTTCGATTTGAGGGTAAGACTGAGAGGTGTGGAAGTGTTTTGTGGTGTGCCTCCTTGGAGTAACGAAGAGTTCTATTTTTTTAATAACCTGTATTGTGCTATTCCCTCAGAGTGATGCCAGTTCCTTGCGAGTGTACTTTACTATTTCGAAAAATCAATTTGTAATAATCTATTTAGTCTTATTTGGTTGCCATTTTGGAAATGAAGTGTAATATTTGTACACATGCAAGACACTGCATTATTGTCCTACACAATTTTATTTATATTGCAAGTTTATGATGATTGCAAGGCTAGTCGTTTATCTGTTATTGTTGCCCTCATTTTTAAGTTAATGTTTATCACTGTATCATTGGCTATTAAATGGTTTGGAATTCCCTTGCGTACCTTATATGTAAAAATTAGACTTTAAATATTATGTAGTAAAGTCTAATTTGAGTTTAACACATTTTCAGGCAGTCCAAGGCATATGGGCGCAAGGAATTGATGACGCGACGTGTGCTCGAGTTAACCACAAATTCAGGCTAATTGCTATTGGTAGAAAAAAGTAAGTTAGTAACAAACAATTGACTAAGCTTAATGAGGGCTATCGTTTTTATACTTAACAGTTGGCACCACTGGCGATTGAATGAACCAACTCTACAGTGGTGCCATCCTGTTGAGTGCAAATGCGATAGTCCTCCTACTGCTTCAGTGCTCTCCAGTTCTCGCCACTAACAAATGACAAAGACCTCACTCTATAGATAGAGCAGGGATGTTATGGATATCCGTAACCGTAACCGAAACTTTCGGATATCCGAAATAAAAAAAATATCCGAAACCGTAACCGATTCAAAAGTTTCGGATAGTTTCGGATGTAGGCAGTTTAAATTGTTTTTTGTATAGCATTATATGTAAAGGCATAACAGCCTGATTTACCTTTATAATGCCATCTAATATCAATTTTTATTTTTTTATAACTTTTTATTCGATGTAAAGTGTGCTGCCATGAATGAACCGTATTGGAAAACTATTTCAAATTGCATTCTAAAGTACAGATATCCGTAACCGTAACCGAAACCGGTATAATATTATTCCTTTAACCGTAACCGTATCCATAACCGAAACTACATATCCATAACATCCCTAGTATAGAGTCTATACAGTGGCGCCAACTGGTGAAGCTAATACGATAGCCCTCATTGAGTCATGATGTCATCTATGTAAATTGCATATTTTAATGTTTTTTACAGTTCCCAAGTGGACGTGTTCACGATAGATGAAGCGACCGGCGGCTTGGAACTATCACACACAATGCTGCTAAGTTCAAAAGATTTCCCCGGGGATCCGGGGCCCGTGAAGTGTGTAAGGTAAGTCTGAGATAGTCGAGGTGAGTATAAGTAGGTAATTAAAAGTCTTCTTCTTTCTTTATCATCGTCCATTCCCGTTATCCGAATCCTATCTGGAAAATATAAATTTGTGTTTTCAGATCAGTGTTATTACGTGTTCAGTGAGAGCCAGTTTCACTAAAGCCCGGTCTGTGAGCACGTAGAATTTTGTCCAATGACCCCTAGCTACCCATCCTTATCGCTCGCGCGTAATTATATTGCTGTCGCGACTGTGCGACTGGCATCCGCAGTGAGCGATAAGGATGGGTAGCTTGGGGTCATTGGACAAAATTCTACGTGCTCACAGACCAGACTATAGTAAAGTTTAACAAATAATGGTTGCTGATTACTAGTGACTGATATTAGTCACATATCTATCTGTCAGATATTTCTATCCAGTATCTGAAAAAGTTGTTTATCTGCTGACAGACAAACTTTAAAGCTTTGCCAACCGTTCAGCTAACGCGCGGCAAAGCGCTAAAGCGCTGTGTACTATTGCTAAGTTGTGAATTACCGCGACACAGAGCTCTGGCGCCCGCGCAACAGGTCATAGACTTATGATCGCAATCTGCTTGGCTAAGCATTTAGACGGTAAATAAAATATTTACCCTCCCGACGTTTCGGCTCGGTTGTCGGACTGACTGTACCACTGACGAAAATATTGTGCAAATGCGGGTGGGTGAAGAAAACTCATCGCGCCGGAGCAGACGACGCCGCATCTCTTCATTCTGCCCGCGACCATGACTCGTGCAACCGAGCCGAAACGTCGGGAGGGTAAATATTATTTACCGTTAAAATAGATATTGTTGCAATAAATCCCGTAAAGTGATAATTTTATAGTAAAAAATGCAACATAATAGTTTAAAATATTATAAGCATTTAGAACTTAAAAGCTTTCACAAAGAGTTCCTAATCGTTTGTAGATGGACGGCTGACGGGCGCGCGGTAGCAGTAAGCTGGGAGCGCGGCGGCGTGTCAGTTTGGAGCACATTCGGAGCGCTACTTATGTGTTCTCTGGCCTGGGACCACGGCCTCAGTCAGGACCGAGGCCGCCACAACCCGCTCGTCGTGTCTAGCCTGGTGAGTTAGAGCGAGTTGTGTCCAGCCTGGTGAGATACAGCGAGTTGTGTCCAGCCTGGTGAGATACAGCGAGTTGTGTCCAGCCTGGTGAGTTAGGGCTTACGTTAAAACTTGTGCGGGTGAATGGAGTAACCCGCGGGCATCCCTGATCGTCCATTATGACCGCCAAAACAACTGCACGCAGGAAGATTTTATGAATGCTACTGACAACGCCACTTTTGTAGCAGAGTGTGAAAACCCATCGCACGCGTCCGCTCCACACTACGCTGCTCATACAATTTTTCGATACAGAAACGCGTGTAGGCGCCCGCGAGATTTAGCGGAGAACCATAAAGCTCTTTTTCGCATTCTCACTGCAGTGAAAATCTAATGTAACTGAATACTTCAAACATATTCTGTAGATATCCGATCCGATTAAGATGACGAAACGATTGGTTCCTCAAATCATATTCGGCTCGTGAAAAATCTTATCCTGCTTTCTGCCATTACAGGAATGGGCTACAGAAGGCTATCAGCTCTGGATGGTGAAGGTGGAAGGAGACTCAAGTTCAAACATTTTGCAATTAGACTTCGTCAAAAGTCCACTTAGTGTAAATCCCTGTATGGTAAGTTCTACCTACTTTATGTGTTATTAAGCACCATTAATTTATTGGCTTAGTCTGTTTTAGTCGCTATTAACCACCTTTAATTTATTACCTTAGTCTTACTATGAAATATCTTTCGTAGAGCAATCAAAGGCATCTATACCTGCAAGCTGACGACAAATTGTACGTTAATTTAGAAGACAATCTGACAAGGAAGACGAAATTGTCCATCATAGACTCCTCATCAGACACGTACCAAGCCGAGAACGGAATCCAGGACAACATGGAATTTGACAATAGCACAAAGTACAGGGAGTTTGTGGACGATAATGAATGCAGGAAACAGTGGATTGTGCTACCACTGCCTGCCACGTATATTGCTACAAATTGGCCGCTAAGGGTAAGTTCTTATAAGATAGGTAAAACTTTTGACACAGACCATTTATTTGCTAACCATAGAGCTCCCCATTTTATTAAGCATTTAGGTCCCTCTGCCAAGCTTTAATAGTCTCTTCTCCAATAAAAATCTGCAACTCTTTCGCGTAATAAGAAATTATTTATGAAACAGGCAACGTATAAAATAGATATACTAGCTACAAGTGCTATTTCACTAGCATTAATCTAGCGTAGATGTTCGTCGAACGTCTTCGTAACGCACGCGCATACGCAGTTATTATGACAGAGTCCTGTGCTATCGAGATTGCTATTGCATCACTTCGCCAAAACGAGTACTTATCACATAGCGTCTGTGCAACGCTAACTCGGCGATCAGCGTTGTCATAAAACTCATTTATTTTTGTAAGTAGGCTTTTAAAAAGCACTTTTACACGTTCCAGTATTAACCCTATGATCTGCATTGTTGTGGCGTTTGCGTTCCGCAGATGTTCGAGGAATGTTCACCCTAGTGAAACGATTAGCGTAAAGGTATATGTATCAATAGTGAATACTATTCTATTCACGAGTTCCGTATGTCATTGCAGTACAGTGCAATAGATGAAGCTGGCAGCAACGTATGCGTGGCGGGGCGTACCGGCTTAGCGCACTATAGCTGTGCGGCGCGGCGCTGGAAACTGTTCGGGAATGAAGCCCAGGAGAAGGACTTCGTCGTCACCGGCGGCATGCTCTGGTACCGCGCCTACTGCGTCGTGGGTGAGTGGTAGTTCCTTCATTTATTTTAGCCAAATGAAGTCCACTGCTGGAGAAAGGTCTTCCAAGAATTTCCATAACTAGGTACCGGTCCTGTGCTGTTTCCAACCAGTTTCTTCCCACGGAGGGCCTGCCCAGACTAAATTTTCCGGCCCAGCTTTAGTAGTTCCTTAGCACCTACTAATAATTCTCATTCAATTTATTTCTGATGTAGATAGGCCCGAAAATCTAAGAGATACATCACTAATTGACAGAATAATAACTTTTCAGCCTACAGTGCCATCGCTCTGATCTACGTGCTCTTCTTCCTTCAAAGACCGATAAATAGAGCCCTCAACTATAATTTTTAGGCCGCAAAATTCCAAAGATCGTCTAAGATTTCCTATTGTCAACACTTTCGTATCGTTCCAGGTTGTTACAGCATATTAGACGGGCATGACGAAATCCGCTTCTACCCGCGAGACGCGAAGTTAGACAACAAATTCGCGCGCATCGTGCGCGTGCAATCGCAGGTTTTCGTGCTGGATATACTGCACGACCAGCTCGTCGTGTTCGGGGCTGATGCACTCGTCACTATTTATGAGCTCACGTGTTTGGATAATGGTGAGTGTGCAGTTGAAAATAATAATAAATAACTTTATTTCAGTACCAAAGTTTCTTATAACTAAAAGCAAAGATTGACTGATTCTTTTAAGTGCATTTGCACCTGTGTCAGAAGGAGCCACTCTTCCGTAACTACAAAATGATTGCTACTAACAGATAACAAGTTTATGTGCTTGCGCAAAAAGAAACATCTGCATTATAATAGGTCACTTTTCGGCCTGGTTTCGATTCCCTGATTTCCTGAATAATGAAATCTGATTGGTTATTCAAAACACTTCTCCGCTCCGCCTTGGTGGAAACCGGGCCTTAGGGAACTTATCTCTTAGTAGTTACTAGTTTTTGTTGGGAAAACGGGCTAGTAAGTTTTTTGTCAAATTTATTTTACATCGCTCAATCATTTTAGCGTCGAGTGACGCAGCATGTGACAATCTCGTTAGCTTCGACTTGGCGCGAAACTGCTGCAGACTGGGCAGCTAATGGCGCACGCGCATCTTGCGCCTACACATCACCCGGCGCTAGGGATGTGCATGCGCAGACAACTTGTCTACAGCTTGCAAGTTAGATTCCGTGCTTTTAAGCGATTTTGTGAAAAATATTATTGGCAGGTAGCTAATAGCTCATAAGTTAGGTCCCCTTAATTTTATTTATTGTCCATGGTGCATATCTTTTCATAAAGGTTACTAAACCTATGTTTGTCACCTGTCATCCGTTTTGCAATGGAGGGAAGTCGAACCTTAACTTCGAACTGCTCCTATGTTCTTCTGATCAATTTCGTTGCGGCTCCAATGACAGTTTAACTTTCCCCCAGGACAAACTTGACCTTCACTGATTGGGTTTTTATTGGCGGTCAAACCGTAAATCCTGGTTACACAGGAGTTGCAGCGGTGGGAATAGTCCCGTTGCAACATAGAACTTCTACAGTAGGCGCGCGAGTTCATGTCCATCGGGGCCTTACTTACTTATTTACTTATACTTATAAGTTACAAAAAATATGGAATAAGTAGATAAGGTTGACCTACTTAATTGGTAATAATTATCGATATCGACATTAGCATAATTAGTTAGGTAACAGCACTACCGCATTCCTCAAGATGGACATGAATTCGCGCGCCGACTGTAACTGAGTACGAGACGTGTGATTCCAGCCGGCGGCATCGACATGCGCTGCGTGCAAGCGGTGGACATCTCGGCGCTGTCGCACCCCGCGTGCGTGGTGTCGGCGTCGCTGTGCCGGCTGCAGGACTCGCCGCACTCGCGCCTGCAGCACCGCGCCTCGCAGCCCGCGCCGCCCGTGCCCACGCCCGACTCGCTGGTGAGTGCGTCACCGTGACGTGCGAGCGGTGACGTCACGGCGCTGTCGCACCCCGCGTGCGTGGTGTCGGCGTCGCTGTGCCGGCTGCAGGACTCGCCGCACTCGCGCCTGCAGCACCGCGCCTCGCAGCCCGCGCCGCCCGTGCCCACGCCCGACTCGCTGGTGAGTGCGTCACCGTGACGTGCGAGCGGTGACGTCATGGCGCTGTCGCTGAGCTGTCACAACGCAACTCTTGCATAGATTATGTATTATTGTATATAGGAATGAGTGGCGACCACAGGCTGGAAGACGTAGCGTGGGCAGGTCTCCTTACTAGGTGGACCGACAATCTAGTAAAAGTCGCGGGAAGAGCCTGGATGCAGCGCAAGACCGTTCATTGTGGAAAGCCTTGGGGGAGGCCTTTGTCCGGCAGTGGACGTCAATTGGCTGAAACGAACGAACGAACAATATAGGAATAGAGACTGACGTCATTAGGTCGCTAAATCTCGGCGGGCTATACCGCACCCGCACAAAAATCGACCCTGTGAGTTTAGAATTGAGAATTGTGGGAGTCCTATGTTCAGCAGTGGACTTTCTGTGACTGAAATGAAGATGATGAGTTTAGGAGTCACCGAGGTGAATGAATATCGCTCCGTGATTTCTTAGCCCAAGAGTAGCGTTCACGTATACGGTGCGTTTAATAAGAAACGGGTTAATTTGAGTTGTTAATCTTTTACAGGTAATAAACGCCAGCGGCAAACTCATGATGGTGCAGAGAGAAGAGTATGACGTAGATGAAGACAACAATCCGGTAAGTTTTTTTTTACTTTTTTTATTATACTCGTACTAGGTTATTTATTGCAATTTTCTTACGCATTTTGCCAGTCTTAAAGTTATAAATTATTTTTATAAAGATTACTAGTAATTTGTGGTATATCTAATCACTAGTATTCTGGAGATTCCAGCTAAGCATAATATTCTTGTATTAGGAATGGGTTCACAATAGTCCAGCGGTCGACATGGATCGATTTTCCCATCTTTATTGAAAGTGCCAATCAACTTCACAATATTTATCATAATGATATAACCATGCATTTTGAAATGAATTGTTTGATGATTTCGAAGATGATTTATTGCTATTACGTATTTTTAATGCTATTTTAACTTGTTATACGTCATAATCACAATATTGTGACTTCATAAATGAGACTATATCGTCTATATCTGTCAAGATTTAATTGTTCAATTTATATCACCCAGTAAACCAGGCTATTTGATATGCGTGAGCGACGCGCGCGCACCGCGACAAACGTAACATTCTAATTGCACCGCCGCGCTTCACCGCGCACAAAAGCCGGCCGCATCTTTATTCATAAACGTCGAAATAACACGAAAATGAAACAGAACATTTGGAAATAAATAACTTTATTTACAGCGACAGAATACATATTCGTCGGAGTCAGGTACACCTCGTTGCTTCGGAGTCGTAAAATTAGGCTTAACTTCTATTCGACCTATGTGTATTTTTGCACGTCGCTGACAATGCAAGAACACACTAGCGCCGCGAGTAACTAAATTATGTTACTTATACACGGAGAAGTTATTTACAACGTTAATGTTTGGTTCTAATGGTTATCTTCTTGCCGTCTAAAGACATGGGTCCAGCGGTCCATCTGCGGACGATGTTGCCTTTGGCACCGTACGTGGTTCCGGAAACCGAGACTAGGGGTCCGTAGGACGGGGCGTAGTGTAGAAGGGGGTAGTGGATGTCAAGCGGGGCGATGAGCGGGGTGATGAGAGGGGCCTCGTGGACGAGCGGGGCGATCGGGCCGATATCGTGAACGACCGGAGCTAATGGAGCGACCTCGTGTATGATGGGACCGATGCCGTGGTTGACGATGGGGCCGATGTCGTGCGTCAGTACTGGGGCGACGTCGTGAGCTACAACCGGGGCGACATGCTCGACCAAGGGAGCAACGGCGATTGGTTTAGCGACGGGTAGGGCAACGGAGTGAATGCTCGGTCCGGTCTTCTTGACGACCGCGTTGAAGCCTCTTACTGGGTCCGCAGTGTACTCCACAAGGCGAATGTTGCCGTCGGGCTCCACCAGAGAGTAGGCGCCCTTCACGACGTCTCCGTGGCGTGCCTCCCATTGGGCCTTGTTGTCGCCGGTTGACGGATCGTTCACTGCGTAGTCGAAGGCGTAGCTAGGGTCATTCTGGAAATTACAAAATGATTGTGGTTTTTATCCATAGTCAAGTTACATTTTGAAATAATTTTAGAAGTTAAATGACAGATTTCTTACAATTTTATCTACAGTTGTAATGGGCAAGTATGCCACCCCATGCCCATGCGGCGCAGCTGCCACTCTTGCAGTGAATGCCAAAAGGCAAGATACCTGGAAATACAAAAGTCGTTTTTAAGATCGAAATATACACGTAATGGATCTCGTGAGATCAATCTGTAAACAAATGAATATTTTTATTTAAAAAAACATTTTACCGCAAAGTATGTGTTCATTTTGCAAACAATGTGTTCCTGTGAACCAACGAAGTGCACTGTGCTTTTGTCAATTAACACCTGCATATTTATACTACACTAATTATTCGACCCGGCCGCGCTCCGGTTTCGGGCAGCCCTCTCGTTTCCACGGATGGTTTGACTCACCAAACATTTTTTACTTGCAAACTTATTCCTTCCTTCAAACATAACCCGTTAGGTGAATAATCATGTATATTATGCAGCTATGTTACCGAGTAATTGTCTCTAATAATGTGTGTGTATGACATTAATTGTATGAAAAGTGCAGTCATTGGGTGGACTTTGCAATTGGACAATTATGATATCCATTGTCTGTATCAATACGTTTTCTGCAATCAATAGCTGTTGAAAGCATGGAATAATTATTTATTTCAGTCACATAATAACTTTTTACCTGGGCAACTATTGCCCGTTATCTATGTATAATAGGCAGTATAGTCTGAATGGTTTATTGTATCCGGCGCTCCGAAAATTATGTTATCCGGAAAGTATCTCGGACATGGGTCACATGGGAATTTTTGCAGCATGTATGCGATATGAAAACAAACTGCATTGAAAAACTGATTTCAAAGAAATTGATCTAGAAAAAACCTTCTGGACATAAGATGACATTGGGTATTATTGTTAGATTATGATTTTGAAATCGATAGCTGATGAAATATGAACCTGTGTAATAAGAATAAGTCATCTCCTTTATCATAACAAACGCGAAGTCAGATGTGTGGGATAACATTTGAATATTGGAAAACAATAATAATAATACCAAGTTGATCTTATCATTTCTATGACATGAATTCATAATATGTTTAGTTGTTTACTAGGTACTAATTTTTATCTTGACTCTTGACTTTAACTTGACTTATTAATTAAATGAGCATCGGAATCTACCCTAACAATATCGTCCTCTCTCTTAATCTGTAAACATCTACTTCTTAAACATTACGAGTACCTCTTATTTACATGGCTCCTAGCTAAAAGGAAAACGATCTATGAAAGTTAAAGACTCTCCGTTTATCAATCTGTAGTTTGGTAGTTCGTCACTCTGTCCATTCAGGTGTTCGGACAAGAACAAGAACTCAACTCGAGGACGTAGGACGTCCACTGCCCAACGTATTCATTATTACCTTAACCTTTAGACAGACAGAAAACCAATTTTAGTATCATAGTTTGAACGTTGTTCTTTTAACTACAAACCCAAAAAAAAAATTAATTACAAATTTGATTTACCAGGTAGCGCCTTTTCTGACAGGTCATGAGGGTCATAGCATTCATAGCTTCATAGCTGAGTGAGTAGTTGAGTACTATCAACTATAATCTTCGAATCGCCTGCCTGGGGTGGGCACTTGACCATTCAGGGGTACCTTTTTCGCGCTTGTTATCAGCAGGCGCAAGAAAGGTTCCACCTGCTATCGTTTATCAGTATTTAGACATTGAATATCAATCAGGGTTATTAATAATATTATACTTTTATGATTTTTGCTTCCTAGCAAAAATGTGTTTTCCCCGTAGAACTATTATGGACGTATACCGATGTGACGTCACTATTTATTCACGGGCATACGTTGTACAATTTATTCGTGTGTTTAAGCTTAGCTTGTAATATGATAATAAAATGTGTATTTTATTGGGCAAACAATTAGAGCGTAGCATATAACATTATTTATTTTATTTAATAAAGATATTTCATATAAATAGATTTATTTTTACAACTGTAGAAGGATACTATCAATCTGTTAGGTTGTCTAACAAATACCTAAGAATACCTTTTTAAGCATAAGCCTGAGAAATATTATTTCAATAAAATGTTACTTACTTAATTCATTCAAGTAGGTACCTATTTAAGTACTTTTTACATAAAAAATCTTTTCATAGAGAGTTCTTGTACAGCAGTTTCATTTTTTTAAGGTTACTACTATTTATGCTTGTTATTTGGATCGGGTTTAAAAATTGCTCAAGTTAGTTGTAAAATTATATTTCATTTAAAACATACTAAACATTTATTTACAAATGAAGAACAATTATAACAATAAATTCTAATTATTTACAATAGCACTATAAGGACTAGTCACATACTTCATTTCAGTACGATAACATACTTCAAAAAAGTATCTTTAAGATACTCCCTTTGTCCCCTTATCATAAAGAAGATCCCTATTTAATTTGAATTAATGTTTCTTTTTGAACAGCAGTGAGCTGCCGTAGGGTAGAGGGATAGGTCCAGTGGCCCATTTGTACAGTTTTCCGTCGACATATTTCTTGCTGAAAATCGTTGCGTATCGACCAGGCAGTCCATGTGAGCTGACAGAGACCCATCCTCCGTAGGAGTGGGTGAGAGGATCCCACGGCAGACTCCACGGTCCGAGCTTGGTTTTCGTGAGACCGATGGCTAAAGGAGCAGCACCGAAGCCGTAGTTACCAGGAGTTGCAATTGGGGCTACTGGGGCCAAAACTGGTGCTGCCACTGGGGCTAAAACTGGTGCGGCTACTGTTTTGTGGATCTTGACAATAGGCGGGGAATCGTGCACTGTGGGTCCAATCTTCTTGACGACCGCGTTGAAGCCGTGTTTAGCGTCGGCCGAGTAGTCGACCACTCGTAGGCTGCCGTCGGGTTCTACCAGCGAGTAGGATCCTTTGACGACGTCGCCGTTCCTGGTCTCCCATTGCGCCTTGTTGTCGTGCGTGTGGGGAGAGTTGACGGCGTAGTTAAATGCGTATCGGGGGTGGTCCTGGAAATAACAAAAAGTGCCTATGTGAGGATCTATTTCTAATGACTGAGTTTGTTGCAGCGCTTCATATCAGCACTTGCCAAAATTTTGGTCTCGAAGCGCTGGTAGAGCAAAAAGTTTAGGAGATATGTAAAGGCTCCACAATACTCCACATGTAAGGGCAATACTTTTCGAGTGTTTTTCTTTCATTAGTGTTTTATTATTTTTCTTTAAATATTTGACGATTTGTAAGCACTATCTAATCATCCTATACAATTTTTTTTACTCTGAATAAAACACTTGTTGTGGCAACATTACTTGGCTGAATGGCTGAGCTATTATCATAAATAGTCTGTGATCCAGTCTAGAAAATTCAATTGCGATCTAAATCAATGTATTTAAACACGTTATACTTACAATATGACCAATGATGGGTCCAGCGTGTATCGCGTGACTAGCCACCAGCGTCGCGGCCAGCGCTAGTGCGCACGCGGTCTGAAAATAATACTTTGTCGTTAGTAGGTATCTAATAACACGCATTTACTTGTGCAACGCAATAATTGGTGAGCGTTGACGTCTAGTTTTAAGGTTTAGCTACATTCCTTCTCATGTTCCAGATATTTTAAGTGCTATTTGCTAAGGAATGTTAAGTATGTACGTAAAAAAATTAATGAGTTGAAAACATAAACTGTAATTTGGTATAATATTCAATTAAGTTGAAAAGTTGCTTGGCGTCTTATATCATAGTAAAGATTATATCTATTACCAGCTCCTCGCAATTAATATTGATAGTTCGCATTGCATTGTATTAGCAAAATGAATGAAGCTGTCTTGAAACATTACCATCAGTAGTCGGGTCATGTCGCTGGTGGTTCCTCTATGTGCTGTTGAAATGTAGAATGATTAGTGGATAGTTCTGAAGGCCTTTATATGTTCAGTCCAAGTGAGCCCAAGACGGGTCCGACCTGTTCTCTCTTTAATGGCCCGAACGAATGTTTGTTATGTGACCTCTGTGTTTTACTATGTTTACAGGCTAACAAGCTAATAATATCATTTAGGTAACCTACTGTGAAATTACAATGTAATTTAATAAAATAGTTAATAGTTGTATATTCGTTCAATCAAGTAATGTAGGTATTAAAATTATTGAATTAATTGGTTTATTTGAAACTGATACTAAATAATGCGAATAATTATTTTTAGAGTTAGTTAATTAAGTTTTGGTTAAATTAATAACTTAATTTTAGTCCGGGAAGGATGTTACTTGTAACTAACTATAACGTTACGTGTTTATTGCAATCATTCATTTATTGCATCCTTTGGGTAAATAAAAGATATATTGCTTAATAACCACACAGTGGTATATGCTTTATTAAATTGTGCTAAACTAACTTACATTATGTACAAAAATATAAATATCTTACAAGGATAACGAGTATTCGTTTTGTTCGCTTACAAATCGTTTTTCGGGGGAGGAAAAGTAAAGGAACGGGTAGCGGCAAATAGATTAACAAGTACGTCAGGCATGCAGGCTGGTTTCTTAGTGTTTGTATCCCAGGTCGGGGCCGTAGCCAAGATCTAGTGGCGGTAGAATGGGACCTCCCTTGTTCAGCAGACCGTGACCTAGGTCATCCAGGTAGCCAGCTCCCAAACCGCCCTTGTAGAGACCTCCCCAGCCGCCCAGAGACGATAAACCGTAAGGCGCAGATAGGATAGGTCCCGGCAGAGGAGCGAGCACTGGTGCTGATTTGTAAATTGGTGCCGGCGCTAGAATAGGTCCGTGAGCGATTGGGGCCGGGCCGATCGGAGCGTGGGCAATCGGAGCTGGCAAGATAGGCGCGGATAGAATAGGGGCTACTGGAGCTTTGATGATCGGGACTGAAGCTGGCTTGTACACAGCCGCAGAGGAAATGGCGTGTCCTCCCAAGACTGGCCCGACTGGTCCTGTGATAAGTGGAGCGCTGGCCAGGCCGTGGTATTTCGCTATGGGTCCAACGGAGATCGGTGCAATAGGTCCGTGGCTCTCCAGAACTGGGATGGGTGCTTTGTAGATCGGGGCGGGCGCTACCACTGGGTGCAGGTTGGGACCAACGCGCTTCACGACCGCGTTGAAGCCAGACTTGTCGTCTGCCCAGTATTCCACTACTCGAAGGCTACCGTCAGGCTCCACCAATGAGTAGGCACCTATGTACAAAAAATGATATGTTATTTTTGTTGGATTGTTCAACTTAAAGCTTACATTAATTCCTAAATATGACCAAAATAATTACCCTTGACTACGTCTCCGTCTCTCTTCTCCCACTGCGCTTTGTTGTCTCCTGTGTGAGGATCTTTCACTGCGTATTCAAATGCATACCTTGGATACGCCTGTAATAATACGAATTTACTGTTACCTAACTGTCGATATTTGTTTTCTTTTAATAAAATTATTTGTTATTAAGAATTACTTATAATGTTACGAATCAAATCCATTTCAATAGAAAATAAATCATACATAATAATCGGCAGAAGCGTGTCCAGGGGCATAAACAAGCCCCTCCAATCCGACTCCCCCATCGGCCTTTGTTGATGCCGTCACAGCCAAAAGACACGTTATCTGCAAAATTATAATCACACTTCACTAAACATCATAAAGACCATTATTATGGTCATAACTGTAGTAATTAAATTTATTATTATTATTTATTGTATTAAAAAAACAACACGGACCGCTAAGAAGCAATTCATTTTCGCGGAGACGCACTGACCGCCTGCTGTCAAAAACGTACTGGTCCGATAAGAACAATCTGAGGTAATTTATAGGCAATTGCTTTAGACCTTCGGGTCCTGACGTGCGCCGGATGTGGACTGTTTCGCGCTCGCGACCGCTGCTACCAACAATCACCAAGGGTTGCATCAGGCTTCCTCATTTTCATAGAACAGCCTTCGCCAGTGAAAACGCAAGCAAATATGCATTGAGCACTCGCGTCGGACGCCGGCTTCAGCATTGTCGGCAATCAATTTTCAATTTAAATGCGATAATTACAAGTTATCATACATATAAATTAGCATCTAGCTTAGGATGCCTATCGCCGAATCGGAACTTGCGCAATTCGAATTGAAATGTTCACACGTCCATTTCCTTCGTAAGTCCTACTGTCTGTTGCAAGGAAACAATGTCATCATTAAATATGATTTCGGCGCAAAAAGTATTGTTCTCGTTTAATGCATTCGAAGAAAGCACGTGAAGCGTGTCCGCCTTGACGCAATGTTTTTGAATTAGTAATGTGACGTCTTGCTCCAGTTGTTCCCACATCGTACAAGGCGCGCGTGCGATTACTTTGCGTGCGCGCAGCACGCGAACTAATGTCGGTCAATGAGATCGTTATCACCGACATTTAGTTGTATAACACATTGAGTGCAAATTAATAGTCATGAACTTGAAAAATTAATTGTTCATTAGGAATTTAAATAATAACAAAAATAAACAAATAAATATTTTTTATGAGTGCATTGCTCTCGCAGCGTTATACATTTTGCAACGAAATATTCATACGTGAATTACAACAATTATTCTAAACTGCAATAACGAAGTACATGAACTCATTATACGTATTTTTGCATATCGATAAAAGATGTACGCATAAATGAAATTAAAATTCCGATTAGCTAATAGCAAAAGCAGTAACACAACTGTGTTTGCAATGCTGCAATATGGTCAACATATTGATAGCTAAGTCTTGTTAAGCAAGATATCATCATCATGACAACCTTTACACCCGACATGGAAAAAATACAGTTGCTACAGGTCTAGCGGATAATTGAGTCAGCGCCTGAGGTATGGAATCGGCGCGGAAGGAGTGACATATGACGTAACAGAGCATACAAGGCTGAAGCACATCTGAAGTCTCGCTGACGTTCGGCGTCACAAAAACACCCTACCGTGCCGTTTCTTCTTCTTATTCGTTACGCTCTTGGCAGAGCGGTCGTGGTCACGTTGAGGCGTTGTTCACATCGGTTGTAGAGGCGGATACAACTCTCCGCACGGTCTCCCTCCATCTCTCTCTATTGGCAGACTGTCTGGTGCAGTCACGCAGTCGCAGTGTTTGCGCACGACCAATCAATAAGATGTTTTGTCCCCAGGCATACAGCTGCCTTCCTGCAACGGTGCTAGCGTCATGCGTCGAAAGCGTCTGGGCTAGCGGTGGGGCCTCCACCTCCCAAACGCAGCTGTCCCGAGCCCTATGGCTGTGGTGTGGAGCCCTAGGGGCTCGCGTGTGGCTTCCGCTGCTGCCTCGAGACGCCTCGCGGCACCCCGACTCGTCGCGACACACATTCATGGCCAAACGGATCATGCTGCCCTTCCATCTAGATATCTACCCATTGAGTAAGTAGTCCGAGGTTTTACATTGATTTTCTGCAATCCCACACTTTGATAGCTAGAGGTGCCTTCAATTAGAGATACAATTTCTGGAAGCGCTTGCAACGCTACCACCGTGACAAAGACATGCGCGTGCCCTTGCGCTTCTAGAAACGACACAGTAGAGCCACTATTTTGAAGTACTACTCAGGCCTCTAATTTGAAGCCCTTAATTACTTTGTGTGTCGTAATAACACTGATTTACGTCTTTTTTCGCAGCAATTCTCTTCGACGACGCGATCCTGCTGGGCGTTGAGAATGACACCACGTTATACGCATCTGACTCGAACTCTGTGTTCTCGTTACCGTTCTGTGTAGTTAATAGAACAGTAAGTATTCACACTTTGTATCTTTAAAAGCATTATCTAATTCGAAATGCGCCCTGGGGCAATAAAATAACATATTTTTTTCCGAAATTGAGCACCTCTCTGAAGTAGTCTTATAAACATGGGGCTTACTCCGAAAAACGTTATCCGAAGTTTCGAATTTTGCTATCTCTTTTACGCAAAGCAAGATGCCAGCATGAGTGAAGGTGACAAATAGACCCGAGACTATGTAAATAGCATTTCAAAGTAAGCCTTAGGCCCAGAACAGACGGTGAAACGAAACTGCAACTGCTAGTTACTTTTAAGTTGCATCTAAGTTTCTGCCATAGCGTCTGAAAGTTGACTGAAAGTTTCAAACTGGTCGCGTCATGTGTGGTCTCTCAACGGACGCTATGTCAGAAACTTAGATGCAACTCAAAAGTAACTAGCAGTTGCAGTTTCGTTGCAGTTGCAGTTTCACCGTCTGTTCTGGGCCTTACTGCCCGTTTTTGTGTCGTTAAGTTTTCTTAGCCTTTACTCTAGCTAGAACATGGCTTCAGCTGCGACAGATTTTTACCAAAGATATTTTATTTCAGAGTCAAGTATACCTTCACCAAATCCTCCGTCAACTCCTACGACGGAACCTGGGTTACCACGCGTGGGAGATCGCTCGCTCTTGCGCCGCGCTGCCATACTTCCCTCACTCTTTGGAGTTACTACTGCATGAAGTGTTGGAAGAGGAAGCCACGAGCAAGGAACCCATACCAGACGCGCAGCTTCCGAGCGTCATCGAGTTTGTGCATGAGTTCCCCGTGTATCTACAGGTGTGCCGTCATCATCATTTTTTAACCGCCTCTGTGGTCTAGTGGTAAGACCACCTGCTTCAGACGCAGAGGTTCCGGGTTCGATTCCCAGTGGGGGCAGATTTTTCTGTTCGGTTTGGTTGGTGGTAGGGCTTGTTCTAAGTCCGCCTGGCTAGCTACCACCATCTTACGTAAGTCTGTCGTCATAAAAACAATGTTACAGCATTGTTGTGTACCGGCAGTTAGAGGTAAGATAGCCAGTTCCTTCGTGGTTGAACATTCCGGGTGAAGCTCGCTTCCACCTTCGGTCTGATCGTCACTTACTATCAGGTGAGATACAGGCCAAGAGCTTCCTCGTTGTGGATAAAAAAAACATCATTTCAACCATAGGACTCCACTGCTGAACATAGGTCTCCCCCAATGATGTTCATGTTGATCGGTTGGTAGCGGCCTGCGTCCAGCGCCTTCCTGCTACCTTTATGATGTCGTTAGTCCACCTTTGTAGGTAGACGTCCCATGCTACGTTTTCTATTACGCGGCCTCCACTCCAGAACAGATGTGTAATAAGAAAATAATACAATAGCTCGCTAGCTGTTCCTTATGCCAGTTTCAATTCCTTGTAGCGAAGTGCTGTTAACTTGAAATTAAGTACAAACTTAGGTTACTTAGGTGTAGAACCTGTAGAGTGAAGATTCATTTTTGCTGGCCGTTCCTTATGCCAGTCTCAATTGTTTGTAGTGTACTTTAGATAAATTCCAAAGTATGTTAGGCATAGAAGACCTGAAGAGCATGTTCTTAAAAGGATCTTGTAAGAAAGTTAAATTGTTTGTATTCTTTCAGACAGTGGTGCAGTGCGCTCGCAAAACAGAAATAGCTCTCTGGGCCTACTTGTTCTCAGCGGCCGGTAAGCCCAAAGAGTTATTCCAGGAGTGCCTTCAGAGGAAGATGCTGGATACGGCTGCCTCGTACCTCATCATTTTACAGGTAAATAGCGTACATTTAATATAATTTGTTTGATTTTTATCTGATTTATAGATGCTTATATTGTTTTACAGCTAACGCAGGTACACTTGTTTCGTTGCGTTAGTATTTAATAGTAGTACTAGTGTAAATAAATATACTAATTAGTTGTGTTCTTTACGATTTTAACACTTGTAATAACTATGAAAATATTTTGTTAAACAATGTTTGTTATTAAATGACTAAATATTTTAGTTAAAACTAGCACGGCAAGTAAGTTTTTAAATGATTACTCGTAGATAAATGTTGACATAATATCCCTTACTAATAAAAGTTTTACGCGCCATTTGCTGTTCAACATGCGTTTAACTTTTTATTAGTAAAGAGGAAAATTGTAGTTGATAGCGAGACCTCTATATATTCTCAAAACATTTTTTAAACGTTTCTATGGGTCTGGCGCAGAATGTGCACTTCGCAAAATGCACACTTTTCCATACTAATATTTTACAAACTCTTCAGCCCTTACATTTGTATAGAGAAATCCGCATTTTCCGAAGTGCACATTCTGCGTCAGACCCGTTTCTATGACGTTGATCCGCCGTTTGTTCTCGTAGAATCTGGAAAGTTCGACCGTCAGCCGGCAGTTGGCCACGCAGCTTCTCGACACGGCCCTGCAGCAAGAGCGGTGGGATCTCGCCAGAGACCTAGTGCGTTTTCTAAGGGCTATAGGTATGGTCAACCTTCTTTTGTTTAATTAGAGCTTAGCTTTCTTATGTATTTGTGTGGAAAATTAAAAGTAGTTCATGAAACTGTTCCTTATGAGGTATTAAGATACGAGTGTGAATTCAAACATTGTAACTATTTTTATTACGTGGTGCGTCATCAAGTCATTGGGGGAGGCTTATGTTCAGCAGTGGAGGTCCTGTGGCTGAAATTATGATGATGATGAACTATTTTTTATTGTATCATCATCACAAATGTTTTTGGCTATCTGCAGTTTCATACTCTAGGTACTTATCTCTTGAAATATCTAGGCATTATTATAAAGAACACTTTCCGACGCAACGTAACTAAAACTATGCAATGGCGCCAAAGTATGCCAAATTTCCAACATTCCACGGCGCAATCACGCATGCGCCTCGTGCACGTCTTGCCCTAGTGCTGGCAACTTACAAACATTGTTTTTAAATTCATAATCAGGATTGTAGATAAATTGATTGATTCAATACATGCAATTTTTTATTCATCAGGGTGCATTTCCATTTATGCGGAGTGGATTTATCAAATATTTGATGTGAATTTAATGAGAACATAGTTCACAAATAAAAATGCACCCTTAAATCTAAGTCAAACTTATAGATCCGATTCTCAATCTGTGGTGTGTTCCTAACTTAATTTTTTCACAAGACAGTCAGTATATTCTTCGAAGTCATATTAACATGTAATGATTTCATAGGAATGCGATCGATTTCTATGAAGGGTAACAACAGTCTATCCATCATTACGTGTCCGCAGACGGGATATACAATAATTAGGCGCTATAATTAATTCAATTGCCGGTACTTAGGCCGCGGTCTTTTCACGTAATAAATTAGTTTAACACGTAGGCAATTAGTAATTATGTTTTTACTCGGTAATTTAGTAGCTATGACTGAATATGCTGTTATTATTTGAAGTTTGTTCCAATTTTAGATAATTATTTTATTGAAGTTTAACCCGTTTAATTTTACATTGTTTTATTTATTGAACCAATACAATTTTGAATTTGCTTTTACAGATCCGAATGATGTGGATTCGCCACGGAATTCCGTCAATGTCCAGGCAAAATATGGTCAGATTGCGCAGTCACAGACTGTCACTCCGAATGCTGAGGATCTCTCTGTCATTCTTGGCAGCATGCAGGTTAGTTATGGTTAGGCGATTGGACGTCCGTCCTTATGTGAAAATTAATATGTGGCTAGATATTTTAGATCCTTTACTAAGACTGAAGTAAGCTCCAAATGATACACTTCCGTGATAGGCAGAAACACTGCCAGGGCTGCAGGGGAACCTTACATAGTCCTTTAAAGCCATTTGTTTATTTTACTACAAAGTTCTAAGTTTTACCATTTTAAAATAAAAATAAATAAATAAAAGGTATTTAATTCAGTCATAAGCTCATAAAAGTGTTAGTAACAAAGGTCTTAGAAACTATGATAGTAAATGACACAATAATCCTGCTAATATTATAAAAGTGAAAGTTTGTGTGGATGTTTGTTACTCTTTCACGCAAAAACTACTGAACGGATTTGGTTGAAACTTTACTTTTTTACTTTATTATTTGTAACCCAGATTACCATATAGGCTATAATTTATGCGAATCTGTGGCACTTAATTTCACGCGGGTGAAGCCGCGGGCAAAAGCTATTACATATAATTAAAGTACGAAAATTTGGTGTCTTTAGTAAGATGGACTCGTCCAGTGCTGCATAATTTTAACTTTTCTTTTTTTCTAGTGATTCTTAATTTCGTATAAAGCCTGGTCCGTGAGCACGTAGAATCCCGTCCAATGACCCCAAGCTGCCCATCCTTGTCGCTCGCACGTAATTATATTGCTGTCGCGCTCGCACACTCACTGCGGGCGCGCGTCGCACAGTCGCGACAGCAATATAATTACGCGCGAGCGATAAGGATGGGTAGCTTGGGGTCATTGGACGGGATTCTACGTGCTCACGGACCAGGCTTTAGATTTTAGAGAAGATATAACTATCTAATGTATGTAGCTATCGGGCGGTCGCGGGCGCAGCTTCAGCACGACGGTGGCGCCGCGCGAGCCATCGCCGCCGGCGCCGGCGCAGCCAACGGCGCCGCCTGCGCCTGTGCCGCCGCCGGCGCGCGCCACCGCCGCCGTCAAGCGGAAAAAGTCCGTGCCCGCACGCTCCGACCGGTACACGCTTTGTTACTAACTGTCCTTGCAGG
This sequence comes from Ostrinia furnacalis, assembly GCF_004193835.3. Taxonomy (NCBI): domain Eukaryota; kingdom Metazoa; phylum Arthropoda; class Insecta; order Lepidoptera; family Crambidae; genus Ostrinia; species Ostrinia furnacalis. The sequence goes on from NW_021132495.1 coordinate 51,716, forward strand.
CTGTTCCGATTTTGAAAAGGTTTTTTGATGTTTGATTTTCAAGATGATGGCCGGCAACTGGAGGCTGCATATGAAGTATGCGAGTTGCGCAGTTGTGAAGAAAAGGTTTATTTCACAACCTATTTTTAGACGTTTTCTGATTTGAAGTAAAGCTTAGCAGACTATTGAAGTAGCGAATAAGAGATATGCTATGTTGTTACTCTTGATTTTAGACTATTCTTTTATCACAGCGTAAGTAAGGCCCTATACATATCCAACAGATTCTAGTGACGCGGCGCCTACCGCCACTGCGGCATAATGTGTAAAGGCGCTAAGATACCGTATTATTTTATTGAAACTTAACTAAATTAGATCTTATGCCATTGACTTAAAGCCTTATCATTTTAGTATTGTATAAAGTGATCTTTGGTTTCCATCATCTTTCACTTTTAGGCTCGATCTCAGTGTCAATTTTGATTTTGAAACAGCTGAATTTCTTTACATACTATAATCCAAGCTGTGACGTCACTCATTAGTACTCGATTGGAAAAAGTATCAATTCAGTTAAAAAAAGTCAATGCTAATAAAAACAGAAGTGGAAACAAAACAGTTGAATCACAATTTTTTATGATTAAGCTCGCTTTTAAAAAATATACACATATTTTTCAGCAACCAGTCTCTACTCTTCACAATACTTGATGACACGGATCGGAACAGGCCATTATTCAATACATTCAGTAGTAACACCTTAAATTATTACATCTATCATTACATTGGTCTGGAACTATCTATCAGGAATTTGGTTTTTCATACATTTGGACGACATAACATCAGTTTGGTTTTTCCTCCTAACACAAATTATATTTCTTAAGTTTTCCTACACTAACTTGAGTGCGGATATTGGAAGCATGTTGTAATGTCTTGTGACGTTTGGGACTGGGAAAAGTTAACATATGAAAAGGAACAGTTTGGAAACACTTACACTTTATCGTATACATAATATATAATTTGATTAATACAAAATATATTGACAATTTCGTTTGAGTGACTATTAAAGAGTACATCAATCCACAAGATTAATTTTCAAATTATTTCCACAGAGAAAGTTACAGCGGTACCGCAGAAGAGTTTTTCATAGACATGATGATCCAGAGACACGCTAGAGTGCTTCTCTCTTCTGCCCGACTACACGCCTTAGGCCGTCTGGCCGCGTCCTTAGATTTACACTTAGTGGCGTGGTTAGCGGGAGAGAGAGAAAGGGCGGCGAGAGTGGAAAACGCCGTGCTGTGTATAAAGAGGCTGCACGAAGACTTTGCGTGGCCCTACCCTGTGGTGCCTCATGATGCTGATCCGTATATGCAGAGGAAAGGAAGCACTGTTACGAGTGAGTACCCAATGAGTAGAAGTTTAACCAATCAACTGGTAAAAATATGTTTTGTTCATGTCATTGCAACATAATTATGCAAAACTCAATTTGCTTGCAAACATTTTAAACCCCTCGTGGTGAGCTAAATATGGTAGTGTTACAAGTGGGTTAACGACAATAGTCGAGCAGCGGTGGGATTCGACGTTCTCTGGTCTCGGCCAGTCCGACTCCTTCACCGTTCGGCTTTGTAGCAAACATGTAGCAAAATGCTTTTCAATTTGCAATCTAGCCTACAATGATTTTTGTATATCCATTTCATCTCTCTCGTTCCCATCACGTTACACCATACCATAGTCCACCATAGCCCTAGGGGAACTTTCCTAGCCATTCGACCATTTATACATAATACAAAACTTTGTTTACAGGTTCGTACAGTGCCTCAGCTGAGTCAGACAGCGTATGTGGTGACAGTGGCTACGTTAGCCTTCAGTTACGCGCCGCTCCTCCACTTTCGCCTGGCCCTGTCAGGTATGTTCACTTTCATCGGAATCTCGTAGATTTTTGTCATAGTAACGATTTGTTTTGTCATCAAAAGTGCCATACACCGGGGCCCCACTCGAGCCCAATAAGAGCTACGAACTGTCCGCAGCTTGAAGTTAGGGCATCTGCAAATTAAATGCAAATAGTGAGGAAGAGCTACGGTAGAGGCGCTGCGACTGTGCTTCTAAAAAAAATATGAAAATTAGTGGAGGCGCGGCAAGCGCACCACAGTAGCGCCATTGCTGCGCTTCCTTACGTCTCTAATTTGAAAGCATACTTAGGGCTGAAAGTTTTTTGCACTAGGCATATTGCCCATTAGCCATACCCTACCCTGAGTATTATAATATCTTTTTCCAACTACCTACAGTTCTGTCGGGGAGTGCAGCGTGGCGGAAGGAGGCGTGGCATGGGACGGCGACGCGGGCGGCTCAGAGCGGCGCTACGCGGCGCTCATGGAGAAGCTGCACCACCACCAGGCTGAGCGAGGCTCGCACACTGCTCATGTGCAGCTCAGGTACGAACACAGTTCTGTTGCCCAACTACCCTCAGTTGCGTGGGCGAGTGCAGCGTGGCGGAAGGAGGCGTGGCGTGGGACGGCGACGCGGCGCTCATGGAGAAGCTGCACCACCACCAGGCCGAGCGAGGCTCGCACACTGCCCATGTGCAGCTCAGGTACGGCGGACACAGTTATGTAGCCCAACTACCCACAGTTCTGTCGGCGAGTGCAGCGTGGCGGAAGGAGGCGTGGCGTGGGACGACGACGCGGCGCTCATGAAGAAGCTGTACCACCACCAGGCCGAGCGAGGCTCGCACACTGCCCATGTGCAGCTCAGGTACGAACACAGTTCTATTGCCCAACTACCCGCAGTTGCGTGGGCGAGTGCAGCGTGGCAGAAGGAGGCGTGGCGTGGGACGGCGACGCGGCGCTCATGAAGAAGCTGCACCACCACCAGGCCGAGCGAGGCTCGCACACTGCCCATGTGCAGCTCAGGTACGAATACAGTTCTGTTGCCCAACTACCCTCAGTTGCGTGGGCGAGTGCAGTGTGGCCGAAGGCGGTGTGGCGTGGGACGGCGCTACGCGGCGCTCATGGAGAAGCTGCACCACCACCAGGCCGAGCGAGGCTCGCACACTGCTCATGTGCAGCTCAGGTACGAATACAATTCTGTTGCGAAACTACCCTCAGTTGCGTGGACGAGTGCAGCGTGGCGGAAGGAGGCGTGGCGTGGGACGGCGACGCGGCGCACATGGAGAAGCTGCACCACCACCAGGCCGAGCGAGGCTCGCACACTGCCCATGTGCAGCTCAGGTACGAATACAGTTCTGTTGCCCAACTACCCACAGTTCTGTCGGGGAGTGCAGCGTGGCCGAAGGAGGCGTGGCGTGGAACGGCGATGCGGCGCTCATGGAGAAGCTGCACCACCACCAGGCCGAGCGAGGCTCGCACACTGCTCATGTGCAGCTCAGGTACGAATACAGTTCTGTTGCCCAACTACCCTCAGTTGCGTGGGCGAGTGCAGCGTGGCGGAAGGAGGCGTGGCGTGGGACGGCGACGCGGCGCTCATGGAGAAGCTGCACCACCACCAGGCCGAGCGAGGCTCGCACACTGCTCAGGTACGAATACAGTTCTGTTGCCCAACTACCCACAGTTCTGTCGGGGAGTGCAGCGTGGCCGAAGGAGGCGTGGCGTGGAACGGCGATGCGGCGCTCATGGAGAAGCTGCACCACCACCAGGCCGAGCGAGGCTCGCACACTGCTCATGTGCAACTCAGGTACGAACACAGTTCTGTAGCCCAACTACCCTCAGTTGCGTGGGCGAGTGCGGCGTGGCAGAAGGAGGCGTGGCGTGGGACGGCGACGCGGCGCTCATGAAGAAGCTGCACCACCACCAGGCTGAGCGAGGCTCGCACACTGCCCATGTGCAGCTCAGGTACGAATACAGTTCTGTTGCCCAACTACCCACAGTTGCGTGGGCGAGTGCGGCGTGGCGGAAGGAGGCGTGGCGTGGGACGGCGCTACGCGGCGCTCATGGAGAAGCTGCACCACCACCAGGCCGAGCGAGGCTCGCACACTGCTCATGTGCAGCTCAGGTATGAATACAGTTGAGGAGTGTCTATTCAAAAGGGGATATTTACATTTTTATTATTTATTAAACTGAGTATGCAGTCTTGTTCTTAGTGCTGAATACTCACTTTCGTCACTTGAATCTTAATCAAAATGGGATATTCTCCCAAGTAAAGCAGCTTCAAATATGAGTGTTCATTTCAGAACAGGATATTTACACTCACAAAATTAAAAAAATAATAGTTATTTTTCATTTCATAACAAGAGAGGATATTTACAATACAAATATTTACACTATACCAATTAGCCGTTTCAAAACGGGATATTTACTTTTACATAGTGTTTTATTTCCTTTAACTTTATGCTTTAGGATTTATTTTTAGACATTTCACTCTGTAGAACGGAACGCAAAATTAACGTAAAACGGAATCTATGTTGTGTGATTGTCTGACACCTGATATTGGACAAATCAGAGCCCCGATTACGGTAATATTTAAAGTCTACAATCCAGACACGCTTCTCGATTCTGCGATACGATTGGTCGTTCAACAGCGTACGTCAGCTGTTTTGACCAATCGTATCGCAGAATCGAGAAGCGTGTCTGGATTGTTGACGTTAAAAATTACCGTAATCGGGGCTCAGGATTTGAATGTCTTATAATTAAAAAAATATAATTCTGTTTAGTAGCGTCTTTAATTTTGGTCATTATTATTTAAAAAAAAAAAGAATAATCTGTGTTTTATTATCATTTAAAATCTTGAGATGTACAATACAAAAGAGGATATTTACAAAATAGTAGGCTCAACTAAAGGGGATATTTACAGTAAGTACAGAACAAAGGGGGATATTATAAAAGATCCGTGTCAAAAGAGGATATTATGATTTTTCTGAACTCTGTAACTTTAAATTAACAAGTCATATTTTTTGGCAAAAAGTGTAGTTAGAACACTGTAATGAAATAGTTTCATAACAGAAATAATGCTTTTCGGTAGGTCTGTAAATATTTCCCATATAAGTTTTTCCCATTTTGTGAAAAATAAGATAGAATGTAGGTATCCCCTTTTGAAAAGACACTCCTCAGTTTTGAATTTTGTTTTAGCGTCTTTAAGATTGTCTTCTTCAATATGAAGGTAAAAGAGTTTTTCTTTGGACTAAGTGAGCATACGAAATAATCTAGGGAGGCGGCTTTCGAGTTCGTTGTAATGTTGTCGTCTCGCCAGCGACTGCGCTACGTCGCAACGCACCATGTAAACTAAATAACGCCACGTCAGCGCTGATGAGATCCGGCGTTCAGTAGTCAGACAGCATTGATGTCCCGTTATTTAGTTTAAAGTGCGTTGGTGCGCTGTTCTGACACTGTGGAGGCGCTGGCGAGACTAGGACGTTACGAAGAATAAAAGATAATAGTGTGGGGAATCCCTTAATGTGTGTGTGTATGTTAAAAAATGTTTGTTGTCTTTGCAGATACTTCCTGCAGCTGATGACGGAGGCGAGCTGCGTGGAGTGGGCGGCGCTGGTGGCGGTGGTGCTGCGCGACGCGCTGGCCGTGCTGCGCTGCTGCAACGCGGCGCGCGCGCACGACGTCGGCCTGCCCGCCGTGCGCCGCCTGCGCGACGCGCTGCGCGACCTCGTGGCCTGGACCGACGCCGAGTGGTGAGTGATACCACAATAAATTATGATCAGACTGAACGGATACTTTTGCGGTAAAGCGGTCGCTACCTTCTCGCCACTGAAGTAGCCGTTCAGTTTGTAGGTACTTACACAGATAGATCACAATTAGGGAACAAGCATACATAAGAAACAACTAACGCATGCACACATTCACACAAACCCACACAACTTTTGGTACTAATTAATTTGGTGTTAAGTAAAAAATCATGTAATTTTTTTTTGTTTTATTTCCTTTTTCTTATTATGTAAAACTGATCGAAAGAGCGGGCGTCTCCTAATACAGGTTTTCTAAACTTAGAAGGAGACACCCAACCCCTGTAAATGTGTCTTATAACAAAATAAAGAAATTTTGAATTTGAATTTTGAAAATACAAATAAGTAAGTCATCTTCATAGAAACGCACCGAGCGTGGTTTGTATATGAGCGCCAATATAATACGTATGCGGCGCGCACGCACACACTGACGAAATTCGGCGCAACCACGACTGGCTCCCCGCTAATCCCTGCTAAATTTTGTCAGTGTGTGCGTGCGCACCGCATACGTGTGGGCGCGCTCACATACAAACCGCGCCCGTGCGTTTCTATGAAGATGATCTACTCATTTTTACTCTGGTGATACACTGCTCGTGACTTGGGGCGTGCCCGATACTAACTTTAAGATTCAGCTAACGGGACTATTCCCACCGCTGCAACTCTTGTGTAGCCAGGATCTACAGCTTGACCTCCAATAAAAGAGATTCAGCTACTTAGGGCCCTCGCCCACGACGACAGCATCGGTTACTAACGCGCGTTAGTCGCATTTGCAACGCACTACAGAAGTGATGACAACGCGCTACTAACAGCAGCGCGACTGCATCGCTACAAAAAGTCGCCGTGGGCGAGGGCCCTTAGCTCGACAATCAACCGAAGAGATCTTCAAACGAGGGAGAGTATAGATTTGCTGCGAGGCGCGCCAAAGTTGTAGTCGACATCAACACTCACATTGTTTAAATTTTAATTTAGTTTATGCACGTTTATACCTGATGATTTAATTTTAATTTCCATTCTTCCTCAGCCTGGGCTACAAGCCTTTCATGCTGGCCATCAGCAACCAGATCCCGTTCCTGACGTCGATCATCAACACGCGCGAGCGCCGAATGTCGATGTTAGCGCCTCGTGTGCGGACTCCTAGCACCGGCTCGCTCAATGAGCCGCGTGCGCCGCCTGCGCATCAACCACTGCCGCCGCCGCAGAAGGCGCATGAGGTAAGCCACGCGAAGGTGTGCCCTCGCAACATTGCAAAAAGGTGCAAACTGTCATTAACGCTGCAGAAAGCGCACGAGATGAGCTACTCCAATGTGTACCCTCACGCCACTGCAATAGGGTGCAAATTGTCCTCGACGCGTGCAAGCCACGCCCGATATCGGCTCGCTTAACGAGCCGCGTGCGCCGCCCGCGCATCAGCCACTGCCGCCGCCGCAGAAGGCGCATGAGGTAAGCCACGTGAATATAGGCTTTAACTCTACTGCAGTAAGGTGGAAATTACCATAGACATACGCTAGCCACGCCCACCACCGGCTAGCTTAACGAGGCTTGCGCAATGTCCGCGCATAAGCCACTGCCGCCGCCGCAGAAGGCGCATGAGGTGAGCCACGTGAATATTGGCTTTAACTCTACTGCAGTAAGGTGGAAATTACCATAGACATACGCTAGCCACGCCCACCACCGGCTAGCTTAACGAGGCTTGCGCAATGTCCGCGCATCAGCCACTGCCGCCACTGCAGAAAGCGCACGAGGTGAGCTACGTGAATACAGGTCTTAGCACTACTGCAATAAGGTGGAAATTACCATAGACACGCGCTAGCCACGCCCACCACTGGCTAGCTTAACGAGGCTTGCGCAATGCCCGCGCATCAGCCACTGCTGACGCCGCAGAAGGCGCATGAGGTAAGCCACGCGAATGTGTGCCTTTGCAACACTGCAATAAGGTGCTAACTGTCTTGGACGCGCGCAAGTCACGCCCAATATCGGCTCGCTCAATGAGCCGCGCCTCCCGCCGCTGCCGCCGCCGTAGAAGGCGCACGAGTCACTCGAATGTATGCCTTCGCGACACTGCCTTAGTGCAGTGCAAACTTGAAACTAACTTACAATGTGACGTCAATGCCCAAAGCGAAGTGCCATAATTGGCTAGATTTTTTTCTTCGTTTTGAGTGTTGAAGCGGTAGAAGAAATTTTTCTTAGCTTCTTTATTTTTAACTCGACTGTCCTACAGAGATCTTATCTAACTTATCTGTTTTTTGTTAGGTATCAAAGCAGACACTGAGGAAGGAATCTCCTGCGGTCCAAGAACCAGCGCCAGTTGTTAACCCGCCGCCGCGGCCCGCCCCGGCCGCTCGAGACGACGTGTCCTCCGGGTGTACCATAGCGTAAACACGTAGCCAATTCATAAGGACGAGGTTTTACAAGTTGATGTAGTGACCAAAAAAAGATACATTTGTATCAAGTTTGAGGTGTCCCTCTATGTTTTATAATAATAAACTTTTACAGACAGTAAACACTTAAAAAACTGACAATCCTACCTTGGAAATTAAAGGTAATAATTTCAAATTTTCAAAAGGACAGTTACAGATAGGTAAATCAATTGCGAAAGAACACATTTTATGAATGGTTGCTTTACTAAGAGTATAGCAATAGCATTATGAAACCAATATCGTCAAACGATGTATCGATAACGATCGGCTGTGGCGGCTCGCGGAGAGCCAATGTGAAGAGCATACTTTAATTTAATCGGTAACATTAAGTAACAGTCGAGTTTATTAACATATTCTAACAACATCGTGTTTGTAACTTAATTATAATATAAGTTAATCTCAAAAGTCTCCGCGCCGCGTAAAATTTTCTATAATAATAATTCGGCCGTTCTTTAGAGTTTTCTTTCATTCATTATCTGATCACGATATATTCACAGTGCACTTTGTGACGTGTATAGGCATATTTATTCTCGGTATGTGCGTATTAGTAGGATGAGACCGCGTTGACGCCTACGTACTGTGTTGTGCTAATATGTAGATGAAAATTATGGGGTTTACGATAAATGAAATTTGTAAATGATTTTAGTAAAATTACTTGGTGTTTTAATATAACGTTAGTTAAATTAATAGGGTATTTTGGTGCATGCTCGGATTAAATATTTAATTTAGATTTGTGGTCGATGTGAGTGTGCATAATTATCTGCATCTTACCATCGGGTCATATTTGCAGTCGTAATGCAACAATAAATTATGTATTACGCTAAACTAGAAAGAGTCGGACATGGTAATATTAACACTTTGAACGCCACCGGCCAAACTGGCTTCTACGACATGTTAACTGAAACTATAAAATGAACTCACATTGTAACATTGAGTAGCAAGTCTCGAATCATCAGTGCGCGTTTACTTTGCGCTCACCTAATTTAACGTGGAGTTCAAAGTAGGACGTGAAGTCGGTTACCGCGCTTTTTCTGTTCTATCCAAGCTAAGTAAATAGAATTTCTCAATACTTCCTTCAGAAAAAGGTTAACACATTGCATGAACGATATACGCGCGGTAACTGGGCCTAATTCCTGCTTTTATGAATAAAAAAAATAGGACGCCACAGTGTCGAACGGTCAGCATTTAACATTATCCAATAATATCACGGAAAACTATTTTGGTGCTGAATTTATTTATAACATTTAATTAATTAATTATCTCGATATTATTATGTTAAAAATAATTGATAAGTTTTTAACAATTATATTATTCTTTTCAATTTACTTTTCATATCTCTAGTCTTCTTTATCGACTTTATTTATTTAAATTGGTTTAGTGATTCATATTTATTTATGAATGGGATTATTTTGTCATGGAATTTGTCCATATTTAGAATTAGACGTAGTAATGTACTAACAATAAGTAATATAATTGTAGCGTACTTAAGTTGTAAATGAAAGTAAACGGTTGCTGTGGATCTGTTTAGTACAATCGGCATCGTTAGGTCCCCGCTACGAAGGGTAGAAAGAAAAATATAACAGTTATTAAAAACTTATTTACAACCCGATCGAGCTAAAGCCTGGTCCGTGAGCACGTAGAATCTCGTCCAATGACCCCAAGCTACCCATCCTTGTCGCTCGCACGTAATTATGTTGCTGTCGCGCTCGCACACTCACTGCGGGCGCGCGTCGCACAGTCGCGACAGCAATATAATTACGCGCGAGCGATAAGGATGGGTAGCTTGGGGTCATTGGACGGGATTCTACGTGCTCACGGACCAGGCTTTAACTGCGCACATCGCTGGAATGCGACTCCCTCCCATTAATTCGCACACCTTCACGCGTTCGCCCCGTCGGTACCAGAGCGTCGATGTGACGTCACGACTACCAGGTGCGCAGTTAACTCGACAGAGTTGTAGGTATGCAGATTGTGCAATTTTGTTAGTTTAAACTTGAAAATTGAAATACCTCGGATTGCTCGAGTACCCAACAGCCGTAGGTGTTGAGTGCCAGTACAAAAGATAATCTAATTTATTTTACTCGGTCACTGAAAAAAACTAGATCGCATATTGCATTATATTTCTTTGGGAATTTAGAGTTTAAAGTCCGGTCATGTCGTTGAAGTAAGGTCAGGTCTTCCTCTGAGATATTAATAGAATATCGTATGCAACTATTTACTATGTAACTTTATGTATAGGTTAAGTTCTTGTGTAATATGGATATGATATAGACTACCCGCAGACTACAGACTTAAAGTCGGCTGATAGTTGAGCCCGATTCTAATTTGTATGAAGAATCGGCCGATACCAATGTGCCCACTTTAACCACCATTTAAAAGCCCGACCCAACTATCGGCCGACAAAAACTGTGTAGTCTGCGGTTAGTCTTTTAGTGAAACCTCCATTTTTTTTTCGACCTACTCGATTGATTTATTTATCAAATCAGGGTCAGCATAAACATACAAAAATAATAGTGAGGGGACAAAACAGTTCAATCGAGAATCAAACATTGTACGATTGCCTAATTTCTTTCAGGAATTAATCGTTGATTTAAATATCAAGTCTCACGTCCATATATCTATACGGTTATGATTTATTTAGTACAAGTAATTTATTAGTATCATTAGAATATTTATAATGCATTTTGTTAATATCATCATTAAATTAGATATACGGACACAATGGAAATAAAAATAAAAGTTCTATGTTTAGGAACATAGGAACCATTAGTTTCAAAGTAATTGATAAAAATATAAATCTAAGAACGATTACTTTTCCGAAACCAAAACTCGAGCAATAAGATTCTAATTACAGTAGCAACGGTTCATTAGTTTTTGATTGATCACGTTTAGTTATATTTGCTCAATTAATAATCTCATTATATTTTATTACCTTCAAAATATTATTAAGTTTATTTTGTTCAAAGCATGTTGAATCATTTTAAAGAAAGTTATATCTTGATTTGTTGCAGCCATATTAATAATTCATTTAACTAGTAGGTGACTAAATTCCATTTGGAAGTCGTTGTTTGAAGACAACGACATTGCTGGTTTCTCCGTCAGTATGAATTCGCTGTCGTTAATAATATGTAATACTTAATAATTAAGTTGCTTGCTGTCTACAACCGGTTTCCAATTCACACAATTTTTAAATTTACGTACGGCACATGAAGGTTAATATTGTGCCACCTTAAGTAGGGGTAAAAAGGTGCAATTTCCAACTTAGGCCCGATTCGACCAAACTTTTTTCCGAGAATAACTTGTGGTATAACTGGTCAAAATGTCTATTAACTGACGATTTATTCTGAGATTAATATTTACTCTTGTTTGGTCGAATCCACCCTTAGTCTAGTGGCCATATGCTGGCTATTCTACACAACCCTAAAATAGTAATAATGTTTTATTTATGTTCCGTATATATCTTATATTTTGTACACTAATTTCTTAGGTCGTGACAGCTTGATAATAATTTGATTTGATGAGCGCTTGCAAACTTTGCCAGTGTATAAATTATTTTATACATAATATAAATCAACAAAGGACAATGACCAAAAATGTATGGAGTGTGGTCCAAATGTCCACCACTAACGAGACCTATATAGTAAAATAGTCTACTAAATACTGATTCATTATAACCAAACCGCAATCAAAAATATGCTGTCAGTAAAAAGTTATGACTGAATGAAAAGTCTGTTTTTTACCTTTCATCCGAAAAATGTTCTTGATATTATTCTATCCATTGCACATTTTGGACTAATCTACCTACGCATGTTATGTCATGTCGCATGTGGCGCGGGGTTATAGATGAATATAATTAAATATTATACTAGCTGTGCCTACGACTTTGTACGCGTTAAAATAGTTTGAATAATATTTCCCATTTTTACAACATTTGTCTTTACTGCTCCGCCCCTATTGGTTGTAGGGTGATGTTATTTATCCTAAAACCATCTTTGATAAATGGACTATCCATAACAAAAATAATTTTTCAAATCGGACCAGTAGTTCCTGAGATTAGCGCTTAAATTACTACAATTTTTCAAACATTCATAACTTTTTACTGACAGCTTATTTTTTTTTGTCCCATACTGAAAGTTAATCTCTATTTAATGGACTGTAAGCAAATATAGGTCTCATTAGTGGTGGACATTTGGACCACTTTTGGTCATTGTCCTTTCACTCATTTACTATAGTCTATCCAATATAGCTTGATTAGAATGACAGCTGCCATCAAAAGTAACGACATAACTTTGTAGTAGCGATCAATGAGAGCTAAATATTGGCGGACAAGAAATAATTCACGTCTGACCTACAAACAATATTTTCGACGACAGTGCTTCCAATATAAAAGTTAATTTCGTGTAAATGCAGCGTTAAATTACACCAATAAGTAGTAATTCGAAATTATAAAAATCAAGCTAGAGTATTAACGACGTCTCTACAAGGTTATCTCGAGTTACAAAAATGTTAGTGTTGGGACATATCGACAAATGTCATATTAAATTAAAACTAATTTTTTTAACATATTTAACAAAAAAATTTTCTAACTAATTTTTTAACATATTTAAGTCAAGTTATACGTTTTTCTAAATGTTCACTATTAAAAACCAAAAAACATTTCATTCTTAAATAATCAAACATCGGAAATCAATCACCGGTAATTTTTTGGGTATTCATAGCACCGTTGCTCTAGAAGAGATGCCCACCGCCCTCTAGCGAGAGGAAAAAACCACTGAAGAACACTGATGATAATGACTACGACTTAGGTTGTACACCCTTGACATGAATTTTAAATTTTACTGTCTTTAAATGGCAATGCCAGATTTTGTATGGAAAGTGGCGTCTTTTTTTTTTCGCGCGGCCATCGACCGTTTGTTTTTTGATTACAAAATAGTGTAATAAACCAAACTTACTATGGCATGTATAGATACCTCTAAACTCAGTCTGAACTGAGTTACGAGCAATAGAAGTTTGATGATTTTCATACTAGATTTGCTTTTTGTGCGCAAGTTTTGTAAGAAATTGCAACAAAATATTGCGCTATTTTTTTATTGCGCTGATTCTGCTGCATACTGATGTCTGGAGCCTTTAATGGATGATTATTGTTTGTTTACACATACAATCTCACTATTTTGTTGCAATTTTTTAGCAAACTTTGCGCGCAAAAAGCAAATCTAGTATGAAAATCATCCAACTTCTAATGCTCGTAACTCAGTTCAGACTGAGTTTAGAGGTATACATGTCATAGTAAGTTTGGTTTATTACACTATTTTGTAATCAAAAAACAAAGTTTGGTCGATGGCCGCGCGAAAAAAAAAAGACGCCAATTTCCGGCAGTCTTTTAAATCATAATTGTCATTTTTATGAATAAAGATATGAAGAAAAATTGGGTGCATTTTTTTATATCATTTTTTCGAAAACTTGTCGATACATCTATGTGAACCGTACGAAACATACCCAGCACTAGTCACATTCGTTTGACAGCCGTCATTCTAATCAAGCTATATTGGATAGACTATACCTACATCCCGCCCGCCATCTTGGTGCCAAGTTCTAACAAGGCATGCTTTAAATTTTATATTAGTAACCGTGTAGTACAAAATATAAACATTGTGACTATTATTTAGTTTACACATAGGAGTAATTTTTTCATTATAAATACATTCGTCAAGAAATTGTAATAAAGTAACGAATATCTTAAATACATATTCAAATCAGCCCTTGAAATTTAAACTTATATAATTTACATACATACTAAATGAAGTAGAATTCATTCGACTTAGCAATAAAAAGTAACATTCCAGAGTAGGTTACATTTAAAACTAATTAATTAGAATTAAACTAATCTCGTAGATATGTATTAAAGAAGTCGGATTCGATTAGGGCAACAATTTGGTCAATTATAAGTAATCGTGGATATGTTACTGTACTCAGGAGAAAAAAACAGGTGCTAAATAATGTAAATTGTTTGTATTTTAATCAGTTTTGTTGTGGAATGTCACAAATGTTTCATATACGACAGTAATAAAAAAATAATAAAGATGACTGCACATAACACCATATGATATTCAAATGGAACACCTGCTGTGTAAACAATATTAAAGTGTATTGAAGAATAAGAAAAATATTTGTGACAAATTACTCAACCAAATTAAATTCAGTTGACAGATACATTCAATACAATTATATTAAGTACCTTTGTGTTAAAATATTATATTCATGATTATTATACTAAATTGCATTTAGTTCAGTAACCTCAATATGACTCCTGATAACTATTTATTTTTTTAAAATATGTATTTGGGTAATTTAAATACATCCCACCCCCTCTATTGATTTCTTTGTAATATTGTCATCAATATCATTTGACACCTATTTAATACAATATTATGATGAATATTTAATTGATTTGTATGTATGTATTATAATTAATAATGATGTTTCTATATTGATAGCGAATTTTTTGTAAAATTTTGTAATTTAGTCAATTGATGTTAAATAAAGTTTCATTGAAAATAAAAAAGATTTTTCAACTATTATGGATTTTTTTAGTTATCGCCGACTTCCTCCCAGTTATTTGTGATTATGACCTACTATCTCACCAACATCATGTCTCTCAGTAAAAAAATAAAAACGAACTGATGAATGTGTTGTTGATATTGTATTTTACATACACAGCTAGCATGGTTTTCTTTTTTTTAATATAGAGTTTAGACTTAAAAACGAAGCTTATGCTTTTTAAGAGATTTCTCCTAGTCAACCATGGTGAAGAACGATACTGCGGTCTATAGCGGCGAGGTAATAGCGATATTAACAACTATGTGGAGGAGACATTGGCTTTCGTCAGTGCCTATATTATTTTAGTAAAAAAATATTTATTCGGAAAATGTAGACACCCTACTGGCACAAAATACACGATATGGTTTGTTAAACAACGCCCATCTCAGGGGTGACAGTACACATGAAAGTAATTACAAGAAAAATTAACATTTACAATAAGCCTAGGCGCAAACCACCGACTTAGTTGGATTAGTTGGACCCGATTCTAATTTGTATGACGAATCGTCGTAAATGTGCGCGCTTTCATACATCTCCATACTGATCAACCATGAAGCTAAAGATAAAAATGGAGGCCAGACTTAGAATACCTACTTGAAGCACAACCTATGTATCACTATCTCGCTCTCTGTGGGCAGGCTCTCTCTTTCTAAGTAGGGTAACCTTTTATTTATTTTTCTCAGGACGACAAAGACTGATTTACGTTTAAACAGTGTGTCTTGATAAAGTGCACTTAATATGATTATGAAAAAAGGTTTTCGATGTTTTTGTTTTAAGATGAATTACAACATTAAGAAAGTGTAAAGGCATCGAAAACTGTGGATATTTGATAGAAAACAGATTTTAATTTGGCAGTTGACAGACGGATTTGGATATGGATTGATTACAGTAAACGGCCGTAGAAAACATTATGCAAAATTAGATAAGTAAGGTCCCACAGAAAGTCCCAGATATATCCTCAATATGGTCATACTACTTCAAAATGTCTTATAGAAACAAAAATTTTAAATTTGCTCAAAGTCAATGAAACTCAATGTAAAATCTTCTTTTTCTTGACATATGTAACATTTAATAATAAGTTTAAATACTGGTAAAACGTTTTAGGAAGTAATTACTGTGAAAATACAAAGAAATATGTTAACAATGATCCACTGTCAGAAATCACGAAATAAACACTTACGCGTGGAATTTTATATCACTTCCAGGACAACACGAACTACCGCAACCACGCACTATACAATTTTGCACCATTTCTTCAGACAAAACAATGATAAGGTCCCTTGAAAAATCTCAAACGAAATCAACTGCATAGTAAACAACCGCCATGATGGGCCGGATTCGGCCGATGTTGCCACATTACCGATACCTCAGAAATTGGGATTGTAATTCCCTGATTCGCCAACACATTAAGCCTAAATGGCCGACAATTTTGTGATTTTTTATTTAACTAGGTAATCTAAGTTTCAAATATTAATTATTTATTTATTTAACTTCTTATTTGGTTAGTGAATTGGCTATTTCGAAGAATTTACAAGGAGATTTAAATAAGAAGATAGCAATACTACAGTTCACACTAAAAAGAGAGGTAGGGCCACAGAGAGCGAGATAGATATAAGTAGGTATTTGACTCAAGTTTTGTTCCCAACTTTGCCCTCCATTTTTATCTGTAGCTTCATGTGATCAACAACCCGACCCAACTATAGGCCAACTAAAAGTCGGTGGTTTAAAAGATACGTTTGGACACGGCTTTTTACTAATAAAGTAATAGTTAAATATTTCTTTATATTTTTCTTGTAATTCGCCTGAGTAGTGCGCCCTGTTTTTTCCGCTACTCTGGTAACAGTTGCGATTTATATTTTTTTTTATTGTTTTTTATTTATTTATTCATTTATTGCACATAAATATTTTATTTAAATTGATATCACTTACACCAAACATATTAAAACGAATTGTAGAATCGATACGAATGAAAAATCGTGTCCCTCTCTCTTTCTTAATTGAACGAATGCAAGCAGTGAATCTCTAATCCATATCTGTGGTTTACGTCTATGCTTCGCTGTCAAACTAGCTGTCAAAACGACATCGCGATACGGATTTGTCAAAACAGCCTTAGGGTGGGTTGCACCATTTTAGTTTAACTTTGACAAACGTCTAAAATCTGTCAAACTCCATACAAAAAACACCAGTTAACGTAATAGTTACGTTTAAAGTTAGGTGCTGCAACTCACCCTATTGGTTTTCGATCGAATCCAAGCTTATCACCGGGGTTTTAGTAATCGCAATGAAAATGGCGGGTGTTGCGATTCGATTCGATTTTGATTGAGTCTTAAATGCATGTTGGCTAAGCCTTTGTATGGGAAATTTCAATCCAGTCTTTCGATTATCGATAGGTAGGGCTTTGCGATTCGATTTTTTTCCGTTTGACTAAGCCTTTTTTGTTATCGACCTCTTTTGCGATTTGTTTATTTGTTTGCGACTGGTTTGCGATGGGTTTGCGATTTTAAAGTGCGTTTTGACTAGACCCACTGGTCAGGCTATATTCTTAAAATGTATTTATGACTGTCTCATCAAACTCATTGACAGGGGGACGCCACCATCGTTCGACTAAGTATAAAATTTCCAACATGGCAAAAATCGGAACCATCGATCCGGAATTGACGGGTGCGCCCCGCTGTCAATGACACGGATAGGACAGTTCAGTATATTGGGTCTTATACACAGATATAGTTCCAAAATACTGAACTGTCCTATGCATGACATTGACAGTGGGGCGCCACCGTCAATACCGGATCGCTAGTTCCGATTTTTGCCATGTTGGAAACCATATAGTTGAACGATGGTAGCGCCCCCCTGTCATTGAGTTTGGCGGGACAGTTCAGCGTGGGTCATCTATATGGATAGATGCAGCATGTGTCAAAAATTGTATGAAGCCGAGCGTGCCACTTTTTAAACGTCATTAGTGTCATTTTAGCGAATTTTAGCGATTGCCGCAACGTAAAAGTAATCGTATCATCGTACTGCATTTGCAAAGTCATCGAATGATATCGTGTGACTCGATTCGAAAATTAATTAATTCCGATAAAACTGATAATTTTTGTTAAATACAAAACCAAAAACATCTTTATTTACCTTTTTAAAATAAATTAATTACCTACTTAAAAATACCCTACCAGCTACCTATTAAATACCCTACCAGCGTTTCAAGACATACATTTGTCAAGTGCATGAATACATGCATCAGTGTGTGTCTTATAGTTATGAGTAAGTACGGTTCCTTGGAATCGGTATGAGTGCATCACATACAGGGACCATGGTTTTAACTCTTATGAGTACATCGCAGGATATGTATTTAAAGGCACTGGGTCTCTATCAGAAGGAACTCTAGGGGTGGAATCTCCATTGGCGTGAGTTAACGGGCAAGGAGATAATATCTTGGATGGTCGACAATCACTTTTCCTACAATTTAACGTTCCACCAAACTCAACACGCTCTCCTAGATAACCTCGCAGCCGCCTGCTCACACTTGACATGACACAACTGAATGACAGTTATCTTTTTCTGCGCATCAGTCGGGTGTTACGTTTAGGAATCACAAACCTTCCGCTCTACAGATTTATACAGATAACATAATATTAAGATTGGTACTATTAATCATCAATAATCATTTGCAGCATCTGAGTCCGGCGCCGACACGGCCAGCCTGACTATCGCACGGCCTCGTGCGCTTAGTCCAGGGTTTGTCCATCTGTAAACATTCAATTTCTCATTATCACAGCTCGTCCATTCCTGACTACAGAGTGTGCGAATATCAGATCGTAGAATCACAATAAATACAGCTGATCAGGGCGTGATGACCCTGGATCAGGAAACCAAACCATTACAGCTGGCCCGGGCGCGAAGCCCGACCAGGAAACCAAAACATTACAGCTGGCCCGGGGTGAGGCCCCGCCGACCAGGAAACCAAAACATTACAGCTGGCCCGGGGTGAGGCCCCGCCGACCAGGAAACCAAAACATTACAGCTGGCCCGGGGTGAGGCCCCGCCGACCAGGAAACCAAAACATTACAGCTGGCCCGGGGTGAGGCCCCGCCGACCAGGAAACCAAAACATTACAGCTGGCCCGGGGTGAGGCCCCGCCGACCAGGAAACCAAAACATTACAGCTGGCCCGGGGTGAGGCCCCGCCGACCAGGAAACCAAAACATTACAGCTGGCCCGGGGTGAGGCCCCGCCGACCAGGAAACCAAAACATTACAGCTGGCCCGGGGTGAGGCCCCGCCGACCAGGAAACCAAAACATTACAGCTGGCCCGGGGTGAGGCCCCGCCGACCAGGAAACCAAAACATTACAGCTGGCCCGGGGTGAGGCCCCGCCGACCAGGAAACCAAAACATTACAGCTGGCCCGGGGTGAGGCCCCGCCGACCAGGAAACCAAAACATTACAGCTGGCCCGGGGTGAGGCCCCGCCGACCAGGAAACCAAAACATTACAGCTGGCCCGGGGTGAGGCCCCGCCGACCAGGAAACCAAAACATTACAGCTGGCCCGGGGTGAGGCCCCGCCGACCAGGAAACCAAAACATTACAGCTGGCCCGGGGTGAGGCCCCGCCGACCAGGAAACCAAAACATTACAGCTGGCCCGGGGTGAGGCCCCGCCGACCAGGAAACCAAAACATTACAGCTGGCCCGACCAGGAAACCAACACATTACAGCTGGCCGACCAGGAAACCAGAGTTTAGGTAACATGGCCCGATGCGCAAGGCTTAAGCCAAGGCTCCTTCAACCAGTTACCTCAAACCCAACTACCACTATTACTGCTGATCCAGGCATGCAGCCGTGCGATCAGGAAACCAACATTACACCAGCGTGGCCCGGGCGTAAACAGCCCCTTCAACCACGGCAACAGGGTGGCCCGGGCGCCCTTGGCCCGGCCCCCTCAACTCACTCACTCACAAAGGCCCTTCCAGTTTACGTCAATCACAATAATTTCCGTCAACCTGCACCAACTCTCAATGTCTGAGTCAGCATCCTCCATGTAAAACTTGATCAGTTGCGTAGCGTAGGTGTGCATGCTGAAAGATTTATCTCCTTTGAATAGTGCCCAATTCCTTCGCCCTCGAAGGTCTTCTCTACCCAAGGCACACTTGACGCCTCGTATTGGGATCCGCTGTGCATCTTGCTAGGTCCACTCTGCCATCTCCACCACCATTCGCGCACCACACGCGCGCCCTGCTGCTCCACCACGCGCGCACCGGCTCCGCCCGCGCGTTCTTGCTGCACGCGCGGCACCTGCTGGACTCCTGCTGCGCCGACCGCGCCGCGCACCACGCAGCGCTCGCCGCGCTGGCGCCGCTCGTGACGCGCCGGCTCGCCCGGCTGCACCGCCTGCCCGCGCACTCGCTGGCGCGCGACCTGCTGCGCGCCGAGCGCGAGCCGTTGCCGCTGCTGGCGCTGGCCGCGCTGTGCGCGCTGCTGCCCGAAGCGCCCGCGATGTGCGCGCTGCTGCCCGAAGTGCGCGCTGACCGCGCTGCTGCTGCCTGAAGCGCGCGCGCTGACCGCGCTGCTGCGGCCCACCGCGCTCGAGCCGCTGACGCCGTTACTCATCATGACATGTTCCACACAGATTGTCACGACATGTCGCAACCAGCTTGTCACGACATGTCCCACACAGCTTGTCATAACATGTTACACACAGCTGGTGGCACCCGGTGGACACGCGGCAGGAGCAGCCGCATGCCGACCGCGCCGCGCGCCACGCCGCACTGCACCGAGCTGGCTGTCGCGCCGCTGCGGCCCGCCGCGCTTGAGCCGCCACCGCCGCCCACGCGCGGGCACCGGCAGCTGGCGCCGCTAGGCGCGCTGCACTCCACGCACCTTTGCACGCTGACTACTTTCGGCTCTGCTGACACAAGAAATCATCATACAGTACATCTATACACCATCATACAGTACATCTAATGTCATCATCCTAAATGATTTATGGGATTAGTTAGGGTTCTTTGAACATTTTCACTTTAAACCCACACAGATTAGGCCATTCCACATAGCTTGTCATGTCATGCCACATGTTCTCCTCACACAGATATCAGGAGATCTCACGCAGAATGACAATGTCCGCCCAGCTTCATGACAATGTCCACTGGTGTATGATCAACAAGTACATCATATACATTATTATTATTATTTTCAAACCATTCCCATAACCACATTATCAAAATATTAAGATGAATAACACAACTACTTATATCATCACTGACAACAAAACAATGCAAGTGAAACATATTGATGCTTAACATTGTGTTTGGGTGAACACCAAGTTGCTCCACACACAAATGCAACTTTATCAAAATAAACTTCTTGTTATTATCTTAGATAACAGCACAATTGCAAATACTTCAATGAAGTTACCATCCTCAAAGCATTCACAAGAAATACCCAAGTACTTTAAATAACTTTTTGCTTAAGGCTGCTAGCGGCAGTTGGGAAGTTCTAAAGTCTAGCAGTAGACTGTAGCCAATGAATTATTAAAATCTGTTCACACTCAAGTTAATTGTATGCAATTTCATGCCAATGACAAGAATAAGCACAGTTAAACAACCAAGCCGCAGTGGCACTGCTAGTCTCAGCTCAACCCTTGCAATAAAACATAATTCAACTCACCAAATATCACAGCTGATTCCTTTTGTATTGCATTTTCACTCACCAAATATCACAGCTGATGCCCGTTGTATTGCATTACCTTCTGTCCAACTCCAAATCACTTATGTGGAGTACCCTTGCTCAGTGTTCAGCTTTACTCTGGTATTGTGCTTGACTGATTTGCTCACCACAGGGCCAACCCGCTGACAGATAAGTCACCACATCTAAAACTCAAGTCAAATCTAAAAATATGCACACACAACATGCTACAACCAGTAACCTTTTTATTAAACAGCTAATAAATAACCTCAAGATTAAAATAATTTCACCATGTGAGAATTATTAACAATAATGGCTGGTACACAAGAAAACCTTTAATGTACCACGTTCTAAATCTTTTATGTAATATCATAATTGGATAAATTTTGGTCACCCACACTTATTTTCAATGTTAGTAATACAATCTAAATGACTGCTGGCAGTAGAAATTAATTGATAAGTTGGAGAAACTTAATAACTTATCTTATTAACATTATTGTTACTCAAATATAGCATTATGGTGTAATATAATGTGTCTTACAGTAACCATGAGTACACAATAATTATGTTTAACAATAATAATTAATTGAAGTATCAATCATTATAAGAATACCAAAAATATACCACATTCTCAACTGCATAACTGGCTGCTTTACTTAATTTCAATTACTCAATAATTAAGCACAATATTCGATGTTATCTCATCTTGTAGTACTCAATATCATGAAAGAAACATCATGATACTAAAACTGATTTACACAACACAGATCTTAACTTCAATTTACTTGGATAAAACTAATTATTAATTTTTCTCCAAAATAATGCCAAGAGGTTACTCGGGCATGATCACCAAACTTATTTAATTTATCTGACCATATTCTATCTATTCTTTATTGATTTTAAATCTCAACAGGTTATTCTTCGCAGAATGCAAACATGAACAAATGAACACCGTTCAATTTAATTTGCTTTACTAAAATAACTTATTTGGCATTGAAATTAAAGTGAGCACATACCATAGCTTTCACACACATTCCTGGCATTATCAGTAAAGACTGACAATACTTATAACATTTGTTGCATCATTCACTTCCATGCATTATTTTGCTCAAAAGTAAATGTGTTAATATTGTTGCTGTTAGAATATTCGATAGCAATAATGAATCGTACCTGCTCTGGGGCCATCGTTAGTCAAATTGTTCACCACTTACGTGACCACAAGCCAAGTTACGGAGGGAGTATCTTCATAATTTGCGTCCATCATTTCTCGTACTTAAATACTTTTCTGCATCTCACACCTTTGTCAGCGTGGTTTCCTTGACATTCTCTCTTCATCATATTCAATTATAACCATAGAATCGTGGGCGTTTTGTGATAACATTCGTGACAAATAACACGAAACATTGGTCACCTGGAACACTTTGAAATCACGTTACTATCATAGGTTTCAGATCCCACTTCTGATAAAGGCACTGGGTCTCTATCAGAAGGAACTCTAGGGGTGGAATCTCCATAGGCGTGGGTTAACGGGCAAGGAGATAATATCTTGGATGGTCGACAATCACTTTTCCTACAATTTAACGTTCCACCAAACTCAACACGCTCTCCTAGATAACCTCGCAGCCGCCTGCTCACACTTGACATGACACAACTGAATGACAGTTATCTTTTTCTGCGCATCAGTCGGGTGTTACGTTTAGGAATCACAAACCTTCCGCTCTACAGATTTATACAGATAACATAATATTAAGATTGGTACTATTAATCATCAATAATCATTTGCAGCATCTGAGTCCGGCGCCGACATATTAAAAACAATGCTACTTTATACTTCTTCTACTGCTACTTTATTCTAATTAATTATTTGTTACTTGTGCTTTTAATTACAATTCTCAATCCGTAAATAATTTCTTCTTTCTACCGTGTTCGTACTACTGTCCT
The DNA here is from genome assembly GCF_004193835.3 of Ostrinia furnacalis. Lineage (NCBI taxonomy): Eukaryota > Metazoa > Arthropoda > Insecta > Lepidoptera > Crambidae > Ostrinia > Ostrinia furnacalis. The sequence continues at coordinate 75,000 of NW_021132495.1, forward strand.
CGTAAAATCATCGTAACCGATTGTTGTAATCGGATTATAGCCTGACCAGGAACATAAAAACCCTGGCATAGAGGCGCTTCAATTGCATTTGATAGTGCAACACTGAGTACAGTCGTACATGTGTTAAATTAATAGGCTAAATTTATGTATCAGGATTCAGGATTACGGGCTAATTTGATATTTTCATAAATTAACGAAAAATATTACTAAAGGTAACCTGGTTTAAATAAATTAAATGAAACCATCAATCGAGCTAGTAGGATTTATTTTATTATTCATCAATAATCAAATTCAGAACTTGAATATTCAACTGCAATGTCTGCTCATGAACGCTTCAAACTCGGTACTTCTTTCCCAATTCCATAAAATTCAAAACTTAGAAAGTGACAAAAAACTTTAAAATAGGTAGTTGAAACAGACTACAGCTAATTTTCATAGTGGACTGTACTATACGATAAACATGTCAGTCAATTTGACAACCTTTGTCGGAAACATTATTCAATGAAAATATTGTCCGAACCCTTAACCTGGTTTAAATAAATTAAATGAAACCATCAATCGAGCTAGTAGGATTTATTTTATTATTCATCAATAATCAAATTCAGAACTTGAATATTCAACTGCAATGTCTGCTCATGAACGCTTCAAACTCGGTACTTCTTTCCCAATTCCATAAAATTCAAAACTTAGAAAGTGACAAAAAACTTTAAAATAGGTAGTTGAAACAGACTACAGCTAATTTTCATAGTGGACTGTACTATACGATAAACATGTCAGTCAATTTGACAACCTTTGTTGGAAACATTATTCAATGAAAATATTGTCCGAACCCTAAGTATTTCTCTTCGACAAATACATTAACACATAGTGAACCACTTTTCTTTCACGACTATAAAAATATTTTAGCAATTTAATTCACAAAATCAATTGCAAACATTTAAAATAAAGTTTGTTTACACTTTGACAACAATAGACTGACATGCAAGGTGACATGTCAATGAAGTTTTCAGTTACTGTTGCCATTAAAAGAAATTAGTACCATTAGTTTTCCGCAACATGGCGAGGGTTTTTATGTTCCTGGTCAGGCTATACATGAACATCACTCGACCATGTATGTCCATTTGGACATATCGGAATGGCACGCTTTGACGATCAACTTGCTGTATCTACTCTAATCCATATCTGTGCAGTGAATGCAAGTGAATGTCGATATGGTGAATGATGAATGAACTATCACATCACTACGCGAACTGTCCACGAGCTGTCAAGACGTTTTACTTTTGGGAGAATGTAGAAACAATTGATTTTACACGTTTTATATCGTTGTTTTTCTGAGATTATTTACTTTGTTTATGAAGATTACACACCCGGCCGTCTAACTGTCGCAATGGCAGCCACGGCCCAAAGCGATATGTCCGTGATCGAGCTGCAGGCGGAGATCGAGAGGCTCAGCCGAGAGCTCGACCAGGCCAGCAGCGAAAAGATACAGTCAGCGCAGCTCGGGCTGGTGCTCCTGGAAGAGAAGAGCGCCCTGCAGCAGAGATACGATGAATTGGAAAGCATCTACGAGAACACAAGACATGAACTTAAAATCACACAAGAGGTTAGTGGCCTACATTCTGTTTCTTTCTTTTCACTTTTCATGCATTAATGAGTACATTAAATCGTGCAGAAGCTGAAATTTTTAACGTCTTTTTTCAATTTTGTATTCATACTTTGAACTACTTTCAAAAGTTGCAGTCAGTGGAAAATATTTGTTCACTATAACCTACATAGTGAATTTCTTTCACAGAATCACTTAGTAATGTATAAACTAACGGGTTTTTCCTTTACATTGAATTAAACCAGTAAATTAAAACAATTCCATCAATTTGTAACTTTCTGCCTCCATAGATTGTGTTATGTTTTCACAAGGAAAGTTTTTAGTATAGCAAAAATATTACAACTTTTTTAGAATAGATATGAATCCAAATATTTTTACTCAATACTCAATACTTTTATTGCATAACCACATTAGCATTCACATTTATAGGTCTTACAATTTATTCTATTCTATAATTTTATTCTATTTATTTAGTACAGTTGGTAAATACAATGATAAAATCTAGGTAATAACTATTTAAAAACTAAATATTATTTGCAACACCTTCAATGAATGTGTTTTATTAAATAGGTAGCGTCTTTGTTGTGCTTTGGTATAATATTTTCTTTGAGCTGTTCATTATAGCCTGTTTAAACTGTTTAAGAATGATTTATTAGTTATTATAAGACAAAAATTATAAATACAGGCATTTGTTGGTAACGCATAATTAGTCTGACCATCTCAGTGTCACTTTTTTTAAATAATAAAACTTTATTTTAGATATTTCTACAAATATTCTTAATAAATAGAAATATAAATACTAATATGTATGTAATGAAGCATTTTATAGCTCTTAAACATATAATTACTTCTTGGCTATCTTAGGCTGAGTTGCACCACTTTAATGGTAACTTTTTTTTGGACTATCCTGCGGATTTATTGCCGCAGTGATTCTGCCAATGTCAAGTGTTCAAGGAGACACATACTTTAGTCCGCTTCAGTAGTATTTTAGATAATGTTGTAGTCTTTTCCCTTTTTTTAAAAACCCAATAGATAACCGGTGCTTTTTTTGGAGTTTGACAGATTTTTGACATTTGTTTAAGACTTCTTGCAGGTGATGCTTGGCTTGATGGTGCGACCCAGCCTTAATGTCCCACAAAGACATACATTTCAGTTTTATGTAAAAGGTTTCTGCTCTCTTTTACTTGAGAAAATTCTGATACTAACTACTGCAGTGTAACTGGCTCAAAATCACCAAGGTGCAGAATTGGCTTTGCTAGCAATTTTATGTCTTAAATCTTGACTTATTTGAGAGAAAAAAAATCATAAATTACTTCAACTAACCTGTTTTGTGTGTACATCAAACAATATAACTAATTAATAAAGCAAATTTTAAATAAAATCAATATACATGCATGGATAATCATTTCGGGAACGCGTCATAATGTACAATCTTCAGCAACAAGTTCAAAATTTAATATAACAATTTAAGGTAATTTACACATTTCATGAATTAATACACCGTATTTTTTATACAGAATTTAGTTTCAAAAAGGATACCAAAATATTATTTATTTTTAACTATAAAAATGTTCAATATAGTTTGTCCGATACCGCACAAGTCATTTCAGTGAACGTATCGATAAATCGATCAAAAATTATTTTAAGTGTATGCAGCCATTCGGTATCTAACGTCAGTCGAGGAAGAAAACAATAACAAAGCGGGCTGTCACAGTATTTATGGTCAAATAAAATAAATCTAAATGGTAAGTACTTTTCAATTCATTATTCGTAGAGCGTACATCAATAGTCCGTCATTTCGTGAACGTAATTATTACATTTAATTATTGATGAAATTCTTTTTTACGACACGAAATAACAAAGTAACCTGAAATATTTTCCTATTGACAAACCCAGATCGCATTTAAGATGGCTGCCGTCTAATCAAAGCGTGCGCTTATTTGAAATCGTCATTTCGTGAACGGTCATTTCGGAAACGTTCCCGGACATGATGGCACGTTCCCGAAATGACTGTTGCGTTCTCGGAATGATGATTATTATTTCTAAGTGCGAATCATTTACAATTTTTTAATAAATTTATATTAAAATTTTGTTTTTTTATTATTACAGCATAATGGAAACTCCTAATAAGGAAAAAAATAAAAAAAACCTCAAAAAAAGCTTAAAAAGGATAGTGCAGCTTATTTGCGCCAAAGGGAAAAGGCGAATGCTAGAAAAAGAAAGTTTTTGGATAAGATGACTGAAGAGCAGAAATAAATTAAACGGACTAAGGACAGATAATATTATAGACTAGCTTTCCGCCCGCGGCTTCGCCCGCGTGGACTACATTTATTTTTTCCAAAATAAAATGTAGCCTATGTTACTCGTGGATAATGTAGCTTTCGAATGGTGAAAGAATTTTTAAAAACGGTCCAGTAGTTTTTGAGCCTATTCATTACAACCAAACAAACAAAGTTTTCCTCTTTATAATATTATAGTGTAGATAATATAGGTCATGGTAAAGGCCCTATGGATGGTGTAGGAGGATGCCTAAAAAGAACAGCTGACAGACATGTCTTGTTGCTAATGTTAGAACAGCCTCAGAATTCGCCGATTTGTTCAAAAATGCTGCTATCGAAGTAAAAGTAATCCCAGTAGACGACGTGATTGAGGAAAAAAACCGCGTTCCAAAGTCTCTGGCTACTATTCCAGGTATAATGGACATCACAAAATAGTACTGGCAAAAAGGACTAGACGTTTTGTTTAATACAATTATATCGATACGAACATTTTCATAAAGAGCTAAAACTGTCGAAGCTTTCAAGCATTTGTAATATGAGTGCAGTTGCACCTGAGGAAGTTTTTATGCCTGCAATTGAATCTCCTGTTAACGAAGAGCCCACGATCACAGATAAAGATTTGAGATTAAAAAATTGAGTAAGCATTTATAAATCTGTATACTGTTCATCTTCTTCGGAAAACGAAGATTTAGATACAATATCTCGTATTCAGCAGATAAAAGTTAAACAGATTGATGTTGAAGCAAATACGTCTTATGGCAAAGAAAATATACATCCAAATCTCGTATCTCCTGGAACATTCTAGTTTGTTAAAGTTCCTACTGAGAAGCCAAATGTTTGCTTCAGATATATTGCTACCTGCCAGACATGTGTCGCTGATGATGATGGAGAAATCGTAGTAACCTTTTTGAGATCTGTGTGTAACAAAAGGGCGATGATGCTTGGACTTTCTCTGCGTGATCAAATCAGAAATGAGGAGATCCGCAGGAGAACCAAAGTGACCGACATAGGTCGCAGAATTGCTAAAATCAAGTGGCAGTGGGCGAGGCATATAGCTCGTAGAGACGATGGCCGTTGGGGCAGAAAAGTTCTCGAGTGGCGACCTCGGGCTGGAAGACGTAGCGTGGGCAGGCCTCCTACTAGGTGGACCGACGATCTGGTAAAGGTCGCGGGAAGAGCCTGAATGCGGGCAGCGCAGGACCGTGCATTGTGGAAAACCTTGGAGGAGGCCTTTGTCCAGCAGTGGACGTCATTTGGCTGAAACGAACGAACGATAGAAGTTTAACTAGACTGATTTATGAAGATGTTAACACTGAATTATAAAATAATTTATTAATAGTAAGAGTAGTTTTTCTTAACTGTCAACAGTATGGCAATATAAATAAATAACTTAGTTATTTAAATCGTTGTTTATAATTAAAATATTTCCTTATTTCTACCTAATTATATCAATATCATCATTTCGAGAACATTTTTGTCATTCCGGGAACGATTGATCATTTTCGGGAACGCTACAATATTTCAATAAAATACACACAAATGGAGGTATTCCAATATTATGTATATATTTATTACATTACAGAACTTTTGTTCTGTACATATTACGTTAATTCGATTAAAAGAGTTTTAAATATTTTGAAATTTCTTAAATTGTATGCGCAATAATAGCAACTTCTTGAATTTTTTGACGTATTTTGCTTGTAGAAAATTTTGAATGTATTGATTTCATTATTGCTTATTCAATATAGATACATAATATACCCATGTTTTTAAACAAAGCTCAAATTATGCGCTTTGTTTGGTTTTTGCGGATTTTATGAAACTTAGGAAAACGTTCCCGAATTGATGGTTTTCTGCAAGATATTTACTACTAAGCAATATTACTAAAAAAATAAAGAATTCTGTGCGCTGCCCTGTCAAGGTTTAAAAATACACAAATTAAGGAACAGTATAAACATTTGATAGTGCAACACTGGGTACAGTCGTACCTGTGTTAAATTAATTTATTTTCGTTCGCTTTATTAAACAATAACAAACTAAATTTGTACAGGTAATTTACAAACTTAAAAACTATACTATATACAAAAAAAAAACTAATAGTCATCATTATAGCTTGCAATTTTTTTTGTCACAAAACCGATTTTGAAATTCGCAACCTTGGTGATTTTGAGCCAACTTCAGAATAACATTAATTTGTAGGTTTGTTATAAACCAAATACAAACTTAAACCAAGGGGGGGGGGGCGGTATGTATTCATTTCATGTGAATGACACAAGAACCATCTAATTATGATTATTGTTTTCTTAATGTAGTTTTTTTGTTGACAGGCACTTATGAAATTGGACACAACACAAAAAGTCACTACAAGAAGTGGAATAGAACAAGAAAATGCCCTCCTCAACGAATCGGCAGCCATGGAGAGCTCGCTCACCCTTCAGATCTTGGAGCTGGAGGGTGAGACCAAACAGGTATGATTTTTATAAATAAAAAATATGTATATTACATATGGGGTGTATGGTACATTTTAGTGATTACTTTAGTGTACCCTACATCCTGCACTAGACCTGGCATAGTGGTTTGCATACTAGACTACTATGCCAGAGATTACTATTCTGATAACAAAAACTAATGTGTACCTAAATATTGGGTGTGTTCTATGTTGGTTAAAAAGTACAAGTTTACTCTGAAACTAGATGGCGCTGTATAAAATGTCGGTATTTTAAAAAAAAAGACTAAGACAAATGTGGTCATGATAAACACTTGTATAATCAATCACTCTTGTTGAAAAGAAATTAGGGATGGTATTAATTGAGAAAAAACACATTAGTTATTTGTATTTGAAAACTTTTTTTTATTCTAATAAAATTTAAGGACTTTTTTCTATGTATAGACATGCCAGTCCTATCGTATCCTATATTTGAAAACTTAAAATAACCTAAATGTTATTCTTGGAAATTAATCGAGTCGCCAATTCGACCCGGTTTGTTCTGTAATTCTGCACAATTTGTTGCAAGAAGATTAATAATCGTGGGTGTAACGCGGACCAAAGTTGAGACGTTAGTAACCATTAAATTAATTTATAGTTTCACGCAAAAGCAAACGGATATCTGCCATTCCAAATAAAATAAATATCTACTGTTTGGTCGCGGATTAGACTCTCGACATTATAACATTAATTTCTACTCCAGTACTTGTGGGCTTGCGCTATGAAACGTTCTCCCTGAAGCACACTTTCATCTTTGTTCTACCATTTTTCAGCATACATTAGTTAGAATTAGAACCACCCACCCGCGAATGTTATGTGTTCTTACAATACACACTATGGAAAGTACTTTAGGAAACTCATTTTAATAATGATATTACGTAAATAAAAGCAAACGCAAACGCAGTTTGCAAAATGTTTCAATTTACATAGATCCTGCTGAAATACCGCGTTTTAATTCTACTTTCTGCGTTTATTACCTTGGTCGTTACGCTACGAGGCTTTGATACTCATAACTTATTATTACTTTCTTGTTTTTATGGGAATAAGTTGAGAATATCGGAATGAATTAACTTTGTAAGCAGCCGTTTCTTAAACAGCAGTCATAACCACAGTCATAACTTTCAACTATCATAACAATTACCTGGTCTGAAAAAAGCAGAGCTTCTTCTGTGGTGACTAGATAAATATATTATATAAAATTATATATTCTTAAAAATCATTTAAATATCTTCGCGTGTAAACGTTCGTTTATTTATGTACTTAATAACATACCGGCCATCGGAATTCGAACCCGCAACCACATCTGACGTAGTTCATAGTATTCAAATCGCCAAGCCATGTAGCCGTTGCGGTTGCTGGATTTGGAATTTGTCGCATGCATTTAAAGTCGCAACACAATTAGCCTACTACTGCTTAAGGACTATTAATTAGTTCTAAAATAAATAATGCAAACTCAGTCACTAACTTAAAGGTAGTAGATTTTACAAAAAATGTATCAATGGTTCTCAATAAAAAAAATCTGAAGTTAATCATAATTAAAGAACGTCATCGATAAACGGCACGATCTATTTTGCTTCAATGGTTATCAATCTTAAATGGATCATTAAGCATAATGTGGTAGGTGGATATCCGACTGAAGGAACATTAAGGAGTATAGGCATTATTGTGTTATTTAATTGACGGTTAAAATCTGTAATTATATTTAAATGTTTGTTCTGTTTCATTCTATTTTAATAGCAAAAGTTTTGAAAAGGCTTGGAAAATCTCAATAATTTTCATTAATGTGAAAAACAGATGTAGGCAGTAGCAAGTGAACATGCATCAAATTGAATAGTAATTTCCATCAAGTTTAGAATTCGGAATGATAATAAAAACCGGTTTTCCAAGTTTTTCACGCGAAAATGTGCGATTGATTAGCGAGCGGAAGTTGGCACAGTTCACAAGCCCCTGCATGGGAGTCGCTCGCGTCATTTTCTCATTAGACAATTTCGTTTCCCCAGACGCATCTGACGAATGCCTACGCTCATTTTAATGAAACGGGAGCAATTGATGTGAATCATCGGTCGCCGGTCGGCCCTCGAACAGTGCGCGCGAGTCGACGCCTCCTAACGCACTCAATTTTCTTTTAAGAAGAAATATTCAGTTGCACTCAGTTTTAATACTCTCGGAAATATTAAAGTAATCATCATTAATCACAACTTAATCACGGTTCAATATGAGCGTGAACCAAAAAGACCTTTATCGCGCGTGATGTAATGCCGCGAATGGCGTAAGCGCAGCCGTCGGGAATCCATAACACTGATCCAGAAATACATTTTTATTTGCCCGGCCTTGATTCACGTTTTCACGCATTACTCAATGGTGTGTAGATTTTAAAAAATGCACAAACGTAGTGCATTAGTGTCTTGAAAAGCGTGCGGTGTATATCGTGCCAAGTGTATGTTGTGTGATAAATAATGCGACAATAATTACGCTGAAGATGAATGGGGGCGACGAGGTACTGTATTTATCTATTTGGTGTCCCGTCGTGCGGGCTGGCCTGCCGAAGTGCCGCTCATATTTCATGTTGTGTTTACTCAGATAATGGAACATTGTTGACAGTTGTTTAGTGCTTGGACCTCAGCCAAGGGAACACGCTGTGGGCCCATTTATAGTCACTTTCCATAATAATTTCCAAACATTTGATTGTAGCAAATATAGTTTTGCTATTTATTTTGCCATTTTCTATTGTGAGAAATGGCAAATGGAAGAGATACTTTGTTAAGAAATATAGATTTATAGCTGGGGGCGTTTCTAATATCTAAAGATGAATGATATCTTTTAGCTCTATTAATCCGATTCTCAATGAATAAAGCATTCATAAATCATAATACAGCTCATTTTAGTATGTATTCCTAAGACAACATACCCAAAAATACATTACATTAGTGCATGACTAAGGTGGCAGTGTAAATTCCTGCAATTGTTCTCGTCCAGTCTCCTGCTTTTAACTCAATTACTCACACCCTCCTCTGTATATGTATAGTATGAAGCATCCGAAATCCAGTATGATGTACTCAAGATTAAAATGCATAATATCGAGTATCCGTATGATGAAGGGTTACATATAAATAGTTTATTAATAGGGATGTTTTCTGGGTAAAAAGCAAGAGTTTGAATTAATCCGTCAGTTAACTTATCAAAAATACTCGACACGTATTTTTCACTTTTCCATACTAATTTGAAAGAGATAAAGCGCGCCAAAGTTCATAAGAAGAGGCCCGTCACGTCGAGGCGTGCTTAAAATTGTAGCACTTTGTGATGTCACGCGGAACTTCAACGCACTATGATTGACAAATAAAAATATACGTGTCCAGACTGTTCAGTATTTTTGATAATGTAACTGACGGACTAAAAGTTTTTTTTAAGGAAACTAGCCTAGTGTAATTAAAAGTGAAACCTGCTAAAATTATCAGGTAATAAGGTTGTATGAATGACGTATTATATAGGTCGATTCTGTTATCGCTATCAGTAGTTTGCTTTAGCCATGCATGCCTGACTGACTCAACCTGCAAGGACGATACGTCATTTCTATGACATTGCAAGTTCTTTATTGATCAAGTTTACCACGCAGGTTTCTTTGTAGAAGCACTGCATTTTAAATAATATTAATACCCCATACACCATATAAAATGACGTTCATTCATTCCTTTTTGTGCTGTCTAAGTACGAAATCTCGACCTTTATGACCTATATGGTAGTGGTAGTAGTGAACTTTATGACCTAGAGACGGAGGTGTAACGTATTATCGGTGCTTAATGTGACAGATCAGCGTTTTAAGATGAAGACTTAAGGAAATGCATAGAAATGATAGAATCGTGGTTTTTTATTTCGTCAAATGGGAAATAAAGGCTTTTAACTTAACGAGAAGGAAGCTGGGGTGTCATTGAAGGACTCGACCAAATTCAGTGGTAACCATCTATACTAATATTATAAAGCTGAAGAGTTTGTTTGTTTGTTTGTTTGGTTGAACGCGCTAATCTCAGGAACTACTGGACCGATTTGAATAATTCTTTTTGTGTTGGATAGCCCGTTAGTTCCTGAAGGCTTTAGGCTATATATCATCACGCTAAGACCAATAGGAGCGGAGCACCAATGAAGAATGTTTCAACTGCGTGCGCTCGCCCAACAATGCATAGTAATGCATGAAAGTCATGCCGCGGGCACCTGCTTGCGCTGTATACATAAACTCATTTTCGCGCGAGAGTTTTGGCGGAGGCCCTTGAGGTAGTGGGAGTAGTCTTGAGGAAAAGCTCCTTCTCCCACGGCCAGTGGCATGCTGGAAGCTTGGTAATTCTAGCACCCGTAGGAAAATATAAAAAAAAGTTTACCAATAATACTGCGGTAGGTGTAGTTTTCGATTTCGTTGTAAAAAAATAATACCACCGAGTAACTTTCACCGGATCAAAGGCCGAGCTGCATATTCATAAAATATAAGAAAAAAATATTTTCATGTTTATTTAACCTGATTTTTATATTTTAAAAGTATTCAAACATTTAGATAATAACGTTAAAACATTTAAAAATAATCGTATGAGAACGTTTTCGACTTCTCCACGGACGAAGTCGCGGGAAAAAGCTATTTGTAAAATAATTAGACTAAATTATTAAAAGTCTAAAGCCTACCCAAAGTCATTATTCCACGCGGACGAAGTCGCGGGCACAGCTAGTAATTAATAATTTTAAAAACCCGATGTCAAAATTTTCAATTAAACACATCTAGAGACACAGAATTAACTCAATCACAGGCACTGCTATCCGAGTAAACGGAGTAAAGGATAATCGGTTGCTACATTTAGTTTTTTATACCCATTTGTCTCATACAAATGTCACACCCCATTGGGTGTGACATTTGTATGAGACAAATGGGACCGGCTTCACGCTCACGTAGCTGTGTGAAAATATCTTATTACTTCTCTTGGTTACGATACTTTAAATTATAATCGGTTCTTAAAAATAATTACTTTTCTCTAATCGCACAAAAACTAACGATATGTTCCTTACAGTAGCGAAAATACAAAATTGAAGTAGGTACCAACTCTTTTTCATATTTACTCAAGCTCTTGTTTGTATGAAAAAGCATTTTTTTTTTCACTTTGTTAAAAAATAAAATCAATGGGTTGGCTTTATCAACTGAAACACGTCAAGGGATACATAATTTTTACAAATATCTGTCTCGCGTGTCAATAAATCATCCTGCTGTAGACGCGTGTCAGTCCGCCGTTAATACATGAGCAGTTCGCTTTATTCTTCGGCAGATTTAAAACCTATATCACATACGAACGATTATGTTACAATTGTTTCTTTATTCGTTGTGCTGGAACGAGCGATAACGGAAAAATGCATTTGTTATCTGTTTCAGCGTTTAATTCCTTCACAGTAATTCGCATTCTTTACATTTTGTAACTGTTTCACATTGGGCCCTAAATGGTTTCATTCTTTGCCGTTAAAATTCTTTTACCAACACTGTGTTAGGTAATATCTGAAAAAGTAACAAAGTATATAATTAATGTAAATGCTTTCGGCGCGAGCTCTGCCTTGAATCTCTTTTACATTCCACTTATTTCAGATTTTCTCTGATAAAATTAGACTAATTATTATGGATTAACATAGCAGATGAAAGTGTGTATTTAAATTGCATTCATTTAAATTTTTTGGTCGTACTCGTAATCATCATAATTTATTCGCCTATGTTTTGTATTACTATAATAGAGAAACAAAATAAACTGTTAGCGATATAATGTTCTTATTGATTTAAAAGGTACAAAAATTATTCGATATTACTTGCGTGTGGACGTCATTTGGCTGAAACAACAACAACAACAACTTGCGTGTGCAATAACTTACCAATGACTAAAAAACGTTACGTGAGAAAAACTTCCGAACGTAAAATAATATGGGTACTTCGATTTTTTTTGTCATTTTTCAGCATTACACTGGGGAACGGTGTGAGTTTATCACAGGTGTCGAACCTTGACCTGATTTAAGGTTGAAATTTAATTAAAAGCGCCGAAGTAGAGTTATGGTTGAAAAATCCGAGGTAGTATTTTTCATTACGAGCTCGCAGCTCAAATATTATCGCGTCAGCAAAATTTTATGTCGGCCGCGCCTCGCCCCTAATTTGTGTAGCTAGACAGGAGCAATCAGCAAAGTGCCGGCCAGCGTCGGCCTAGCCTTTTGGAGCGCTATTTGCTCAGGTACAACTTGGGTGTATTTACGCTGGTTTCGTATGAGGCTAATTGGATGAAACTATGTTAGCGGTATACGTCCAGTGCTCTTAATGAGAGTTTCAGACGTAAACCAAGTGTACATTTCTGTCTCATTAATAATTTTGCTGTCTAGAACGTCCGTGTAAAATGAATATGTCTCTCATCATTATCTTCAGGGGATAAGTGGAACTATTCCTCGTTGAAACTGCAATAGAATTTCTACAATGGAATGGTTAGATTGTTCATGTGAACTAATGAAATGTCTATCGGCTTTAAGCCTGAGAGCGATGCGCTCAATGAACACGTTTCTTTACTTAAATAAATCGAATATAGCGCAGCCAATGCAATGGTTTGAGTTTATAGTGAAATCGCTGCATATCCAAAGCTTTTAGAAACAACTAGCTGACCCGGCGAACTTTGTTCCGCCTTAATGGCAATAAATAAGCAGACTTTTTTTTTAATTTCGAACGGGATAAAAAGTATCCTATGTCCTTCTCCTGGCTCTAAACTACCTCCCTGACAATTTTCAGCTAAATCGGTTCAGCCGTTCTTGAGTTATAAGTGGAGTAACTAACACGACTTTCTTTTATATATATAGACTAGGTATCTAATTTAGAAAAAGTAACTTTCTAGCATTTGAATTCAATCTTCGTCATGACTATAATCCTCGTGCGTAACGATCCAATTGCCTTTGCATTGTAGACATTGGTGACTGAATTATTTACGGCGCTTCTTCTTAGTACTTGCCAAAGTTGGTCTCCAAGCGCTAATATGACAAAAACATTAAACTTGTTAAGGTTCCTTATAGGCAACGCTTAGGTTTAATTTCGTATATATTTTATTAACGAAGTCCTTTTCTTCTTTCACAGTTACGTCACGAGCTAGAGCGCGTGGTGAGCGAGCGAGACCGCTTGCTCGCCGAGAGCTCGGAGCTCGGCGTGGACAAAGCCACGCGCGAGGCCGAGCGAGCGGCGCTCCGCGCTGAGCTGAGGGAAGCCAGGCAACGGGAGCAACGACTGCTGGTGGACATCGGGGATCTGGAAGACGAGAACATATCGCTGCAGAAACAGGTTTCGGCGCTCCGGTCGTCACAGGTGAGGTTCACTCTTGACACTTAACTTGTTCGCGCGAGGCCGAGCGAGCGGTCTTGCGTGCTGAGCTGAGAGAAGCCAAGTAACGTGAGCAGAGACTGCTGGTGGACATCGGGGATCTGGAAGACGAGAACATATCGCTGCAGAAACAGGTTTCGGCGGTCCGGTCGTCACAGGTGAGGTTCACTCCTGACACTATTTGTCCGCGCGAGGCCGAGCGAGCGGTCTTGCGTGCTGAGCTGAGAGAAGCCAAGTAACGCGAGCAGAGACTGCTGGTGGACATCGGGGATCTGGAAGACGAGAACATATCGCTGCAGAAACAGGTTTCGGCACTCCGGTCGTCACAGGTGAGGTTCACTCCTGACACTATTTGTCCGCGCGAGGCCGAGCGAGCGGTCTTGCGTGCTGAGCTGAGAGAAGCCAAGTAACGCGAGCAGAGACTGCTGGTGGACATCGGGGATCTGGAAGACGAGAACATATCGCTGCAGAAACAGGTTTCGGCGCTCCGGTCGTCACAGGTGAGGTTCACTCCTGACACTATTTGTCCGCGCGAGGCCGAGCGAGCGGTCTTGCGTGCTGAGCTGAGAGAAGCCAAGTAACGCGAGCAGAGACTGCTGGTGGACATCGGGGATCTGGAAGACGAGAACATATCGCTGCAGAAACAGGTTTCGGCGCTCCGGTCGTCACAGGTGAGGTTCACTCCTGACACTATTTGTCCGCGCGAGGCCGAGCGAGCGGTCTTGCGTGCTGAGCTGAGAGAAGCCAAGTAACGCGAGCAGAGACTGCTGGTGGACATCGGGGATCTGGAAGACGAGAACATATCGCTGCAGAAACAGGTTTCGGCGGTCCGGTCGTCACAGGTGAGGTTCACTCCTGACACTATTTGTCCGCGCGAGGCCGAGCGAGCGGTCTTGCGTGCTGAGCTGAGAGAAGCCAAGTAACGCGAGCAGAGACTGCTGGTGGACATCGGGGATCTGGAAGACGAGAACATATCGCTGCAGAAACAGGTTTCGGCGCTCCGGTCGTCACAGGTGAGGTTCACTCCTGACACTATTTGTCCGCGCGAGGCCGAGCGAGCGGTCTTGCGTGCTGAGCTGAGAGAAGCCAAGTAACGCGAGCAGAGACTGCTGGTGGACATCGGGGATCTGGAAGACGAGAACATATCGCTGCAGAAACAGGTTTCGGCACTCCGGTCGTCACAGGTGAGGTTCACTCCTGACACTATTTGTCCGCGCGAGGCCGAGCGAGCGGTCTTGCGTGCTGAGCTGAGAGAAGCCAAGTAACGCGAGCAGAGACTGCTGGTGGACATCGGGGATCTGGAAGACGAGAACATATCGCTGCAGAAACAGGTTTCGGCACTCCGGTCGTCACAGGTGAGGTTCACTCCTGACACTATTTGTCCGCGCGAGGCCGAGCGAGCGGTCTTGCGTGCTGAGCTGAGAGAAGCCAAGTAACGCGAGCAGAGACTGCTGGTGGACATCGGGGATCTGGAAGACGAGAACATATCGCTGCAGAAACAGGTTTCGGCACTCCGGTCGTCACAGGTGAGGTTCACTCCTGACACTATTTGTCCGCGCGAGGCCGAGCGAGCGGCTCTGCGCGTTGAGCTAAGGGAAGCCAAGTAACGCGAGCAGAGACTGCTGGTGGACATCGGGGATCTGGAAGACGAGAACATATCGCTGCAGAAACAGGTTTCGGCGCTCCAGTCGTCACAGGTGAGGTCCACTTCTATCAGTAAATTTTTCCGTAGTGTATAGTATATATCTCATTCTTAAAATAAAGCCGAAAATTCAATAATATATTCGAACTCTTTCTATATCCTTCTCATTTGCGGACTAAGATAGCAATCTATCCCCGGGACTACTCAATCTTCACTGGTTGGGTTTCATTGAAGGCCAAACTGTAGAACCTGGATATACAAGAGTTGCAGTGGTAGGATTAGTCAAGTAATCAGTTTCTGTCACTCAAAAGATCCAATCAATACTATTATTTTTCTCAAAGATATCACATTAATTCACAGGTGGAATTCGAAGGCCTAAAGCATGAAGTGCGACAACTTCGTGAGGAGGCGGAGAACGCGCGCGCAGCCGCCGATGAGACGGCAGCGCTGCGCCGCATCGCTGAACGGCAGCTGGCCGAAGCGCTGGAAGCGCTGCAGGCTGAGCGAGAGGCCAAGTTCGCCGCAAAGAAGGAGCTTGACGCGCATCTCAGCAGGGAAGCCGCGTACAACATCACGAATCTGGCATTCAGTATACGAGGTTTGTGTTTGTATACAATCTACTGTAACTGCGTCTAAAGCCCGGTCTGCGAGCACGTAGAATGTTGTCCAATGACCCCAAGCTACCCATCCTTATCGCTCGCGCGTAATTATATTGCTGTCGCGACTGTGCGACGGGCGCCCGCAGTGAGTGTGCGAGCGCGACATCAACATAATTACGCGCGAGCGATAAGGATGGGTAGCTTGAGGACAAAATTCTACGTGCTCGCAGACCAGACTATAGTCTTAGTTGCATCGCGTTGAGTGACAGCTAGACGCGCTGCAGGCCAAAAGGGAGGCCGCGTACAAAATCACGAATCTGGCATTCAGTATACGAGGTATGTGTATCCATAGCCAGTTACATCGAGTTAAGCGGCAGTTGGTCGAAGCGCTGCAAGTGCTTCAGGCTGAAAGGGAGGCCAAGTTAGTTGTTAAGAAGGAGCTTGATACCCAATGATTGGCCTATGGCATTCAGTATTATGAGCTTTGTGTTCGTCTACAAATTATTATAGCTGCAGCTCCAAAGAGCTTTCGTCGAACGTAGTCTAGTGGTGCGTTCACGCTGAGCGCATGGCTTCGCGCGGCACACTCGACATCCTGCTCACTCAAGAGGAAGGTGAGCAAGATGACCAGTGTGGATGTACCATAGTAGTAAAGCATATTATAACTGCAAAATGATAACTTAAAAACTAAATTATCTAACAATAATGACCTTTATTTCTCAGGAATGCCAGAAGACAGCACAGAGGACGAAGGCGAGCCGGGTGGCTCCGGGTCGGCGGAGCTGGCGTCGGCCATGGGCGACCACCACGCCGACCTGTTCTCCGAGGTGCACCTGCACGAGATCTCGCGCCTGGAGAAGCAGCTGGAGCAGGCGCACAACGAGAACGTAAGAACTTTATACATTCGGCGTCAAATACACTGGTCATCACAAAAATCGGCCCACCTACGTTTTACAGGAAAACTCGTTTCTACTGACACAATCATATTACAAGTCATATTACGTGGATTAGTCCGCACTAGTCGCGTCCAGTATGCTAAATTACTACGTACTATTTGGAATAGGTATTTGGATCAAGTATTAATAAATACTAGGAATAGGTGCACCTAGTATCAAATTTACCTAGTATAACCCATCTCTATATGCCATGTCGCATATGTGGCACGGGGTTATACACTCGACAGCAAATAAATCGCACCACCCGCGACGCGAACTTTAAAGATTTTCTTTTGACACAATAATGGTGCCCCAACAATATTGGTGTTATTTGAAAGCCCAATAAATATCCTTAAAGAAAAACACATTTAATAAAACGATAAACATATACAATAAATGTGACTTGAAAAACTTAAAAAAAGACCTCACTTTGGGCTCACCTCTGGGATCAATTAGACCAATTTTTATGGTTATAAAACTAAATATTGATCTCACGTGTCCTCTTTAACAGATGGATAGCGATTAATCCCAACTTAACAGTTTTATAGCCATAAAAGTTGGCTCAAGCGTAACTACCTATTTTTTGAAGAAGTGACTCTGGATTCTTCTACAGACACATTTTTGGGGGAAAAACCTTTCCTTTAATGAAATTAAGTTTAGAACTAGGCTTTTAAATAGTAATATAGTTATAGTAATATTGGTGGGAAGTGGGGATGCATACGTTTGAAAGTGCTTGTCGCGGGTGGGCCGATTTTTATGATGACCAGTGTAGTTCGTGACCAAAGTGGCCTAAAAGTCGACCTTATTCCAGTTGTAACAAAGACGTGTTGCGCACTTTTTGGCAACTTTGGGTGTTACGAATTATTTGACGCTACAGTCAAAGTCATTTAACAAGCAGTGACAGGCGTGAAGTGAGCTGTTCAAATCAAACGCCTCTCAAAACCTGGCTGTATTAACAGCGTAGATCTGAAGTGTAAAACCGTGATACGCTCCTCGCGAGATCATACGTGCATGCGTAAAACTAATTTCTTTCAGCCTAAAACCAGCCTTCTTTACCACTTTGTTTTATTACGATATGCGCGGCGCAGAGCTAATTCCTCCACTATAAAACCACCCTTACTCCATTGTTACAACGTTGTTTATCGCTTGCAGACAACTATCAGCGTTGATGCGAGCAGCACAGACAACTGCGGAAAGCGAGAGCGTGGCGGCTGAAGTTTTGCGCCCATAACTAATTCTTCCACCACAAAACCACCCTTACCACATTGTTCTAGCGTTGTTTATCGCGTGCGCAGACACAGCTATCAGCGTAATTCCTCTACCATAAAACTACCCTTACTCCATTGTTTTAACGTTGTTTATCGCTTGCAGACGCAACTATCGGCATCGATGCGAGCGGCACAGACAACAGCGGAGAGCGAAAGCGCGGCAGCGGCGGTGCTGCGTGCCGGTCTCACGCGCGCTGCCTCCCGTGTCACTGCGTTACACGCGCTGCACAGCGATTGTGCGCCCCTGGTCAGTGCACAATGATACTCACATTTAATTTTACCCTTTTAGTACACAACATGTTATACAAAAAAATATTTTCGATCTTATTATTAGTTAATAAAAATTAAAAATTCTGTGGCCTATGAGACCTATGAGTTAATATTGGGTTATAGAATACTTTTCCTTGATATTCTAATGTCTCACGCCCGTATTCTCAAACATTACTATGAGGTCTCACAGTGCGCGTGAACTCACAGGGTGACATACGAACCAATCACAGAGCTCTATTCAATGTTATGCGTACGATTTGCGGCTTCACTTAAGCAAACATCGTTTGTGAATACGGGCGAAAATCTTCATTAGTTTTGCTGTGCAACACGCAAGAGTAAAGCTAACTGTCACATGTCAATGTTGTTGTTCTGTTAATACTGTTGAAACATATGCTGCTGTTTCACTGGCATTTTACAAGTGTTGCCCTCTCTAACGCCCAGACGTGACGTTTAACGTCAATTTTAATTTCTTCGCATTCTTCATCGATCTTTTGCTGTGTACATCCAGGAGGACGAGAAAGTCGAAGGCGGCATATCAGCTCGCGCCGGCCGCTGGTTAACCTGGTGGCGCGTGTCAGGCGGCGAGCTCGAGGCACTCGGCGCGGCGCTCGGCGAGCTGGCCGCCGCCGCGCCGCCCGACTCCGCCGCCGCGCACCAGCGCCAGCAGCTGGCGCAGCTCAGCGACCGCCTGGCCGAGGCCGACGTGCGCTGCGCCGCGCTGCAGGCCGACGCGGACCTGCTGCGCACGCTGGCCGGCGGTGAGTGTCGCCCCTCGTCCTACACTAGCTGCGGCCGCGCTCCAGCGCCAGCAGCTGGCGCAGCTCAGCGACCGCCTGGCCGAGGCCGACGTGCGCTGCGCCGCGCTGCAGGCCGACGCGGACCTGCTGCGCACGCTGGCCGGCGGTGAGTGTCGCCCCTCGTCCTACACTAGCTGCGGCCGCGCTCCAGCGCCAGCAGCTGGCGCAGCTCAGCGACCGCCTGGCCGAGGCCGACGTGCGCTGCGCCGCGCTGCAGGCCGACGCGGACCTGCTGCGCACGCTGGCCGGCGGTGAGTGTCGCCCCTCGTCCTACACTAGCTGCGGCCGCGCTCCAGCGCCAGCAGCTGGCGCAGCTCAGCGACCGCCTGGCCGAGGCCGACGTGCGCTGCGCCGCGCTGCAGGCCGACGCGGACCTGCTGCGCACGCTGGCCGGCGGTGAGTGTCGCCCCTCGTCCTACACTAGCTGCGGCCGCGCTCCAGCGCCAGCAGCTGGCGCAGCTCAGCGACCGCCTGGCCGAGGCCGACGTGCGCTGCGCCGCGCTGCAGGCCGACGCGGACCTGCTGCGCACGCTGGCCGGCGGTGAGTGTCGCCCCTCGTCCTACACTAGCTGCGGCCGCGCTCCAGCGCCAGCAGCTGGCGCAGCTCAGCGACCGCCTGGCCGAGGCCGACGTGCGCTGCGCCGCGCTGCAGGCCGACGCGGACCTGCTGCGCACGCTGGCCGGCGGTGAGTGTCGCCCCTCGTCCTACACTAGCTGCGGCCGCGCTCCAGCGCCAGCAGCTGGCGCAGCTCAGCGACCGCCTGGCCGAGGCCGACGTGCGCTGCGCCGCGCTGCAGGCCGACGCGGACCTGCTGCGCACGCTGGCCGGCGGTGGGTTTATTTATTTATTTATTAGGTACACCAACAAAGTCACATACAGTTTGTCATAGAAGTCTTAAGAAGCTCTTTTACACGTCCCAGTTAAACCCTGCTACCAGAGTAAATACAAATGAGTCAGCACTAGTCCACATTATAGTCCAGGAGCCGTAGCAGCAGAGTAAATACAAATGAGTAGGTCAGCTTCATAAAAACGCACCGAGCGCACCTCACCGCTAATCCACACAAAATTTTGTCAGTGTGTGCGTGCGCGCCGCATACGTATTGACGCACTCGCATACAAACCGCGCTCGGCGTTTCTATGAAGATGACCTACTCATTTGTATTTAATCTGCTGCTACGGCTCCTGGACTATAATGTGGACTAGTGCTGAGAAGAAGCAGTGCAAGAAACTTACTGACATTGAGACGACGCAAAAGTCCGTATAAGTACCATCTGACTCGTTTTACAGCTGCTAAAGCCCTGTCTGTGAGCACGTAGAATTTTGTCCAATGAGTTGAGAGTGCTCGCACACTCACTGCGGGCGCCCGTCATACAGTCGCGACAGCAATATAATTACGCGCGAGCGATAAGGATGGGTAGCTTGGGGTCATTGGACAAAATTCTACGTGCTCACAGACCAGACTATACCTACATGACTGCGTTCTTCAGGCTTGACTTTCTTCTACGCTGACATGGGTGGCGTATATCGGCCGATCGTACATATAACATTACATTTTATAAGATGACTGAGAGATGTTGACGTCATTGGCTTATTTATAGCATCGCGCTGCTGATGCTTCGCAGCGGTCACGTCGCGTGCATCAATACACGCACGCTCAATGCGTTGCTGATCCCTGAGTCGTATTAATGCATACAAGATACACGATATGCTATAGTTCCCATTAGACTTTTCTGTTTTCATTCGCGGTCGACTGTGTGCGCATTTTTTTCTTTCAGAAGTCTCGCTGTTTGGCTATCGCGACTTCATTATTTTACGTGTGGCTAATTCTACATGTTCCATATTCCAGGAGCGGGTCGCGCGCTGTCGACGGCGGCGCCGGCGCTGGCGTCGGCGGCGGAGACGCTGGCACAGATCTACCACCACGTGTGCGCCGTCAACGGCACGCAGCCCGAGCGTTTGTTGCTCGAGCACGCGGGGCACGCCGACGGTGAGTGTCGCATGACAAAGTCACTTAAATATCAATTTTCATTCAGCACATTTGTGTACCTTGAATGTGAAGAGCTCCAAGTCTTTAATCTTTTTACGTAGTGTACCTTAGAATTATCGGTTAAAGATTAATCAACTATTACACATTCTGCTTCGTGTGTTTTAAGACTTTTGCTAAAACTTGCGTGGCCCGTAGCTGTGCAACTAATAGGTTGGCAGCTGATATCCATTCTTTGCGCCTGCGCAAATTTTAGCGTAAAGTCTTGTAATGTGAAAAGAGCTTCAAGTCTATGGCAGTAGTGTAGTGGCGCTTATCGTATGTTATGATTTCAGTTGACGGATCCAAAGGCCGGTCCGTAGAAGAGCACAGCCTTAAATGTGAAAAGAGCTCGAAGTCTGTAGCAATAGTGTCGTTAATCGTATATTTTAATTCTCAGTGGGCGGCTCCGAGGGCCGTTCCGTCGAGGACGAGGCTCTGGCGCTGGCGGCGGGCGAGCTGGAAGGCTTGCGGGCCGCGGGGCTGGTGGCGCGCTCGGCCGACACGCTGCTGGACCAGCTCACGCACCTGCGCGCCGCGCTCGACACCGCGCTCGACTCGCGCAACAGGCACCAGCCCGGTATGTTGGGGGATATAAGGATAGCGAGCGATCTGAGGGCTGAGTGTGAGTTTTTATCAAACTTCAAAAAATGTCATTTAATGTATGACGGATTGTACAGCGCTCCTAGCGGAAATTGTTCAAAAACTAAAATTTTCATAATTTTTTTAAACGCGCTCACTATTTAGCACATTTGATATAAACTCACACTCAGCCCACTGGTGCTTGCGTCAGGCACCCTCCTGGTATGTGGGACACACAGCTACATAACACGTAATACTAACGCTGGACCTGGTACGTGCTACAGACACCGACCTGGTACGTGCTACAGACACCGACCTGGTACTGGGTGCTATCTTGATACTTACGACCGTTACAGACCTGGTAAGTGAGACAGGTAGGGAACTGGTACGTATAGATCGTTTCACCACGAAGACGCGCCACACCATTCTTCCGCTAATGTTTGAGTATTATCGGTACACGCGAAATTATCCATGAATTGCACACGCACACTTCAATAAGGACGCTCGGGTTGCTCGGATCAAACTCCCCGCACCCCGCACCTCGACCAAAAATTGGTGGGGCGCGTCTTCGTGGATGAAACGATCTATATGTGCGACAGTCAACGACCTGGTACATTCTACAGTCGCCGACCTGGAACGTAGGAAAAGTAGCGTCCTGGTATACCTACCTGATACGTTCGACTGGTGCCGACCTGGAGATGACACGCTAGAGACGATGGCCAAGAGGAACTTGGGCCAACAGCTAATGACATCGTTACGCGATGGTCTCTACTTTCTAAGGATTAAGCACTTCCATCGATTGATCAATAGTGGTTGACATACTCCGTGGCAGCAGCCTGGCTGTATTTACCATTCATGTAAACCAAATATCAAACAGGTAAGTCAAATTCATCATCGTCGTTGCCAAAATCACGGTGAAAACCAACTATGGTGTCCACGTGATGCTATTGTGGGCGTATCTTATTTACGGTATATGGTGACCATGTGTAATGCTGGTACAAAATAGTGTAAAAATCGTTGCTTCGTACAATATCTTTCTAAACGAAATTTTATTGTTTTCAATAGACATTTTTATTGTGGATTAGGTATGTGTCGATTTTTATACTTATTTTGACCAACAGCGATTGTTTTATCAAGTTATATGATCATCTGATATCTCAGTGGTCTTATAATTTGATTGAAAATACTAACCCCTACTAACCTTTACCCCTCCCTAGGATCAACGCAAAATGAAGTCTCGATTTGCAAGCATAAAGGTCAAAATACCAGCTTGGCAAAGAAAATGAAAGAGCAAAATAACGCCAAACTAAAAGTAACTGATACAAAGAAAAAACTTCAACAACTTATCTCCCAATTAAAGTCTTTCGACAAATGTTTGAGCGACTCAAAAAGCTCCGAATGTACGGGACGAACAGTCAAAGAGATCACAGACTATTTTGAGAACATATCAAAAAACGATTCTGGTTTAAATGCTCAAATTGCAACAAGCAAAGATAGTTGGAACAACAAATCTTTTACGTACGAGAAAAAGAACCCTATTCCAACGCTGTCAAAGACTACTTTCCCTTATTCGCATGTCAAGAAGACTTATATGACGAAAAAGGTTAACCAAAAAGATTTGAATCTGCATGCGTTGTGGAAGGAAAAGTTACTGCAGGCAAAGGTGTTACGCTATAAGCAAAGCGAAGTGAGAAGCATAGAGAGTAAGGGAGACAACATGTTGAGTAGTATAAGAGACTCGGTGAAGACAAGTTTCATTTCGTGCGCGTTGATGCTGCAGTATATTATGTGAAGATGATGGTATAAAGTATGAATTTAAGCTGGATTTTATGTAGATAGTGTATTAAGGAACTTCCTATTTATATTATAGTAGTTAGAGTATTTTATAGGACAGTAGTTAGTTCATAGTATTTATTTACTGTTTACCTTTTGCAGGACTTTCCTTTATCCTAATCATAGGATAGACATTTTCTTATGTACCCATTATCTTTATGTATTTAAATAGTTCTTATTTATAACTATCCAAGAAAAGGAAAAATGTAGTAGACACATTATCATTTCAAAGCCTACCAAAGGCATGTTTTAACCTGTTCTAATCTTCACCCCTTCCCCAGTTATGGAGACCGAAGAACGCGGTGCGGAGCTCGCGGAACTCCAAGAACAAGTCATCAAACTCAAGTCGCTTCTCTCCACGAAGCGCGAACAGATCGCTACATTGCGCACCGTCCTCAAGTCCAACAAGAACACAGCGGAGGTGGCGCTCGCCAACCTCAAGTCCAAGTACGAGACGGAGAAGATCATCGTCACCGAGACCATGCTCAAGCTCCGCAACGAGCTCCGTTTGCTCAAGGAGGACGCGGCTACATTCTCCAGTGAGTATTTTTTTGAATCATGTCTCGAATTCTATTTTTACTGGTTGACATATAATTTGCCTGACTCTTGAGTGTCCGTTGTTATTTAGTCATACATTATCCCAATGTTTAGAAAAGCCTGCAGGCTTCTGCATCTTTCGAAAGTTACAATTCCTTAAAATAATGTGTCTGCTTTGTCGCGAAACTCCAAGGCTACGGCTGGATACTTTCGACACCGCCACTCGTGCGATGACGGAACACTGCGGAAGTTTTAGTGGGTATACCCTGTCCTTTTCAAGACAGCAGCGCTCTTTTTGAGCGCGGGTAATTCCACACACCACCTTGCCCCCAGGGATGCAAAGCATTTCCTCCGAGTTATAAATTCCTCTGGGTTAAAAACTACGTATTTGCTTGCAGGTCTGCGTGCGATGTTCGCGGCGCGCTGCGAGGAGTACGTGACGCAGGTGGACGAGCTGACGCAGGCGCTGGCCGGCGCCGAGGACGAGAAGAAGACGCTCAACCAGCTGCTGCGCCTCGCCGTGCAGCAGAAGCTGGCGCTCACGCAGCGCCTCGAGGACCTGGAGGTAGGGCCGAGTGTCTCGCTGCTGGCGGCAGGTGAGGACGCTCCACCGGCTGCTGCGCCTCGCCGTGCAGCAGAAGCTGGCGCTCACGCAGCGCCTCGAGGACCTGGAGGTAGGGCCGAGTGTCTCGCTGCTGGCGGCAGGTGAGGACGCTCCACCGGCTGCTGCGCCTCGCCGTGCAGCAGAAGCTGGCGCTCACGCAGCGCCTCGAGGACCTGGAGGTAGGGCCGAGTGTCTCGCTGCTGGCGGCAGGTGAGGACGCTCCACCGGCTGCTGCGCCTCGCCGTGCAGCAGAAGCTGGCGCTCACGCAGCGCCTCGAGGACCTGGAGGTAGGGCCGAGTGTCTCGCTGCTGGCGGCAGGTGAGGACGCTCCACCGGCTGCTGCGCCTCGCCGTGCAGCAGAAGCTGGCGCTCACGCAGCGCCTCGAGGACCTGGAGGTAGGGCCGAGTGTCTCGCTGCTGGCGGCAGGTGAGGACGCTCCACCGGCTGCTGCGCCTCGCCGTGCAGCAGAAGCTGGCGCTCACGCAGCGCCTCGAGGACCTGGAGGTAGGGCCGAGTGTCTCGCTGCTGGCGGCAGGTGAGGACGCTCCACCGGCTGCTGCGCCTCGCCGTGCAGCAGAAGCTGGCGCTCACGCAGCGCCTCGAGGACCTGGAGGTAGGGCCGAGTGTCTCGCTGCTGGCGGCAGGTGAGGACGCTCCACCGGCTGCTGCGCCTCGCCGTGCAGCAGAAGCTGGCGCTCACGCAGCGCCTCGAGGACCTGGAGGTAGGGCCGAGTGTCTCGCTGCTGGCGGCAGGTGAGGACGCTCCACCGGCTGCTGCGCCTCGCCGTGCAGCAGAAGCTGGCGCTCACGCAGCGCCTCGAGGACCTGGAGGTAGGGCCGAGTGTCTCGCTGCTGGCGGCAGGTGAGGACGCTCCACCGGCTGCTGCGCCTCGCCGTGCAGCAGAAGCTGGCGCTCACGCAGCGCCTCGAGGACCTGGAGGTAGGTCGACGGAAACCCGGCAACTTTGTCTTCGTAGTAATGGTTCTGGGATCCTAAAGTCGAGTGCCTTCAAATTTTTACTTTATCGAGAAGTTGAACTTGGGTTTTCAGTCTAAAACACAAGATGTTGTTGCGTTTTCTTTGCGCAGATTTAATGTCACTGTTCTGAGTTTGTAGTCTGCGTTACGCTCCGTCCTGCAGACTACCGACTTTTAGTCGGCTTCCAACTCGTATGAAGAATCGGTCGATATCAAATCAGTGTAATGTGCACATTTTCATACATGCTCATTGACTCTTAGGGCTCTATTTCACCGGGACACCATGGCGGCGCAACCAGTCACAAAATGTATGCAGCTCTATAGAGAGTTACTCACCTGGTGTCCGTTTGGTTGCGCAAAGCTGCATACATTTTGTTGGTAGCCGGCGACTGGTTGCGCCGCCATGGTGTCCCGGTGAAATATAGGGGTTACTGATTAACAGTCTGCGTGGTATCTTAGGCTTCATAGTTGTAATAACGCTGTTCGCTCCCCGCAGGTGGACCGCGAGATGCGGACGCGGCGCGTGCCCAAGGCGAGCGGCGGCGCGCGCGCGCGGGGCCGGGACTTCTAGCGCCTCGTCACGGCGCTCAAGGCCGCCGCCGCCGCCTTGCGCGCGCTGCTCCACGCGCCGCCGCACGCCTCGCGCTAGCTGCCCAGTGCTACGGACGCGCCCAGTGCTACGGACGCGCCCAGTGCTACGGACGCGCCCAGTGCTACGAACCGTTGTGCTACGAACCCACTCGCTGAATAGCGATGCGAAAGATACGTTTTGGTATTTTTCGAAAGATTCGTACATTTTTTAGTCCCGGAGTGACGTGTCCGGTAGCCTTCGCGGTTTCACTGGATGATGTAGACCGGAAATTAGGACACGATGGACCCCATCCAGGGTGCTCTTAGTGAAATATCGCAGCGCTAGTGCTGCGCAACTGCCGTCAGCGAAGGCCGAGGCGAGTAGTTAAAATATCGATAAAGAAATTTACAAATTACTTAGGAATAGTGCATAAAAATCTAGGTGTACTTCGTAAGGTACGTGTATAAGAACCAAAGGTACTCCGAAGTGCACGAATCTATCGAAAGGTACTTTTTCATCGTTCAGTGTGTCACGCGACGTGACGAATTGACTTCTAGTGCGGAAGCTACGAATTTACGATTACACTCGTGCGATAGCGCCCACGAATTCGGCGCCCGCGCGGGACCGGACCATCGATGTATCGACCGGCGCCGGCGCCCGGCCGCCGTACGCGGCGGACTCGGCCATCTTCGAGGGTCTATTCCACTTTGATCACCTGGCTTTG
Organism: Ostrinia furnacalis; assembly: GCF_004193835.3. NCBI lineage: Eukaryota > Metazoa > Arthropoda > Insecta > Lepidoptera > Crambidae > Ostrinia > Ostrinia furnacalis. The sequence continues at coordinate 102,090 of NW_021132495.1, forward strand.
ATGACCCAGGTGATCAAAGTCCACTTCCAGCGACAATTTAGTATCCTTTGATCACCCACGGATATGATGCCCTGGGTGATCAAAGTGGACTCCAATTAAATTATTATTTTAGTGTCCTTTGATCACCTACATACAAATCAAATAGACCTCTTCGAGAGGTTTCGGAGCGACGATACCTCGATCGGAACATCGGCTTCGACGCCAGCGTGCGCGGCCGGCCGCCGGCCGAGTGATTTATACGTTTTGTAAAATGTAATGTAATCGAGCCGCCCCCGCCCCGCCGCGCCGCGCGCCCCCCGAGCCCCCGTGAACCGTCAAACTGTGCAGGGGCGCGCGGCTAACTAATATACAGGGTGGAATTTTGTAATGCCACCTGGAGGGAAAGTACCCTTAATACTGCAGATAGAAAATTTTACTGAAAGAAAACATTCCTTTGTTTTTGAAAAGAAAGTGAACTGCATTCATAGATTTTCAAAAATTATTCGAAAATTCACTACCATACCGTACAATATTTTCTGTACATGATTAAAATAGTTTAAGATTTTATGGATTTCCTTTCATTTGATTTATCAAGTTGGTTAGAGAGATTTCATCTTTATACTTGACCCTAACGATCGATGCAATAAAAATACAGGGTGTAATTTTAACAGATTTTAGTTGGTTCGATTCCCGGGTGTAGCAAGCAAATTTTTGGAAATCTTTGAATGCAGTTCTATTTCTTTTCAAAAATAAAGGAATGTTTTCTTTGAGAAAAATTTTCTATCTACAATATTAAGAGTACTTTCCCTCCAGGTGGCATTACAAAATTCCACCCTGTATATTTAAAAGTTTAACTTTACCGGCGGAGCCCGAGGCCGGCGGCGGAGTAGGAGTAATGTTGACTGATTTATTTAATACGGAGCGGCGGCGGCGCGGCGCGACCCGCTCGCCGGCGCCCCCGCCCCTCCCGTTTTCTATTTATTGCGCGTCGCGAGATCGAGGTTTACAGTATTTTTGTAACAGGATCGGTGTATTTTATTATCTTAAATGTATTTATTGCAGTTGTTGCGCTCGATGTCGCGACCGACCCGTTGGATCGCCCGCGATCGGGGAAAGCGGTTCAACCGTTCGGTCGCGTTCGAGCGAGGATCACCGATAGAGCCGGGCGACATTATTTTTTATCGTATACATGCTACGTGTAATGATATTTATGTAATAAGATCGAAATTGCGATTCTCTATAGTTATGTATATAGTATAGCGACGGATCCTCCACTCGATACGAATGTTTAGTACGTCCAAAAAATTTCTAAAATTATTCATCGATGTCCATCCATTGTGTGCGCAAAAAGACTATGTAATCTGTTCTCTAGTTGATACGTTTGTTGTGTTGTTGTGGCCCTCTGCCAAAATACTTTCGTCCATCTTGTTCTAGTTGTATTCGTAGTGTTTCCTTGTTTGGTTCGGGCCCGCCGCCGCCGGGCCGCGCCCGGTCCGGCCCCGGCCCCGGCGCGCTTTCTGCCGTCCTGTGGCGTCGCCACTCGCGTCCATTTCTTGTCCATGAGCTGGTCGACTCGACATAATGATTTACGCCCTCTTTCCCCCTTTCTGATCACGGAAACGGTAGCAGCGAGTCTGATGAAGTCCACAAATCTTAGCAGGACGACTTTCGAAGTTGCTCAAAGACGTTGCTCACCGAGCCGACCAGCGTTCTATTTAATAAGACAAAATTTACAAAAGATTATTGAAATGTTACGATATAATTTACGTTATTGGTGTGTTGGCAGCTCCGCGTCGAGGTTGCGGACGGTCGATGACGTAGTCGTTTCTCTCACTCGCTGGACTTAGGCTAGTTCGACCGTTCCATGTAGTGGGCACTCGCCCTTAGTAGGTATTTTTACTGATTTAGGTATAGACCTAGATGATACGTTAACCTTTGTATACTTAATAGATCGTTATCTAAGCGGGAGTCCGCTCTCGAGTAGTGAAATTGATTTGCAATATTGAACACCGGTAGCATAATTTGTTTGCATAGCTCAAAGGCCCCGCGCCGGAGCGGGCGCGGGGCGCGGACCATAGCCTTGCATTTATTGTTTTTAGATATAAATATTGACTAGCTTTTATAATAGATTGCTCTTCGTGTACTTAACGATGGACTTACCATACTAGCTTTAGTGACTATCTTTTTCTAAGTATTATTTTTTCTTTCGTAGCTTATTAGCAGCAGACATCGTTGAAGTATTGTTTGTGTATATGTCTAGTCACTCCCGGGCCCCGCGCGCGGGGCGCCCTCGACATAATAAATTATATGGTTGTAGAATCAATTTATGATTACACTATTGTTATTTCTCTATTGTCTACTTAAATGCCGTGCCTGTTTTCTCTTTTGACATTGTTATGTTTACCTTATTTATGTCGCAGTATGCGACAAGTCTTTGACATCATGAAATTATCACATAATTTATTTATTTCTGTTAATTGTTATCGCTATGGCAGGTGCTAACGTCTGACCGGCGCTGTTGCACATGTTTGACTTCCAAGATACGGATTAGTTAATAGTAGCTAAGTATTCAGATGTTGTATTGAGTTCAGTATTTTTTACTCTTTTCTTTGCCTGGCGTCGCTCGATGTCTGCTGCCCCTGGCCGGTGGTGGTATTATGAGCGATTAACCAAATATCTTTATACAGTTGTATAACACTTTAGATCACTTATTTTATATAGGCATAGATATTATTTTATATTTTAGCGAAGTATTGAGTTTTTATTATTTAAAGATCAAAAGTATATGAAATGCTCGCTGTACTATTATATTGCAACATGATTTGATTGTTGGACAACTTGACGCATGAATGTTCCCACGTATCATGGATTCATTTTTATCTGTAGCTGAGTAAATCATCGATTGTTTCGACTGTCGACCTCGAGTATTGCACAGTTTGATGGTTCACTATCGCATCGTTTCATTATCGTTTCGTTTCGCAAGATGGCCACCGCGTGTTAGTTTGAGCACTTTGTGTAATCACATCAGATTACATGTCTTTGGCAATCGGAATCAGAGTAACCGACGAGCTTCGAAGAGTTTAGTAGAATCGCGAACGTGGTATTCAACGACAGATCGAATGAACCAGCCCCAGGGAACATATCATGACGCACAGAGCGGATTTATTTTCAAACTATAAGGCACACCCTGTTGTCTCAATGACTGAAATGAATCATGTATGAGAATAATAAATGATATATTTAAAATTAACGTGTTTTACTACATCCCATTAGTCAATAATTATATTAAAATAAAAAACGGACCATTGATGAGTAAACAAATATATTTGTGTACATACAGAAATACAGACTGAATAATAAATCAAAACAAAATTATTAATTATTCTTACAACTTAAAAATGTATTTACATGGCCTTCAGTAAATACCTCGATAATCCTATTACGATGGTTACATAATCATAAAATAATGAAAACATATTTTCAAATGCAATAAGTATTTACGTCAAATTGAATTTAATAAATCAAAATTAAACATTGATTGCAAAATCGATTTTAAATAGAAAAGTGACACAATAAATGCTGATATTTCGTTTGGCATCACATTGAGAAAAAAGTAAAAGCATACTATATTAATCTAGGTAGATATAAAAACTATCAGATTACGCCATGATGAAGTAATTTACCCGTTTTTATGAAATATCTAATTAATAAATACAAATCATTGACATATTAAAGAGAGACAAACACTAACAAACTATTCATATCAAAGAGTTAGGTGCAGATTATAAAAGCATCCAAAGAACAAAGCAAACACGAGACAAGCTAAGATGGTTTATAAGTGACTATCTCGAAATTTGTGTCTGGAATTACTAAATTATGTGCATAATATCAAGTCTTCATCTATACAGGGTGTAAAAGATTGGCAAAAACCTGTTTTTTAATAACATTAATTTAATGTGCAGTTTTAGGTCAAAAATTTTATGGTGATTTTCACAAACTATAAAATTACATTCAAATCAATGATCTGAACTATATAGATTTTACTAGACATTACCTTACACCCTATATTGATGGAATTTTATAAATTATTGTTTATAATATTATTTGATGAAATCTTCTAGCACGAGATTCATCGTATAGATGACTAAAATTTATAACACTATTGACTATAAACATCGTATCACAGTCTGTAAATAAACGAGACTTATCCGTAATTATTATTATTTACAACCCAAATAAATAAAGCCTCTATTTTCAACTGTGCCTATAAATGTAGGATAAGTGGGAAAGAAAGTCATCATTAAACATACAAAAAGATACTTTACAACAGGGGTGGCCAACTTGATTAGACATAAGATCTACTGTTTACTAACGAAACCCTGGGCGATCTACCACTTACATACTTCTTGAAATCTTAAATGAAACAGCATAGTTTAGTACACAATCATGTAGTATTTTTTGCCTTGCCACGATCAACCGGTTGGCCACCCCTGCTTTACAATATCTAATGCCATGAAACCTGAAAATATATTATAAATGCCTTGCAGCTTCATCTTCCGCGAGACCTACAGATGCACATTGACTTTCTCCCTCACATAATCTAAAAACAGGAGTAAAAAGCAATAAACGTTTTTTTATTTATTTATTTAACCTACCGCTGGGCTTATTTCGTAAAGGTGGATCGCTCACCGCCATAATATCGGCGATATGTCGCATCCTAAACATTAAAAATGACGGTTTCGAATTTACAATGCCAATGCGAAATGCTCTGACAATCTTACATCGAAATAGGCACCTATTAATATTTATTCTTTCGAAAAATTTTCGTACTCTAAGGAAGACAACGATAACATATTCATTTTGTTCTTCCAAATCAGGTCTTGGTAATTTTTTAATATGGAGTTTAGAGTGTTTCACGCGATATACAGGTACTACAATAAAATAATTGTTTGGCGTTATGTCGGTTTGTGATATTTTTATTTCTACGCATATGAAAATCGATATTTTATGCACGGCCCTATATCTATAATTATAAATGTAGTGATGCTTCAGTTTACTACACACATACCACGAAGCAACTATAAAAATATAGTCTTCTACTACAAAAGACTAGCTTATGCCCTTCGAAAAATATGTCGTGTAAGTTAACATTATTAATTTACAATATTATAAATAGTTTTCATTTACATTCAATTGCTTATAATGGCAGTGGATATAGTTTTAGATTAAACCATAATTTCGTGTTTAAGTATTGTAGATAATATTGGCATAAGCAATCTAACAATAGTGAAGAATATAGTAGGTTTTGATTAAAATTACACTCGACATCAAATAAATCGACCCTCCCGCGACAAGCACTTTCAAACGTATGCATCCCCACTTCCCACCAACATTGGCACCATTTAAAAGCCTAGTTCTAAACTTAATTTCTTTAAAGGAAAGGTTTTTACCCCAAAAATGTGTCTGTAGAAGAATCCAGAGTCACTTCTTCAAAAAATAGGTAGTTACGCTTGAGCCAACTTTTTTTATGGCTATAAAACTGTTAAGTTGGGATTAATCGCTATCCATCTGTTAAAAAGGACACATGAGATAATTATTTGGTTTTATAACCATAAAAATTAGTCTAATTGATCCCAGAGGTGAGCCCAAAGTAAGGTCTTTTTTCAAGTCACATTTATGGTATATTTTAATCATTTATTAAGAAATGAAATATATTTTCTTTAAGGATATTTATTGGGCTTTCAAATAACACCAATATTGTTGGGGTGGTAGCGCATTTTCTTACAAAACTTTTCAATTCCTATCATTGGAGGTCCGAAAATATTTCTCATACAATTTGATACCATAATGATCATTCTTCATAAAAAATTTAAAACCTACATATTTAAAAACATAATCATTGATATTCATAATATCACTAATCATACACTTAGTTTTTACTAATATTTGTTTTCATATATTTTTCTATACTAATGATCGAAACTCATAATCATTCGAATAAATAACTAGGAATATTCATAAATGTGATGTATCCTAATATTTGTTTTCATAAATTTATTACTCATAAGTGTATTTATCCATATTATTGAAAATCATGATGTCTATATTCGTATTAAATCGTATTTTAACATTAAATTAATTTGAAATGGTCCAAAACAGGCAATATTTTGTGCCACAAAACTAACGTGACAGAAACGAATCGCTGCAAAACCGACTCCACGTAGTCTTGTCTGCCCTACCCCTAGAGTGTAATTTAAAAGCCGGAGGCGCGGAGGGAGGGCAGCCCTCGCCCGCTGTAACGAGGCTCAGGCGCCCGGGTGAGCTGGAGCGGCTGAGGCTGGTCGCCGAGGCGCCGAAGGCGCCGATGGCGATCCAAAAAGCCGAAGCTGCGGAAGCAAGCGTGGGTGCCTGAGCCTCGTTACGCAAGGGCGGAAGGGCTGCACATCCCGCAGCGCCGGAGACGAGGAGATACCAATGCATGCTGCATGCTTGCTTTCATGCTGCATGCTCTGCATGCTTATCTACTCTATTAAATTATATATGATTTTTTTAAAGATACGAGTATGTCTGTTATAAAGTAAATTATTCTGAACAACAACATTATGAGTTGAAGTATGTTCTTAGTAACAACATTATTAATTAAAACAATATGATCAATGAATGTTATGAAGAAAAAAGATCTGAAAATAAAAATTATGTATTTTAAATGGTTCTTGGTAGTAACAGTATTGATAAAAAAATTATGATTACTAACTGTTATGAGCTCCGATGGTAGTAATAAAAATGTATGAATAAAAAAAGTATGAAAAATAAAATTATGAAGAGAGATTATTATGAACACAAATTTGTAGTAAGACAAAGAATAGGATTTAGAATTTTATGTGAGCCAATATAGAACCTGTTGGGGTACCATGATTGTGTCAGAAGAAAATCTTTAAAGTTCGCGTCGCGGGAGGGTCGATTTATTTGATGTCGAGTGTATTTAGAATGTCACTAATAATTTTACAATAAATATGAATAGGTAATAATATTATTATAAACGAAAATGCATTAGGTTCGTCTTATTTATTACGTAATTTGTATCATGTTATTTTACGTTTAGTTTACGTTAGTGATATGAAGCTGGCTCTATGCATATTGTTTACAAGCAGACTCATAATGTAGACTGACAATGCCATATTTCTAAATTAGTGTTATTTCTATTGTCTTTTACTGCAAGTCTAAACGCATATAACCACACATTATAACATAAATGGTCACAATAAATAGATTAATTTGATTTGTATGTCAATATTTTTTATTGTAAGTAACTGAGCTTTATAGCCCAACCACGATGACCCGGTTGTGATGTAACAATGAATTAGTGGAAATAATGAAAATGCAACTTTGGCGAGTTTTTTCGAAATATTATTTCACACAAGACATACGTCATGTAGATGAGAACCGCCTTGTTTATCAAACGTTGTATAACATCCAATAAGTCAAACCATTTTTTGGCTCCTAACCGCTTTTGACGAAATATTGAGTCATAATATTATTTAGTGAATGAAAAAATTCAAGATACTGCTGTCAAACAGCATTAATTACAATTTTATAAACCTAGTCACTACCGTTTAATTGAGTAAAAATATGACAACAATCGCATCCACATGAATTCTTTAATTCGGCCTTGGACTCCGCGACGTTGAGACATTAAAAGGCAAATCATTAAACTTAATACTAAAGCACCAAATTTTTATAGTATCTTTCTTTTCATTCACCTTGTACTATTTTTTTTTTAAGAAAAAACGTGTACCGTTTACTTTTCTGATTATAATTTTTTTGTTGCTAAAGAGAAAATTAACTTGAGAGTACATAGAATGGTGAAACGAAATAACATAGTTTCGCCTGTTATACAACGTTTAATGCGGTTTACTTTCTACCCCGGTGACAGGCAACGGCGGTTGGCAACGGCAAGGGACTGTGCTCTACATCTTCACACATTCAAAGAAGATGAATATTGAGCCAGCAGTGCTGTCGCCTTTTGTTACCTTCCGGCGGCAGCGGCGGTTTACTTTTTACCCCGGTGACAAGCAACGGCGGCTGGCAACGGCCAGTGTATACTGCTACTATATCTTCAGTTCTTCACACATTCAAAGAAGATGAATATTGAGCCAGCAGTGCTGTCGCCTTTTGTTACCTTCCGGCGGCAGCGGCGGTTTACTTTTTACCCCGGTGACAAGCAACGGCGGCTGGCAACGGCCAGTGTATACTGCTACTATATCTTCAGTTCTTCACACATTCAAAGAAGATGAATATTGAGCCAGCAGTGCTGTCGCCTTTTGTTACCTTCCGGCGGGGTCGGCGGCGTCGGCGGTTACAGCGCGACGAGGTCGGCGACGTCGGCCGGCGGCGGCACGGCACTAGGTCGGAAGTACTTGCACAGCTCGTCGTAGAGCTGCACGCGGGCGGCGCGCGCGTCCCACTGCTGGGCGCCGGCGTCGTCCTCGTCGGTGCCCACGTCCCACGTGTCGGGCGTGGGGCTGGCCAGCTCCTCGAACGGTTGAGGCGGTTCGGGCATGCTGTCGTCTGCGCCTAGGACCTGCGAGGAAGGAAATTATGAAGGTGTACCAAAATGTGATAGCAACGCGATGTTACCACATGGCGGGTTAGTGCAGGCGACTTTATATTTTTGTTGTAAATTCACCCTCGAAGTTGTACTTCATAAGAGACTGCGAAGTTTAGATTGATGTGCTGTTATCTGTACTAGGGTATTTTTAATCTACTGGGGGGCTGTTGTATTTGTATCGTCACTAGCATAGATTTAAACTATTAGCGCCCTCTGGCCTAAAGTATGTAATACTGTGTACATTTCAAATAAAACAGTTCTTGTCTGTGACTCAAGCGTTTAATTTACTAGGCCCTGGGTATTAAAAGATCAAGGAAACCACCTTTTTAAAAAAAGGAAATTTTAAGCCATGTATTCATTAGGCAACATTTGTCGATAAACTGTTTATGACTAGTGTGAAACAAGTTTACCATAAACACAGGTTTCTGAAACTTGGTCGTCCACACTTGCTCTCCACTCATAGCGAGGAGCACGGCAACATGTATCATAAACAATGTTTCATCACCTATGTTTATGGACTATTTATAAATTGTTTACAGAGAATGAAACATTGTTTATGAACAGTTTATAAACAGTGTTTATCAACAAATGTTGCCTAATGAATACATGGCTTAAAAATAAAGAGCGGCCTGAAAAGTAATTAAAATTTAAAGTTTAGTAGTAAAGTCTAAGCTACTTACGGCTTGCAGCGCTTGCGCTAAGTCTGGATGCGGCTGCGCGTGCGCCCGCCGTCTCTGTAAGGCGCGCGTGCGGCGCGGCGTGAGCGCGGCGGGCGCGCGCGACGGCTCGGGTGGCGCGAATAAAACCGTCGCTAGCTTCTGGAAGCGCGCCACCTGGGGACGGTTAAAGCTATTGTAATGGATGGTATTCCTGAGTGGGTCAATCGGAGACGGAAAGCAAAATCTATTTAGAGAAAGCTTTAAAATCAACTTACATAAACCTAATTAATTTTCTGTCTATATTTTACTTGCAACACCCTTTTTCTGTCGAGATTGTAATCTCACCTGCTAGTCCTGCTACAGGTCGGAGTGATTCATCGCGTTATGCAGCTCAGTGCGCAAGAACTACAAAGCTGGCATTTCATCTCTCGATACTGCGTTTCGCATAAAACGGCGCGCACACTTCAAACTTGAAACTTTAACTGTTATTTTACCGCGGAGGTTAAAATCCCACCTGTTCAGGGTCTGAGTAATCCAACGCATCACGCAGCTCAGTCCTCAGGTACTGCAGCGCTAATGTCGCGGCCTGCAATGACGCAGCCAGCTCTCTATACCGCGCCTCCCTCAAGGCGGCATGCGCTGTCCCAGACGGCGCCGGCGATGAGGCACGTGACATAATACACTTCAGACGTTTAAATCTCACCTGTTCAGGGTCTGAGTGGTCCAACGTATCACGCAGCTCAGTCCTCAGGTACTGCAGGGCTAGAGTCGCGGCCTGTGGTGACGCAGCCAGCTCTCTATAGCGCGCTTCCCTCAAGGCGGCGCGCGCGCCGGCCCAGACGGCGCCGGCGATGAGGCACGTGACATAATACACTTCAGAGGTTTAAATCTCACCTGTTCAGGATCCGAGTGGTCCAACGCATCACGTAGCTCAGTCCTCAGGTATTGCAGCGCTAATGTCGCGGCCTGTGGTGACGCAGCCAGCTCTCTATACCGCGCCTCCCTCAAGGCGGCGCGCGCGCCGGCCCAGACGGCGCCGGCGGTGGGACGCGGACATAATACACTTACGTATAAAACTTCTTTCATCAGGGGTTAAATCTCACCTGTTCAAGATCTGACTGGTCCAACGCATCACGCAGCTCAGTCCTCAGTTATTGTAGGGCTAGAGTCGCGGCCTGTAGTGACGCAGCCAGCTCCCGATACCGCGCATCCCTCAAAGCGGCGCGCGCGCCGGCGGTGGGTCGCGTGACATAAAACACTTCAGACGTTTAGATCTCACCTGTTCAGGGTCTGAGTGGTCCAACGCATCACGTAGCTCAGTCCTCAGGTATTGCAACGCCAGTGTCGCAGCTTGCGGTGACGCAGCCAGCTCTCTATACCGCGCTTCTCTCAAGGCGGCGCGCGCGCCGGCCCAGACAGCACCAACGATGAGGCACGTGACATAATACACTCCAGAGGTTTAAATCTCACCTGTTCAGGGTCGGAGTGGTCCAACGCATCACGTAGCTCAGTCCTCAAGTATTGTAGGGCTAGAGTCGCGGCTTGTGGTGACGCAGCCAGCTCTCTATAGCGCGCTTCCCTCAAGGCGGCGCGCGCGCCGGCGGTGGAACGCGTGACATAAAACACTTCAGACGTTTAAATCTCACCTGTTCAGGGTCCGAGTGGTCCAACGCATCACGTAGCTCAGTCCTCAGGTACTGCAGGGCTAATGTCGCGGCCTGTGGCGACGCAGCCAGCTCTCTATAGCGCGCCTCCCTCAAGGCGGCGCGCGCGCCGGCCCAGACGGCGCCGGCGGTGGGCCGCGTGAGCTGAAGTGACCACAGGTCGTCGAGCCGGAGCCGCGGGCAGCTGTGGTTGCCGGGGTTGCCGCCGAATAAGTAGTGAATCTGGGCAATGAAGGAAAGATTACGATTAAGAGTTGCAGAATGCGGATTTATGGAAAAACGCGTAACGTGATGTCGTCCATTTGCGACGACACTGTGATATATCAAAAACAGTGGTTTTCCAGAAAACGACTTTTTAACTTTTGAATGACCATAACTCTTAAAAGAAGGTTAGGATTACCTAATTGTGTATGAAACGTTTAAAGATTAACTATTAATGAATTTAAATATTTATAGTAAGACATAAATTTGCGTCTAAAGTGATGAAATTATAGCGATTGAAAAAAAAAGAGACAACTTATCACGTTGTTCTAGTAAAAAAATCATATTTTGAAGATGGTAAGTTCAGTTGTCGCGTTGAAGATGATGTAAAAAACTATATTTATATAAGTCATTATTTAGATAAAACGTTGATCTTGAAAAAATTTTTTTTGTTTTAATAACATTACAATCAGTAAAAATGAGGTAATAATTTGAACAGGCGAATATTTCGCTTTGCTATGTTAAATTGCACTTATAAAAATATTATCTAACTAGACAGACAGTTGTATACATACAATATTTAAGCTCACATTAAGTTTTCTTATTCTAAAAACTAATGCTTATCAAAATAAACGCAAAACTCTCAAAAGTAGAATCTCGTAAACTANTTTGCTTTTTTGCATTGCTAGTCCCCATCTGTAATGATATCTGGAGTTTAGTATTACTGTTTAGCGTATACAACGTGACAAGTAGATATACCATTCAATTTCAATAACATGCATTCTGCAATAACAGAACATCAACAAATGACCTACAACATATTTCCAATATAGGAAAAATTTTCATCATCTACAACGTTACTAGTTAAGATGTCCCGATGATACTTCGATTTTCTTACAAGAATAACGTGACATATAAATAATTTCTCTTTTACTTTGCTTTTGGTTTTAGAAGAACATTGTGATAAGTATGACGTGCCACATTGTCGAATAAAATAAAAATATTTTAAAAACTTACCTTTGTCATCAATACCGCGGTATCCTCGAGATGTCACGTTTTTCTTAAAAACGAAGAGCACCTCACATCTTAAAGCGCAGGTGGCAACTGAACTGTCACAGTGTCGAAGCCAACTAGATCGCCGAACGAGCCAGCGCTATAACGTAACATTTTGTCTCTTTCTCTCATAGTATTGTTGTTTTTGGAGTAACAAATACCCTGTTTTTGGAGATAAAAGAACGCAAGATCGCGGTTCAGAATTTCGGTAAAACAAAAAATCGTATATCTCGAGATATCACAGTGTCGTCGCAAATGGGCGATGTATTTTTAAGTATAAGCACATTGCCACCATGTAAAGGTGGTGCAATATTTGGTATTTATAAAAATGCCATCCAATTTACTATGCAGTGCAATATCGCCAAAATATTAGTAATCGTCCTATCACATCTCCAAAATATGGGAGCCTATCAATAAAACAAAAGAGGATCGCTTTACACCTTTTATTGTAAAGGTTGACTATTTTGAGTGGCATCAGTGATTTCGTTTTCGGGCACATGAAATAAGTTTATTTTAGTCTGCTATGAGTTATCCAACCGTGTGCAAGTCATTGGAGGAGGCCTATGTTCAGCAGTGGACGTCCTGTGGCTGAAATGATGATGATGATTGGTTCGGATGTTTAGTTATTAAATTTTTAGCGTTAAGAGTCGCATCTCAAACTAATTTGAAAATTATAAATAACTTGAAAAAATCGAACTGCCTAAGGCGGGAATTGAACCCACGACCTTCCGCTTGCCGGGCGACTGCTCTTCCAACTGAGCTACTTAGACACTGGTTGGTGGTTGGGTTCAATTCCCGCCTTAGGCAGTTCGATTTTTTCAAGTTGTGGTTTAAGATCTTTATTTATTTCTCACAAGAATTATAATTCACTTACGTGAGATAGTTAAATACAATATTTTGTAACAATAGCTTTGGATATACGTACAAACTAAAAGATAAACAAACAATTTCATAAACTAACTAAGTGGGTACTTCACAATTTGCGCGCGATCCGTAAATATCGCCAGCCAGCGCGCGCCGAAGCAAGTTCTTTATAATTTTCAAAATGGTTCGGATGTGTTCCTGCCTACCTTTTTTTTATATGTGATAGGAGGCAAACGAGCAGACGGATCACCTGATGGTAAGCAATTTCCGTCGCCCCGCAACATCAGTGAAGTCACAAGTGCGCTGCCAACCTTTTAAATCCCATTCCCCCCCATCCTAATTTTATTTATTTATTAGGTACACCAACAAAGTCACATACATAATACAGTTCATACATTTTAACATGGTTTAACACATGATACGTATATGACCTCAATTACAGGTATACACAGCATTTCTTTTTACAATGTTAGGGTAATTATACGGTATCCTTCCGTTTGGCCAAATTACTTTTCGCCAAATTTCACTTCGCAAACAACTTATCGCCAAAGTTTCATTTCCCAAATAAACTTTTAGCAACTGTACTTTTCGCAACTAATTCATTCATTTCAAATTAACATTTGGCCAAATTTTACTTGGCAAATGTTTATATAGCAAATGTTTTATTTTGCCAAATATTATATCCCAAATAATTTGCTTGGTCAAATTGACACTTCACATACTTACGAGTACCCACCGTTAACTACAAATCAAAGCATAAGGCACATGGTCATGATTTTCACAATAATTTTATGTAAAACAGAGAGATTGCAGAAAATAGTATGGTTGCAAAAAGTAGGTATTGTAGAAAATAGTGGGTTAGGTTAGGTTAGAACAGTGACCCTTAATGCGTGAAGGCGAGCGAAGCGTGCCGCGGCAGCGGCCGCCGAGCGCTAGAATCATCTCTATTGTTAATGAATCATTTGGAAATTTCGATAAAAAGAATGAAATATGAAAATTTATTTAGAAAAATTTTTATATTAACTACCCACTAAACAAAATAATAACCACAAGCTAATTTGTATTCCATTCTATGCACCAATCAAATTGTTTTGTAAATAGTTTATCGTGAAATATTTTTGCCAAATGAAACATTTGGCAAAACATACTTTGCCAAACAATAATTTGCTAAACAATAATATGCCAAAAACGACATTTGCGAATTAAAAGTTTGCAATAAGTTGTTTTGCCAAATGAGAATTTGCCAAATGAAAATTTGCGAAACGTTGTTTGCGATGTGATAATTTGGGAAACGTTTTTTGGCCAAACATTAGTAATCCTAATTATACACTAGTAAAAACAAAAATCAATTGAATAGAGTTTAAGCACCGAACAATATAAAGGATTTAGTAATTGTTCATTTTGTTCGGTAATTTTGTTCTAATAAATAGTACCTTCTTGACGGGGTCGTAGACGAGCTGGTGGGCGAAGCGCGGGCGCGGCTGGCCGGGCGCCACGGCGTCGGAGCGGTACACGCAGGCCCAGGCGCGCCGCCGCAGCGAGAACACCCACAGCGTGTTGTACACGCGCTTGTCCTTCTCCTTGCTCATGCCCTGCCATATAAACATGTTACTATGACATCTTTTCATAGTGAGATTTGTATACTTATGGCTGGTTTACACGTATAATAAATAATAATAATAAATCTTTGGACAATTTCACACAGCGCCAGCTAGCCCCAAAGTAAGCAACTTAATGCTTGTGTTATGGGTGCTAGCTTAACGGATATACTACTTATATACTTTTTTTTTAAATACATAAATATTATACATAGTCACACCCAGACCCGTCACAGAAATTAAAATTCATCATTTCAATTTCTGCCCGGCCGGGAATCGTACCCGGGACCTCTCGGCATAGTAGTCCGTTCTGAACGGCCGACGACGTATAGTCAAGCAAAAATTTAGTTACCTACTTAACTACTTAAGTTAAGTAGGTAACTAAATTTTTGCTTGATGTTACTGTCAAGATGGTGGGCGGGGCTTGTCTCTTGACGCGTTTTGACAAACAGTTTCATAGTAAACAAGAGCTTGACGTTTGGAATTAAGTTACAATTTAGTTACGATGCAAGTTTGATCACTTAGAATTAAGTTAAAAATTTAGTTACCTACTTAATACGTGTAAACCAATCATTAGGGTACAGTTAATACTCGGACATGCAAAAGTGCTTTTTAAAAGCCTACTTGCAAAAATAAATGAGATTTATGAGTTTTTTTTACTTTCTGGCAAAAATCAAACCAGTCATGTTGGACCCGTGCATTGTGAAGTCTGTCGCCTTTGGCGTTCAACGTGAATGCGAAATTCTTTAAAATATACTTTATTGATACTTATTTACGACTACACCATAATGACACCAATAATTAAATTCCTAAATATAATAAAAATCCGGCTCGAAGGACCATCAATGTATGAGCCTTTGAGTGGTCCATAATTTATCTCGAGTGATCTTTATAATGACACCACTTTCCTTGTTTTATAATTTGGGTGGTTGAATGAATTAATCGTTTGCTGTATCATTACTTTAACTATTCTAACTGACGTATTAAGCTTCCTTTTTGTAATAAAAAACAAAAAAGAAACAACTAATCACCGAACGTTATCTATATAAATAAAAATGAATTGATGTTCGTTAGTCTGATATAAACAGACTAACTCTCGAGACTCGAGAACGGCTGGGCCGATTGAGCTGATTTTGGTTTTAAAATGTTTGTCGTAGTCCAGGGTAGGTCTAAACGGTGAGTAAATACGCGCGCGATATTGTTTTTCTGTGACAGACAAAATTCCAGGCGGGCGAAGCCGCGGGCGGAAAGCTAGTAATGAATAAAAACATGATAAAAAAAAAATCCATCTACTCACCGACAGCAAAAAGAAAAAAGTAATAACTTATAACCGAACGTTATAAAGAACAAAAAACACCAACTCACCGACAGCACAAAAATCTCGTCAGTATCGGGGTCTATGGTCGCTCGCTGCGTGAAGCCGGCGGCGGGCGGCGCGCGCGGCGGAGCACTGCACACGCACTCGCGGCGATGCGTGCGCACGTCCCACCACCACAGGTCCACCAGGTGTTCCTTGTTCCGCTGCCCCGCGAACATATAGAGACGGCCTTGGCCCTGCCATCAAGAGAGAGGTCAGAGTGAGCTTAACTTTTCCATAAACACACTTACATTTCGAAGAAATTAACCCAAAGTTCGAGGCGCATATCTGTGAAGTTCCAATATACTACTCGTGACGTTACACAACACTTTATTCGATTAACCAAGGTTTAAGATCGATTTCGCGAGTAATCTATTGGGCGATGCGTGCGCACGTCCCACCATCATAAGTTCACTAGGTGTTCTTTGTTCCGCTGCCCCGCGAACATGTAGAGACGGCCTTGGCCCTGCCACCAAGAGAGAGGTCAGAGTGAGCTTAACTTTTCCTTACGCTTTGACATTTCGAAGAAATTAACCCAAGTTCGAGGCGCATATCTGTGAGTGCGAAGTTCCAATATACTACTCGTGACGTTGCAAACACAATGTATTCGATTAACTAAGGTTTATGATCGATTTCGCGAGTAATCTATTGGGGCGGGGCGCTGCATACACACTCGCGGTAATGCGTGCGCACGTCCCACCATCATAAGTTCACTAGGTGTTCTTTGTTCTGCTGCCCCGCGAACATGTAGAGACGGCCTTGGCCCTGCCACCAAGAGAGAGGTCTGAGTGAGCTTAAATTTTCCATACACACCCTTTTACATTTTGAAGAAATTAACCCAAAGTTCGAGGCGCATATTTGTAAAGTTCCAATATACTACTCGTGACACAATGTATTCGATTAACTAAGGTTTAAGATCGATTTCGCAAGTAATCTATTAGGGTGGCGCGCTGCACACGCACTCGCGGCGATGTGTCCGCACGTCCCACCACCACAGGTCCACCACCAGGTGTTCCTTGTTCCGCTGCCCCGCGAACATATAGAGACGGCCTTGGCCCTGCCACCAAGAGAGAGAGGTCAGAGTGAGCTTAACTTTTCCTTACGCTTTGACATTTCGAAGAAATTAACCCAAGTTCGAGGCGCATATCTGTGAAGTTCCAATATACTACTCGTGACGTTGCACAACACTTTATTCGATTAACTAAGGTTTAAAACCGATTTCGCGAGTAATCTATTGGGCGATGCGTGCGCACGTCCCACCATCATAAGTTCACTAGTTGTTTTTTGTTCCGCTGCCCCGCGAACATGTAGAGACGGCCTTCCCCCTGTCACCATAAAAACAGGTCACTTATTACCCCTATTATTACAATAGTTTTTGAACATCAGCTAAACTAAAACTTGCACGGGTTCACGAAGAGAAATGCACGCCCGTAGTGTGTCTTGCACACGCTGCGCTGATCATACTATTTTTCGATACAGACCTGGATGCGGGTTTTTTTTATCCGCATATGTAAGGCAGTTATGTTTGGCATGTGGATTTGCCCCCGCACGCCGGACTAGCCCGCATACATACAATTTCTCGCTCTGAGTCACACGTAGTACGTCCCACGTGTATAATTACGATTTACAGTAAATACACATAAAATTGTTCTTTGTATGCTATGCGGGTCAAGCAAATCCCGCGTATTCCAGTACAACTTGTCTTTGACTTGTCCCTGGGAAGTATCTTACCGGGTGGAACAGCATGGAGTGCGAGACGAGATGTGTGGCGCGGTGGCAGCCGCAATTCCGCGCACACCTCCGGCGATTCGGCCAGTATAACCGCGAGGTTGGTATGGCCATGGGTGGTGGTGGGTTGTCCTCGCTGCAAGTGTCTTACCGGGTGGAACAGCATGGAGTGCGACACGCGCGGCAGCGGCGCGGGCACGGCGCCGTCTGTGTGGTCGGCCAGCAGCGCCTGCCACGTGTTGGCCGCGATGTAGTACGCGTATAGCCCCGAGTATACCGGGCTCGCCGACTCCTCGCTGGAAAACAACTTGCAATCAGTATAAAGTCACCCTGAGTACTACATCGGGCTTGCTGACTCCTCGCTGGGAAGGAAGCAGCTAATAAGTATACAGTCGCTTCGAGTACACCGGACTCGCTGACTCTTCGCTGGAAATGTAATATTTTGCACGTCTGCGGGCAGACTGAACGCATGATCCTACTATAATATTGTCACTCTGTATTACTGTTTTTGGTAAATAAACGCTTGAACTTGAAAGGGAACAATGGTTATAATAACAAGTATACAGTCATCCTGAGTACTCCGGATTGGCTGCCTCCTCGCTGAGAAGGGAACAACAGTAATAAGTATACAGTTGTTTCGAGTACTCCGGACTCGCAATAAGTAAAAAATACCCCGAGTACAAGATACTGACTCTTCGCTGGAAAACAACACCAATGAGTATACAGTGAAATATTCGTAGGATTTTTATGTAGTTGTCGTCGTTGCAAAGTCAAAGTCAAAAGTCAAAGTCAAAGTCAAAATTTCTTTATTTGTTTGGACTAATAAATAGTTCTTACAAATCGTCATTTTGCTCTTAAGGAGCCTCTACATGTCTCATAATCTTTTTACCCTACCAGCGCTTCGAGACCAACATTTGGCAAGTGCTGAGAAGAAGCGCCGCAACAAACTCAGTCACCACTGTCTGCCGGTTAATATAAATAAATAGAAATAGTAGTAGTAGGTACATTCGATTCAGGAGCAGTTCACTGAATTTACCATGCATTCTTGTATGGTGTATCTTATAAGAAAGGGTATACAAGATTGCGTGGTATATTAAACAAGGTAGTGACGTGCTAATTTCTAGACTTACATATTAAGATACTAGTAGAAATGACTCGCATACATAAATTTGAATAACTTGGATTGACCAGTCCCCGAAAGCAGCGCCTGTTCACAGACATGACGAGTGCAACTAAATTCCGTCCATTGGTGGACAAAGGCCTCCTAAACAGATATCCACAACAACCGTTCCTGCGCTGTCCACATTCAGGTGCTATCCACGACCTTCATTAGATCGTTGGTACACTGAATGGAAGGCTTTTACCTACTATACTTTGCCGTTTATAACCTCCACTCGAGAACTTTTTTGCCTCAACGGCAATCAGCAAATTCTACGGGCAAATCGCTCTAGAACAACTCACGTGTTAGCAGGCAACACTCGTCCACCAAACACGTATATGGTCTGCGCATCCGGGTCGATGCACATCTGGTGGTCGAACACGAGCCGCGGGCCGCCCGCCGCCGCCGTGTCACGGCAGAGAAGCTGCCACTCGCCAGCCGTGATGTCGTACATGTATAAGTCACTCTGGAACAAGGAAAAAGCTATGTTTTAAAAGACAAATCAACCCACCCCATCAAACATTAAGGGCGAGATCTATGGTCAATTTTATCAATGAACATGTTTCTATTTGTGTCCCAAACAATCGACAATCATTTACCACGGCGCGGCATTAAACAAAAGCGAAGCGCTGATCAAACTTGAAAAGAGAAAAGACTATCGTTAATCAGATTTGAAGAGAATCGCCAGGCTTCAAATAAAGAACTTTGCTGCGTTAAGAAAAGACGATCGCTAAGATTAAAAAAAAAGAAGAACTACTCTGCGATAAGAAAGCAGACTGCATATAAAATAAAAGACCGGCGGCTGACGGTGTGCAGGTAGCAGCGACATTAATGAGAATGTATCGCGATAAAACACGACGATCGATCTTTGATCAAAGAAAGCAGGTAACGGGACGTAAACAAAAGACGATCAGCAGGGCTACTTTGCGTGAGGGGAATGGCAATATTCCAAATACTCACGTTCATTTCGGAGGGTATACGCTGGGCGTTGTCGAGGTAGCGGCCAACGGTGTAGAGGCGCCTGCGCAGCGGGTCCAGCGCCATCTTGTGGCAGGAGCGCGGCGACGGGCCGCCGGCGCGCGCGCTGTGCTCGCAGAGCAGCGACCAGCGCTCCGTGTTGGTGTCGAAGGCCCACAGGTCGTCCAGGTCTTCGGTGCCGTTCCAGCCGCCGAATAAGTATAGGGTTCCTGGGAGAACAACATTTTTTTTTTGGATTCCCGACTTTAAACATTCACATATTTATTCGGGTATTTTCGACTGTGCTCGGGTCTTAGGCTTTCACATCACGACACCGACGACATTGCGCGCGCTCTTATTTTATTTGCTTATCCACCATAAACTGTATTAATGCTTATTAAGGACTCTATATTTTGGTCCTTCGAACCGGATTTATTAATTGTTGACTATGGTTATTTACTTAACATGTTACTAGTTTAGTGCATTTACTCCTCTGAGATAGATATGTCGTTACGTCAAATGCCGCGAAACTATATCAATATCGTGATAATTCTGTTCTCTCACATATAACCACTCCACTACAGCAAAAAACTATTCGCATAACTGAATAGTTTTATTACCTACGATTTTATTTGTTTGCTTAGATAACCCATAAATGTCTAGAACTATTTAAATCTCAGATTTTTATGTAATTTGGCATAGTTACAGTTTCTTTCATAGGAATCGCAAGAGAACTTGTACCATTTGGTCATTTTCGTGGGCATATAATCTATACTAATATTATAAATGCGAAAGTAACTCTGTCTGTCTGTCTTGCTTTCACGCCTAATAGTAGGGAATTTAGTGCAAGAACCCCTCCACTTTGGTATAGAAGGCTCATTTTTGCAACAGTGGTTCTTTGGGTGCTCCTGAGTGGATTTCCGTCGGTAGACATCGGGAGCCCCCCCTGTGGTAGCAGGGGGAGGGGGGGCAAGTTTCCTTCCACTGCGCTTCACTTTAAGGCCCATATCTTCAAAACTATGGGTATTAGGGCAAGTGTGGTATCATTTTCGGATAATTAAAGGATGGCGAATTCATTTCTATAGTCTATCCAATATAGCTTGATTAGAATGACAGCTGCCATCAAAAGTAACGACATAACTTTGTAGTAGCGATCAATGAGAGCTAAATATTGGCGGACAAGAAATAATTCACGTCTGACCTACAAACAATATTTTCGACGACAGTGCTTCCAATAAAAATGTTAATTTCGTGTAAATGCAGCGTTAAATTACACCAATAAGTAGTAATTCGAAATTATAAAAATCAAGCTAGAGTATTAACGACGTCTCTACAAGGTTATCTCGAGTTACAAAAATGTTAGTGTTGGGACATATCGACAAATGTCATATTAAATTAAAACTATTTTTCCGGTCGTCACAGGTGAGGTTCACTCCTGACACTATTTGTCCGCGCGAGGCCGAGCGAGCGGTCTTGCGTGCTGAGCTGAGAGAAGCCAAGTAACGCGAGCAGAGACTGCTGGTGGACATCGGGGATCTGGAAGACGAGAACATATCGCTGCAGAAACAGGTTTCGGCACTCCGGTCGTCACAGGTGAGGTTCACTCCTGACACTATTTGTCCGCGCGAGGCCGAGCGAGCGGCTCTGCGCGTTGAGCTAAGGGAAGCCAAGTAACGCGAGCAGAGACTGCTGGTGGACATCGGGGATCTGGAAGACGAGAACATATCGCTGCAGAAACAGGTTTCGGCGCTCCAGTCGTCACAGGTGAGGTCCACTTCTATCAGTAAATTTTTCCGTAGTGTATAGTATATATCTCATTCTTAAAATAAAGCCGAAAATTCAATAATATATTCGAACTCTTTCTATATCCTTCTCATTTGCGGACTAAGATAGCAATCTATCCCCGGGACTACTCAATCTTCACTGGTTGGGTTTCATTGAAGGCCAAACTGTAGAACCTGGATATACAAGAGTTGCAGTGGTAGGATTAGTCAAGTAATCAGTTTCTGTCACTCAAAAGATCCAATCAATACTATTATTTTTCTCAAAGATATCACATTAATTCACAGGTGGAATTCGAAGGCCTAAAGCATGAAGTGCGACAACTTCGTGAGGAGGCGGAGAACGCGCGCGCAGCCGCCGATGAGACGGCAGCGCTGCGCCGCATCGCTGAACGGCAGCTGGCCGAAGCGCTGGAAGCGCTGCAGGCTGAGCGAGAGGCCAAGTTCGCCGCAAAGAAGGAGCTTGACGCGCATCTCAGCAGGGAAGCCGCGTACAACATCACGAATCTGGCATTCAGTATACGAGGTTTGTGTTTGTATACAATCTACTGTAACTGCGTCTAAAGCCCGGTCTGCGAGCACGTAGAATGTTGTCCAATGACCCCAAGCTACCCATCCTTATCGCTCGCGCGTAATTATATTGCTGTCGCGACTGTGCGACGGGCGCCCGCAGTGAGTGTGCGAGCGCGACATCAACATAATTACGCGCGAGCGATAAGGATGGGTAGCTTGAGGACAAAATTCTACGTGCTCGCAGACCAGACTATAGTCTTAGTTGCATCGCGTTGAGTGACAGCTAGACGCGCTGCAGGCCAAAAGGGAGGCCGCGTACAAAATCACGAATCTGGCATTCAGTATACGAGGTATGTGTATCCATAGCCAGTTACATCGAGTTAAGCGGCAGTTGGTCGAAGCGCTGCAAGTGCTTCAGGCTGAAAGGGAGGCCAAGTTAGTTGTTAAGAAGGAGCTTGATACCCAATGATTGGCCTATGGCATTCAGTATTATGAGCTTTGTGTTCGTCTACAAATTATTATAGCTGCAGCTCCAAAGAGCTTTCGTCGAACGTAGTCTAGTGGTGCGTTCACGCTGAGCGCATGGCTTCGCGCGGCACACTCGACATCCTGCTCACTCAAGAGGAAGGTGAGCAAGATGACCAGTGTGGATGTACCATAGTAGTAAAGCATATTATAACTGCAAAATGATAACTTAAAAACTAAATTATCTAACAATAATGACCTTTATTTCTCAGGAATGCCAGAAGACAGCACAGAGGACGAAGGCGAGCCGGGTGGCTCCGGGTCGGCGGAGCTGGCGTCGGCCATGGGCGACCACCACGCCGACCTGTTCTCCGAGGTGCACCTGCACGAGATCTCGCGCCTGGAGAAGCAGCTGGAGCAGGCGCACAACGAGAACGTAAGAACTTTATACATTCGGCGTCAAATACACTGGTCATCACAAAAATCGGCCCACCTACGTTTTACAGGAAAACTCGTTTCTACTGACACAATCATATTACAAGTCATATTACGTGGATTAGTCCGCACTAGTCGCGTCCAGTATGCTAAATTACTACGTACTATTNTATGATATTTTCAATATTAAAATGTATTTAAACTATTTTCAACCTTATGTCTCACACATAGAGTTCAAAATCAATTGACGAAAAAATACAAATTATGGTAGATTGATGTGCCAGCAACTCTAAATAAATTCTAAAATAATAATCCTTGCTTGCTTATGAACCAAATAGTATCAATTCATGGATAAAATAATTTTTTTTTTCCGATGCGCAATAAAATTCGCCGCTGTGTCCTGAAGAAAAAAATTTTTTCACCTACTTTTTGCGAAAAAAGTACCATACAATGTTATATTTTTATAGTCCTGATAAATGTAGCTTTCAGGTCATATTTTTTTTATTAGATTATCTCCAGTGGTTTAAAAGTAAACGACGTTTATTTAAAAAAATACTTTTTGGTTTTTGTGAATTTTACTCAATATTTCTAATTTTTTGTATGAAAAGGCAAAAAGTTTGTTCTAGAAATGAATTCGCCATCCTTTAATTATCCGAAAATGATACCACACTTGCCCTAATACCCATAGTTTTGAAGATATGGGCCTTAAAGTGAAGCGCGCCGGAAGGAAACTTGCCCCCCCTCCCCCTGCTACCACAGGGGGGGCTCCCGATGTCTACCGACGGAAATCCACTCAGGAGCACCCAAAGAACCACTGTTGCAAAAATGAGCCTTCTATACCAAAGTGGAGGGGTCTCCATACAAATCATTGCACTAAATTCCCTACTATAAACCATCGAACCGATTTTGATGAAATTTGGCATGGGGCCGTCCATATATTACGTCATTCTAAATTAGGGGGGGGGGTTGGTCTGCGGATGACGGTAAATGATAGATAGGGGGGGGG
This sequence comes from Ostrinia furnacalis, assembly GCF_004193835.3. Classification (NCBI taxonomy): domain Eukaryota; kingdom Metazoa; phylum Arthropoda; class Insecta; order Lepidoptera; family Crambidae; genus Ostrinia; species Ostrinia furnacalis. The sequence continues at coordinate 126,117 of NW_021132495.1, forward strand.
GTGTTTCGAAATTGACGTCATTCTTATTCGTAAAATCGATGACGTAATTTATGGACGGCCCCCATAGAGATAGTTTGAGTCTCTGGAAAGGACATTGGATTGCGCGCGATTTAGTTTTTCTGTGACAGACAAAATTCCACGCGGGCGAAGCCGCAGGCGGAAAGCTAGTATAGGATAAAGTGAACATTCTTCAAGCAGGAAGGCATGTCTTGCAAACAGAAACATCGTCTCTAACCTGTGGTGGCGTCGACCACGAGCTGGTGGCCGCCGCGCGGGCCGGGCCGGCAGCACGCCGCCGCGTTGCAAGCCGTCACGCACTCGTACGCCGCGTCGCACGCCGGACCACCCGCGCCCGCCTCCTGAAGGAAATAAACCGATGTAGCTTTGGAAAAAATATCAAATAGAAGTAGCAATGAGTACTGTTAATTATGAAAAATCTAAAACGTTAAAATAACGGTATCGTTGTGGCCAATGAGATGCTGACATAGTGACATTGACAATACGTTAATGTCACACTAGGATCAAACGTCAGAATAGGCTAGTTGCCTAAAAAAATTTTTTTAGTCCGTAATGTTTAATATCAAAAAATATTGGACACATATAATTTTATTTGTCAATCTAACAAATAATTACATAGTTATGGTGCGTTGAAGTTGCGCACGACGTCACAACGTGCGGCATTTTTAAGCAAGCGTTGACGTCACGGGCCTCTTCTTATGAACTTTGGGGCGCTATATCTCTTTAAATTTTCATTAGTTTGAAAAAGTGAAAAATACGTGTAAAGTATTTTTTGATAAGTTAACTGACGGACTAATTAAAACTCTTGCTTTTTGACCCAGGCAACATCCCCATTGAGGGACGCGCGGAGACGACTCCGCGCGCTTTTGTGCTAAGTGATAAATTGTATCTAAAATAAGGCTATATAATGTGAAAGATGAGTATCCAGTGTTTTATTTATGAGAATAGATCGACCGGCCTCTAATAGTACATAATCATCATCATCATCATATCATCATCTCAGCCATAGGAAGTCCACTGCTGAACATAGGCCTCCCCCAATGCTTTCCATGTTGATCGATTGGTAGCGGCCTGCGTCCAGCGCTTTCCTGCTACCTTTATGATGTCGTCGGTCCACCTTGTGGGTGGACGTCCCACGCTGCGTTTTCCAGTACGCGGCCTCCACTCCAGAACCTTGCTGCCCCATCGGCCGTCAGTTCTGCGTACTATGTGTCCGTCCTGCCCATTGCCACTTTAGCTTGCTAATCCATCGGGCTATGTCAGCGACTTTAGTTCGTTTACGGATCTCCTCATTTCTGATTCGATCTCGTAAAGAAACACCGAGCATAGCACTCTCCATAGCACGCTGTGCAACTTTGAGCTTCTATTAAGGCCTATAGAGAGAGGCCACGTTTCCGAACCATAAGTCATCACTGGTAAAACACATTGGTTGTACACTTAGTAAACGAGTACATAATAGTATAGTAGTACTGTTGGGAAATAATGGTCATTGATTGGCGGGGAATCCCTGGATACAAAACTGCTCTTTGTACCAAAGTTATCGTTGATAAATAGATAAGCACTAAACTTTACAATATTCTGCCTGTCGACGCTAGTCATTTTGGACAAAGTAATATCACGCAATTCCGGTCGTACTGATGATAAACAGATAGATAAATAGTTTATTTACATAAACGTACAATAGGTACGGACAACAGCACATAAAGCTAAACATTGTGGCTTCTTATTCAGTTACAACGCCATTTTGTAACAAAAATGTATTTCTGATGTGCTGTGGATTGTACTTCTTATCGTGTCAGCAACAAACCTACACAGTGTCAGCCCAAAACTCCGCTACAAGAGTGGCGTTGTCAGCAGCATTCATTAAATCTTCCTACGTGCATTTGTTCGGATCGGACATTTAGGGGTCGTGCCCTGAATCGTGCCGTGAATGTGGATTGTACTTAAAGATTTAATTTAAGTCAGCTTTCGGCTTAGGCAGTCTCCCGACGGGTCATCTAAAAACCCGCCTGCTAATGTAGTAGTCATTATTTATATGGATTCTACGACAATTCGACTCTGACAAGTCGATCCTATCAACTTGACCTCTATGACTAGTTGACTAGGGTTGAGTTGTCATGAGGTCTAAAGCCTGGTCCGTGAGCACGTAGAATTTTGTCCAATGACCCCTAGCTACCCACCCATATCGCTCGCGCGTAATTATATTGCTGTCGCGACTGTGCGACGCGCGCCCGCAGTGAGTGTGCGAGCGCGACAGCAATATAATTACGCGCGAGCGATTAGGATGGGTAGCTTGGGGTCATTAGACAAAATTCTACGTGGATCGATCGTCCAGGATCGACTTGTCAAAGTCGAATGTCGTAGAATCCGCAAAGTAATGGCTACTACTTTGGCAGGCGGGTTTTTAGATGACCGTTGTAGCGGAGTTTTGGGCTAACACTGTGTAGGTTTTTGCTGAAACGATAAGAAGTACAATCCACAGCACATCAGACATACATTTTTGTTACAAAATGGCACTGTGCTGTTAGGCTTGTAGGCTTTAGTTGTTGCGGGGTAATCATGATACCATTGCATACCTGCGGCTCGCGGTCGGCGCACAGCAGGTCGGCGGTGCGGCCGGGCGGCGGCGGCGGCGCGGGCTCGCAGCACAGGCGCGCCTCCACGCCCGCGCTGCACGCCGACATCAGTCTCCACACCGGCTTGTACGGCTGCCACGACACGTACCAGTCGAACTCTCCTTCTGCGGGACAGCAGCTACCAGTCAGCGTCAAATACTTCGCTATAGATGACCCACGCTGAACTGTCCCACCGAACTCAGTGACAGGGGGGCGCTACCATCGTTCAACTATATCAGTGTTTTTCAACCTTTTTCATGACACGACCCCCCTAGTATGAAAAAAATTTTGGCGACCCCCCTACCGTTCGCGTTTTTTTTCCATGACTTTTATAATGTTGCAAAGATGTTTGTGGGGACCGAATACTTTAATCCATACAACATTTGCATAATTAGATTTCGGATTAATCTGTCTTTATAAGAATTTTCCTATACTGAAGTAGTTTTTACGACCTCTCGCGACCCCCCTATAGAGGCTTCGCGACCCCTCAGGGGGTCGCGACCCACAGGTTGAAAAACACTGAACTATATGGTTTCCAACATGGCAAAAATCGGAACTAGCGATCCGGTAGTGACGGTGGCGCCCCACTGTCAATGTCATGCATAGGACAGTTCAGTATTTTGAAACTATACATCCAGTGGTCAAAAAGTTGACAACACAACCGTAACAACGAAAGACGTGTTGCTGATGCCTTACCGGAATGCTTTATTTGGGACGTGTATGAGTGCCCCAAAGAGAGCCTACATAATATAATGCTTCAAGCACACCAACGCGTGCAGATTACCATCGAACTGTCATGGGTCATGTCATGATCGCGCCGGCAATGGCGATCTGCACGCGTTGGTATGGTTGAAGATTTAGTCCAGCGCTTAACTGAGAAACAGCATGAAATTGTGTTTTTTCGTGATATGTCAAATGTCAGCGAGACTTCAAATGGGCTTCAGATTAGTATACTCTGCCACATAATAATAAATGTCACTGACACCCCTCCCGTGCTGCTCCCCTCAGACACTGATTTAGTTGATATAATCTGAATTTGAACAGTAACCGTAGTTTCAACCAAAGGTTGTTTACTTTACGCTGAACGAAGCCCTCTCCCAAGAAATGAACTCCCCATTAATAAGACCAATTGTTATTGAGATAACATTTTGCAAAAATGACGTTTTGCTTCAATACAATTAAACCATCTATTACATCGTTTTTATACCCAATAAAACGTTTACCTTGAACTGCTTCCTCAAGTATCTCTTCAGCGAGTTTGTAGTCCCCATTCTCAACGAGAGCATTCCAAAGCCGAGCCTGTAGCGGACCCTCTAGCTGCACCCCACTCTCTCTGGAGAGCGCCTCGAAGGCGTCTCGGTAGCGACGCCGCCGCAAGTGCTTCAATATCATTCTCACCGCTTCTTCTTCTTTACGCTGTTCGAGAAAAGAAAACCAAAAATCACAGTTTATTACCTACTAGCGAGTGACACACTCTGGCTATTTATATGGAGCAGGATAATTCTTGTATTAGTATTTAGTATTTCGCACAACAAATATTAATAGTACCTACACTTCAATCAATAATTAATTACATAACTCTTTTGATTTTTTTATAAATAAAATGCAATTTTTAAACTGGTTATTTGATACAATGAAATTACTCTTTTTGGGTAAAAGAATTAAATGGTATTTTTCCACAATAAATGGTATTTTTCTACAATAGATGGTATTTTTCTATAATAGATGGTATTTTTCCACACTAAATGGTATTTTTTCTTTATAAGTACTTACCAAATTAATGGTTTCCATGGCACTATTGATAAGCTGCTCCTGATTATTGCCTTGCAACTCCACGTACCAGATGGAGAAGTTGTATGCCGGCCCCCACGACTGCAGAGGCACGATCTTGATGTAACTCACAGGCAAATATGAGCCCTCTGTTGTCTTGTGTCTCAGCCTGAACGTCTCAGGTGAACTGTCTTTCTTTAGCCCACTGCAACCAAATTAAACCTCATCAGTAAGTCCTTATAGACAAATTAACTAATTACTAAGATTAATTAGGAATGCTGACAATGATTTCACTATAACTTCATGGTAAACAGGTGATTAGCAAATTGTTTCTGTGAAAAATTGGGCACTAAGTGTGATTATTACTATTACAATGTTTCTCAATGATGCCTTTAACAATGTTAATTTTAAATAAGTATGCGAAAAATGCATTAAATACTCACGCTGTTAGCAGTAATGACAGATTATTTTCATCAGTCCCACCAAAAATCTGGAATTTCTTAAGATCACTGACTTGAGTCTTCAGATATTTTCCAAATTGTATTGTTTCCACTATTGATGGAGATTCTAACTTTAACATAATATATTGGTACGGTGTCGTGCAATCTGTAAACCACTTTGATAGCTGATCTGATGGATTGTTTACCATAATGTTTCTGAAAAAAATACCATGTTCTCAGTCACAACTTATAACCAACGTCACATAAAAAACAACACAATTACTAACACCCGTGATACATGATAATGTTTGCCAATGTAATTAGCACTAATATTTTAACACTTATTAAGAATTTGTGTCATTTTATTACTTTTCATAGGGATTTGCCGGATTATTTTAATACCACTTTTAGGTCTACAATAAGATGCGAACTTTACTTACTCCGGAACATAATTGGGAGTATAACTAGAATATTTATGTATTGTATAACACAGTTTAACACTTTCATATTTTTCATCCATTTTAACGCAAATTTATATAAAAATCTGAGGAAAATCTTTTGTTATTAATCGTAATATTTTTCACGCAGTGCCTGCCTGCCTGCCTGCTGAGAATGACATTTAAAAGCAATGTTGCCAGTGTGTAATAAATATTGTAAATTCTGTTTCATTATAAATCGATATCATTTGAATCGAGAAAACAATTATTAATTCAAATGCTTATTAAATTTGAAAAACAAAATTAAATTTTAATGAAATTATTTGAATAATACATTAAATTTCTATTTTTTTTAATTTAACTTTAATTAATAATTCTAATTGAAAACATTTCATTCGACAAACACAAAGGCGAAAGGTATAAACATAAAGCTTAGATTAATAATTAATCTAAGACATAAAGGTAAGGTTAAAGGCTATAATTTACACGTCACAATAAATGTAGTATCACTGAGCAAGCAATTGGTTTAACAATCATGTATTGGATTGGTTGGTTATTTACAACTTTTTGTTTATCTTTACAAGTGCAGAACACTTATTGTTTGTTAAAAGACGAATGTCTTCAAGAAGGAATATTGTCAGATGAAAAGTTAATATCACTTTCTAAGCGTATAGTTCCTAATTTATACAGATCAAGTAAAGGTGATTCAGGTAAAATTGGAGTAATCGGTGGTTCTTTAGAATATACTGGGGCTCCATATTTCGGGGCCCTATCAGCTTTAAGGGTGAGTACTTATATTAACTACCTACTTCAAATATTTTTACCTATGTATTATTCTAAATAAATTACTTATAGCAGAAAAATATTTATTCTTTGCCATTGCCATAACAAAAATACTTCTTTCTCTTCTTTACAGGTTGGTGCAGACTTGGTTTATGTTATAACAACAGAACAAGCTGCTCCTGTGATAAAATCGTATAGTCCAGATTTAATAGTTTATCCATATTTTAGTAGAAATCATGCTACAAATATCAACAAATTATTACAGAAATTTGATGTTGTCGTAATTGGCCCCGGTGTTGGAAGGGATGAAGAACAAATTAAATTAGTATTGGATATAATTCAAGCTTGCAAAATCATGAAAAAAGCTCTAGTTATAGATGCCGATGGATTATACGCGGTGTCCACAAATGTGTCCGTTTTAAATGGATATCCAGCTCCTGGGGTAATTCTTACTCCTAACAGCAGAGAAAGTATCAAGTTAAACACTGCTATAAACAATAATACTGACGGTCAATGGCATAGATACTGGGGAGATAATGTATCTGTTTTGGTCAAAGGCCACCAAGATACATGTTATTGTAGCATCGATAAGTTTAAATGGGCTTTAATAGGTGGGGGGTCTGCACGGAGAGTAGCGGGGCAAGGTGATATTCTAGCCGGTGCCTTAGGAACTTTTTTTAATTGGGCGTTGAAAGCCGATCTGTGTGAAAATGAGCAATCAACACTACTTGCTCAAAGTGTGGCCATGTATGCTGCATCAACATTTACACGTGCCTGTAACTTAAAAGCATTCAAGGAAAATGGTCGCAACATGATTGCGTCTGATATGCTGAAAGAAATACCATCGGCATTCAGCGAAATCTTCACCAAAATCTGATAATATTTAGTTCTCCTTTTGGTGCAATGAGCACAGCTCAGTAATTATTAAATAGTATTCCACCAAACTGTTTTTTTTTTAACCTACCTTATTCAGCTTTTTATAATCACTTGTTCTATAGTTCTATACCTACCAGTCAGTTTCCAGACGTACCTACATGAAACTTGTATCCAAAATAATGTAAGATCTTAAGAGACATTTCATTAACAAATCTACATTTTTATTTGTTTTTCGACAATGGACACAGTTTTTCAACTAAGATTTTTAGCTTGAGCTTGCCTATCCTTCTTCCTACTTATATTATCTTACTAATATCCTTCCTATCCTACCTACTATCCTACTCCCCCTAATATTATAAATGCGAAATTTGTTTTTTTTTAATGCATAACAAGGCAGGTATTTGACCACAGGGATGCAGTCTAGGTGGATGTGTGGATGTTTGGATGTTAGCATGTTTGTTACTCATTCACGCAAAAATGCTGAATGGATTTTGATGAAACTTTGCAGTATTATTTTTTATAACCCAGAATAACATATAGGCTATAATTTGTAACGATCTGTGACAAACCAAATTTCACGAGGGTGAAGCCGCGGGCAAAAGCTAGTTTCCAAATAAAATATTCAGGCACATTAAATTCATCCAGGACTAGAAAATGAGCACGCTCATGCTGGAAATCCCAATTCAGAAACCAGGACTAAGTTAAGGGTTCAAAATACAGTAAAGGTAAAATGCTTTTGTAGTTTCTAATAAAAACCGGAAGTGTCGTTTTTATTTTAAAAGATTAGTCAAGTATTACAAGAAGATCATAAAATCGATTAGGATATGGATGGATTATAATATAGATTTACGTATGGCAACATTGAACTATACCTGTCAAATAAATTAAGAGTGCGTTCAGGTAATAAAAAAATATATCGTGTGTAAGTGTATATAATACTGAGGATAGAATTAAGTAAAATGAAAAATAATTTTCATTAATTTAATAAAATTATATTATTTTGACAGTGGCTCTCAATCTCAATTCTGTTTTGATTTTGAAAGAATATTATTAGAATTATAATATTTTGACAGTGGCTTGCTTTGGCAGTTGGTACAATTTATATTAGATGAACGCAGCTAATTGCAGAAATCATTTCGTCTTATCAAAATATTTGGCGATTTTTTTAATCAAGGACATTTTATTAAGTTTATTCGATGTAATTACGATTAAATGATAAATTCTCCGGTATCATGGAGGATGAAATTGAGGAATGTATTAGAAAAAAGATCCAGTGGGGGCATTTACCAGCAACAGTGAAAAAGGTATTTGATTTCTTCACACATTCCTTTCCAATACGTGTTTTAACTATTTGATTACACAAAACAATATAACAATTTATAAAAAGAGCACGTTTCTCTACGTATTCTGAATATCTCAGCACTGGAAGTGAATTATGCTAATCCTAGAAGTTTGTGTCATCTGCTGCAGTGCTGCACAACAATGAAAATATGATTTTCATAAGTGTAAATTAGAATGCTTGATGTAAATACTATAGAAATCCGTACCACATATCCTATGTATTTCAATACTCATATCTGATTTGCATATATTTGAAAAATAATAGGTATCTAATTGGTAACAGATTTGTTGTAATGAGCTAAAAGAATTTACTTACTGCAGTACCTCTAATTTACTTACTTTGTTAATTCTAGCTGCTAGGCGATTCTCCAAAGGAATATGAAAGATACATATTTGAATTCAGTATTAAAAATCAATTAAGGTACCGAGGCAGTCTGGGTATGTAAACATTTTTTTATTAAATATAAATTCAATTTTATTTTCTTATTACCTATACAAGTTTTTAAAACTTAGTGACCTAAACTGTAAATTACAACTCATTAAAGTAACTTAGTTACTTTCATCAATTTCTACAGACATAAACATAAAAATGGTCTTAAGTCATTGAACGCCGAGATGCTAGACACAATGGAAATTGTATTGTTCGAGGCTCACCGGTGAGCCGCGTGGCGTCCAACGTGTGAAAGATAACACCTTTTGACACAGTTTTTGTTGTACAGAATGTGATAAAATTGTTTTAATTTATGTACAATACCTATTGAATAAAGGAGATCACTGATTAGCTTTTCAGTTTCAGCTCTTGTATAAAATGTTATTTTAATGATGTAAAGACTAGCTTGTTACCTGGATTTCAGTGAGAACAGTCCGGAAAGATGAAAAGAAGTACTATGAGACTCTTGTGCAGAACAGCATACAGCGGCTCATGCTCTATCCCTATCACCTAGCCGACATGATTGTAAAAGGTATTTAAATACCAACTAATTAATTATGTATTTTTTATTTTTTCTCAACTAAAGATTTTCTATTTTATTTATTTTAGGACTGATATTGCTTAAGAAAATGGTGCAATAAAAAATTATGCATTTACAAAATCTGTTAACTAAACATTTGTATCGAAAACAGTTTTGCTTTTTTCTATTATTAACTTTATGGCAGTATTCTTAATTTAATAGTGAAGCTAGCTAGGTAACTAGTTTCTTAGTTATAACTTGGTCTTTGGTTTTTTAATACAAATGACAAGTGTAAAGGTAAACATTAAAGAAATTGTGTGTTATAAATTACTATTAAATACCCTCTCTAAGAGTCAATACTAATGTGTACAAACTATTAGCTATGTTTATTATTAGTGTTAGTTATTTTTTGCTATGTCGCGACAATCGGCCTTGCCTGACATTTAATATCGCGGCCGCAGCGCACAGCCGCGCGTATGTGTTTTTATTAATTAATTAACTAAAAACGTATGGTTTTATTTCTTATCAAGTAATCCATACCATGTCACAACATATCCTAGGTACATAGATAATATGTTTTCTCTATTATCAGGTTTAAGGATAACACCATTCATCTACTATGTGGAAGTGGTAGCACTTCTCATAGAGATGGAGAAGAGCTATGACACTATGCCCAACTTCACTGCTGCTGACTGTGAGTATACTCTAAAAATTTTCTATTTGTAACACCAAGAAAAACATAAATTACACCAAGCACATTGGTAACATTTTATAGCCTATATTGATCATCAATTTTGTCTTTTTGAGGATGACCTTCTGATACCTTATCTGAAAAACAGAGTCGTATTTGTGAGCAAATTAGCATTGTTAAAACATTGCACCTCCCAGCCATAAGCTGTTTGGCATGGGTGTGTAATGTATGATATAACTACATATCATATAATACTTAGAGGATATAACATCAAATTATATAAAATCGTTTAATATAATAATTATTTACTATAATAAACGAATAATATAATTTTAAAACGAATAATTTTAAGACAAATAACTATTAACTGATATAAAATGGTTTGATATAATGAATATTTTCTATAAAACTTACAATGTATACTATTTAAAACAAATAACATTCAAATCATATAAAAATAAAATGTCGAACAATCAATTGAGATAAAATTATTTTCCTATAAAACTTAAATCATATAACAATAATAATTTTATATAAAGTTCATTTGTAATAATAAGCATTGCATGCAGCAAGCAAGCAAGCAAGCGAGCAAGCAAGCAAGCAAGCAAGCAAGCAAGCTAGCAAGCAAGCTAGCATGCAGGCAAGCAAGCAGGCAAGCAGGCTAGCAAGCAGGCAAGCAAGCAGCAAGCAAGCAAGCAGGCAAGCAAGCAAGCAAGCAGGCAAGCAAGCAAGCAAGCAGGCATGCAGGCATGCAGCATGCAAATTTGACTAAAAACTTGAGACTTCTGTCACGGCTCCGGCACTGCGGGTCTCTGGCGGTCCCTCGCGTGCTAATCGTCGCAGATGGCTTTCGCTCGACACCGCGTCTTCGGCTTGCTGGCCGGCTAAGAGGCGCCTCGCTTCCAGCCACCTGCTCCTCAGCCCGCGGGCCGCCTCGCCCCTCCGTGCCTACGCGCTTCTAAATTACACTCTAGGGGTAGGGCAGACAAGACTACGTGGAGTCGGTTTTACGGCGATTCGTTTTTGTCACTAAAGTCATTTATAAGTCAAGCTAAAAAAGAACATACTTAAAGTTATATCTATCAGAAATTATATCAATTAAAGAGTATAACAAATAATATTTATTACAAGTAATGGTTATGTGAAATAATATTTATATTAAACAAAATTACATCAAATGAGTCTTAGATTAATTAAGGTTTATATCAAATGTCTTTATGCGTTGTGATTGGTATCTGAAATGATATTATTAGAAATGATTTATTATATGAAGTAAACATTATATGTTAAAAAATTATATCAAGTGTTATTATAACATACGTTTATTATACAATATGAACGTTATTGAAATGAATTTATATCATATAAACTTATATAAACTGTCACGCACCCGTTTGGCATAAGCCGCAACAAATCAATGGCGTAGTTCTCCTTAGATGGGCCCTGTATCAAAATTTAATGGGGGCCCTTTCAACTTCAAAAAAGGCTATCGAGCATCAAGATGGCTCTTTTCACAGTAAAAAACGTTATTCCCTCGATCGCAGGACCCTGGTTAGCTCCTTAAAAACCTAGGGCTTCTTTGCCTACTCTGTTTAATGGTTCATTCAGCCTTTGTAGCTAATGGGCCCCGTGTCATTGATACGGCGGTAGCTACGCCCTGCAACGAATACCAATCAACACTAAATATTGACTGACAAAGGATTTTTGCATCCAGGCCTCAGACTGCTAGGCATAGGCCGCAACGAATACCTTGAGTTGGTGGCAAAGGCCCGTTCGCTGGGCCGCCGCGGGCGCTCCAAAGCCATCCGGGCGTTGCTGCCGCGGGTCCCCCTCAATATACCAATGCAGCCCTGGTGGAGGGTGGAGCTTGGATACGTCTTGGAAGATGACGTCAAGGTAAACTGCCAGGATAGTCTTAATTAAGTCAGCGCCTGAGGTATGGCAGCGGCACAGGAGGGTGTTTTTGTGACGATCAAACGTTACCGAGACTTCAGATTTGTATTGTATGCTCTGTCAGGTCAAGCCAATATCAATGCCCGTGCTACTCCCATATCTCAAACACTGACTGAGTGTACCTAAGGCGGCGAAATTTACTGTAGTTTGTTATCATTTAAAAGTTTTTGGCTTGAAACAATGAATACAAAATCCCGTTTGTGCAATCCCTTTCTTGAATGGTTTATGATCTTCTTAAAGGAACAAACTGAAATCATAGTCCGAACTGAGATGACGCCATGTGTTCAGCTTTTTACTGATTTTTTGTTTTTAATCGAAGTCTTAATTAAAAATGTTAACCCTGAATAGCTTTTGTATTTGTACTCAATTAACGAAGATTAATATTGCCTGCTCGTTTGTTTGTGTAGCCTTTGAGTGAGAGCGAGAAGGCGCTAATAGATTTGCTAATCGACCGCGGCTCGCAGACCGCAGGCACCCTCGACTACAATATCGTCAAAACGCTGTACAGGTGAGATACTAACCATATCCTTTTAAAATATTATTTCAAAACTGCTCCATATTATGTTCTTTAACATCAGCTTTTTTGCAGTACCATTTCACTTACCTTACGAAGATATCAACAGCAATAGAAATAATAGAGTTATAAATGTTTACTACGCTAAACAATCAGTTTAGCTTTCGACATTGATATTGAGATAATTGGTTTTATCTATCTGAGATTTAACACGATCTCACGTTTGTTTGTTCATAGTAGGTAGTTATCTCGTAAGTAGCATCAAATATCTTTAATTAGGTACATTATTTTAATCAACTTTTATCATTATCATTACACGACATCCAATGCTCAACATAGAGTCAATTTTAATTTTTTTTCGGAATCGTTTAACAGGTTAAGTGGCGGTTTGGAGCAGCTGGAAATAGCTTAGAATATTAGTAAATAATGCAGTTATACCGACCTAGGTTGTTTCAAGTCACGATCTAGCAGGTCTTCGGAGAAAATTGGTACTTTATGTCACGTTTCATACAAAAAAAACACAAATTATTTTTTTAAGCTAAAGTATCAGGTTTAGTGAAAAATGTGATATGACATGTCGTGATGAGTGAGCAAAGGACTATCGATTGGCAATTTTTAAAATTCGGTATTCCGGAAAAAACCCTATGTCCACTTTATTGCCATTTCGATCCACTGTGCCGCGTGTCGGTACCGCCGGTAAAAGGCTTCATGACGAATCACGGCTGTGAAATACTTTAAAAACACCCAAACGAAATGTTTCAGACGCGGGCTGATCTACCTAGACGTGCCGATCACGGCGGCGGACCGCGTGTCGGTGCCGCCGCTCAAGGGCTTCGTGATGAACCGCGTGGCGGGAGATTACTTCGAGACGCTGCTGTACAAGGTCTTCGTGTCTGTGGATGAGCACACTAGTGTTGCTGACCTGGCTTCTGTGCTGCAGGTAATAAAACAGTTCGTTTACAGTCAGCGCCAAATAGTTCGTGGATAGCCAAAAAGTTGACAACACAACCCTATTTCAATTGTAAAAATGACGTGCTGTGAACTGACTGTACCTACACTTTAACAATAATAAGTTGAACGAAAAACGACGATCCATGACTGACTGCCTGACACACGATACAACCAGTTTTAGCATCCCTGAGTTATCGATCGCGGGTATAACGCGTTGATTTACCGTAGCTTTAAGTGTCTCAATGATCCTTAGGGACTGCGCTCATGAGCTATAATGTACTATCAGGACAGTACGGCAAGGGAGTTTCAGGTGACAGATAATAATGCACCTTATAGTTTTAATGCTACGGTTGAAATTAATGTTAAGGCTTAGCAAGCCAAGTATACCGAAGCGGCAGCCTACATTAGATGAACTTGTTCTCTCTCTCAGGTGGAGTGCGAGCTGGTGAAGCAAGCAGTGTCGTTATACTGCCGGCTGGGCTTCGCACGCAACCTGCAGCCGCCGCCCGCCGCGCCGCACCACCCCTCCTGGCGCGACGCGCTAACCACGCACCACCACCAGCCGTCAGTATACCCTCTAAAACCTAAAGCCTTAGTGCTTGTTCACGTTGACTCGCGGGCGCGGTGACGAAATATCAAACATATGTAGTGATTCCAAGGTGTTCACGTACGAAACGGTGCGGTCTAACTAGCGGGCAAGCTAGCGACTAGTGCGCGCGTAATTTCAATGGATAAAGATGTTTGTTCATGTCAAACTAGCGGAGGCGCGCGCGTTTCACTCGCGACGTCAGGTTATTGAAACGCGCTTGTGATTTTCTCATAGACTGACGTTTATTCAAATCGAAGGCAGTTAGTCAANATCATCCCCAAATTTTAAATCGATCAGCCAAGTAGTTTTTTTTGTAGACACAAAAAACCGGTTCCAAAACTTCAAAACGCTCTCCTGGAAACTTAACATTTTGCAAATACGTCGTTGTTCGACGACGCCGACAAGATGTACTTATTAGTAAGAAGTAACGTTGAAATTATTATTGTTTAAATCAGTGGTGTAGAAATACATACTTGAACAAGTCTTCGATTGGTTATTATTACAGACGTTTATTCAAATAGAAGGCAGTTAGTCAAGAACTTACACTAGCTAGAGGGCACCACTATTATTTTGTTACACAGATTAAGTATAAACTTCAACACCCTCTCTTAACAAAATAACACTGTACTTACATCTAAGTGACTTTTACTGATAGGAATTAAATTTTACAAATAACAGTATTTAATTTATTTTACACTACATAATCCCATCATATCAATAAACTTGTAATGCTTGGTAGCACAAAGACCTTTAGTAAATATGTCAGCTGGCATGGAAGGAGTTGGCAAATAATTAATTTTAACTTTATTATTAGCGACACATTCTCTAGTAAAATGGTGTCGCACATCAATGTGCTTTGTTCGCTTATGGAATAACGGATTATAAGCTAATTTCAGAGAGCTTTGACTGTCAGTATATAAGCACAATGGTCTGTCTTTATCAGAAGCATGTAGTTCTAACATTATATTCTTTAGGTAAATCGCTTCTTTGCATGCCTCTGATAAAGCCATGTACTCAGCCTCTGTACTAGACAGGGCCACTGTTCTCTGTTTGCGAGATTCATAACTTACAATACATCCTGATAACACAAAACAATAACCCGTGTAAGATCTTCTATCTATATTGCAAGTTGCCCAGTCTGTATCTACAAAACCTTGTAATTCTTTATTATTTTTTATAAATTTTAACCCAAAATTTTTAGTCTTTTGCAAATATCTTAATAACCTTTTTAAGTGATTCCAATGACTTTCGTTAAAGCATGTATTATATTGGCTCAAAAAACTGACACTATAGGAAATATCAGGGCGTGTAAGTACTGACAAATACATAAGTGATCCAACTAACTGTTGATAAGGAAAAGTTTCAGTACAATCTTTAGTAGCTTTTTCTAATTTTAAGTTCACTTCTATTGGTGTATCTATAGTTTTACAATCAAGCATATTAAATCTTTTTAAAATATTGTTCACAAATTGTTCTTGATCCAAAGTTACACAGTTATTTTTAACATTTACATTCATACCAAGACAATTTTTTATCTGTCCTAAATCTTTAATTTTATATTCAGACTCTAAAACTCTTTTCAAATCTTTGTAGGTTTTATCACAATTATAGAAGACAAAAAAATCGTCTACAAATAAAGCTACAAAAACTTTAACATTTTCATGACTTTTTATAAATAAACAGGGTTCATATTTGGACTTTTGGAAACCCAATTTCAACAAACTTGATTCTACCTTTATGTACCAGGCTCTGGCTGACTGTTTCAGCCCATAGATTGCCTTTTTTAACTTCAAAACTTTATTCTGACAATTTACAAAATTTGAATTTTCTGGTATTTCCATAAATACACATTCATCAATATCACCATTAAGAAAAGCTGTTGGCACATCCAAATGATTCATTTTCAGATTAAATTGTACACTCAAAGCAAAAAGTAATCTTAAAGTTGAGTAACGTAAAACAGGAGCAAAAGTTTCATTAAAATCAGTACCTTTGATTTGTGTGAAGCCCTTGGCGACAAGACGAGCTCTGTAGCGCACATTATCTTGGTCATCACACTTCTTTTTGAAAACCCATTTATTTTGAACTACTGTGCCTTCACTGGGTCTGTCCACTAATTCCCAAGATTTATTGTCCTCGAACGACTTTAGTTCATTTTGCATAGCACTACACCACTGAACCTTTTCAGGTCCTTGAAGAGCGTCCTGGAGAGATATTTGTTCACTGGAGGGGTCCTCAACACAAATGTTCGCGAAACCGTACCTATCTGGCGCACGACGAACACGTTTACCATGTTGAATGTCAGCATGGCTCGATGAAGTGGATATTAAGTCATCTGCTGTCAAGCATTCACTGAAATCTTCATCCTGGTCACTTGATGATGATGTTTCACTCAGGATATACGTAGGGTCATGTTCGGTGGTTGTCTCCTCAGTGCTCCCCTCACTCTCCTCTTCTACTGCTTCTCCTGCTGGCTCCCTCTCTTCAACCATAATCTCTGTTCTGTCATTCCTTGGTTTCTCCATCACAACAACATCTCTTGCGACAGTTATTTTGTGAGTCTTTTCATTGTATAGTCTGTACCCTTTCACATTTTCAGAATACCCAACAAGTCTTAGCATTTCAGATTTCTTATCCCATTTTTCACGTCTCACTTTGGGAATGTGGGTCATCACTTGACTTCCAAAGACTCTGATATGGTTGAGATTAGGCTTTCTGCCATTCCACACTTCATAAGGTGTTTTGTTGTTGTCCAGTCCAGCTGCTGGTGACCTGTTTTTGAGGTACACCGCTGTATTTACAGCTTCTGCCCACAAATGTTTATCAAATGAAGCCTCAAATAAAAGACAGCGTGCTTTTTCTACAATTGATCTATTGTACCTTTCACACAACCCATTTTGCTCAGGTGTGTAGGCAACTGTCTTCTGGTGAATAATGCCGTTTCTTTTCAAGTAGTTTTCCATTTCTACTGAACAGAATTCACCACCATTATCTGATCTGAGTATTTTTATCCTCTCTGAGTGTTGATTCTCAACTTGCTCTTTAAATTCTCTAAAATACTTGAATGCTTCATTCTTTTCCTTCAGGAAATAAACAAAACACATGCGGCTGAAGTCATCGACGAATAACAGGTAATATCTTGCTGAACCAAGTGATTTCTTTTCCATTGGTCCACACAAGTCAGTGTGAACCACTTCTAGGATTTTGCTACTTGTGCTGGAGCTGAGGGGAAAGGGCAGCCTCGCTTGTTTACCCTCGCAACATACTACACAATTTGATTTGCTCTTATCACACTTTTCTTGGTAAGATACGCCTTCAACTGCACCTTTCTTCATCTTCTCAAGGTCTCTCATGTTTATATGACCTAATCTTCTATGCCATGTATCACAAGTGGTCTGCACTGCCGCTGCTAATAGTTGCTCTGACTTCTCAATGTTTAATCTGTACACATCATTCTCCAGGCTTGCTTCACCAATACATATGTTCTGAGCGTTGTAAATGTAACATCCTCTCTTGTTAAAGGATATTCTGTTACCATTTGCAATCATTCTGCTCACTGATAATAAGTTTGTGGTGAGCGTGGGGATGCACAAAACATTTTTGACTTCTACCTTGTGCGTCGTTCCATTGACTCGCGTGGTTAACTGAAGATCTCCTGAGCACAACACTGGTACTTTCGTGCGGTCAGCGACTATAATCTCCTTAATTTTCGGTTCATTAGATATGTTTGTCAACAAACTTTTGTCTGACACCATGTGAGCGCTCGCGCCTGAGTCGACGTACCAGTCGTTTTGGTTAAACTCGCGCGTAATAAAAACTGCACTCAACACATTCGCGTTCGAACTTGATTTCTGTCTGTCTTTATGTAATAGGCGGCACTGGCTTTTAAAATGGCCAATCTTTTTGCAGTGATAGCAACGAATTTGCTTTTTCTCGTTTTGGTTGACATTTCCACTGACAGATGGGAGTGTTCCATTATTGCTATTTCCGCTACCGTGTCGCCCTTGCGCCTGTAGAGGGCGCTTCGGAGCTTGTGCAATAAGCGCGCCTTCCGACTTAACCTCAAAGTCCGAACTCATGTCTAATAACTTGGTTTTTATAGCATCAGCACTGATTTTTAGCCCAGAATGCTCGATGGCCATTATCATGGGACTAAATCTCTCGGGAAGTCCCGCCAGTAGCAACGAGCCGACCCACTCATCATTGATTTCGAAACCCGTTCCACTTAATCTTTGTGCAGTTTCCACGAGCTGGTTCACGTAGCTGGTCATCGAATCGCAACTCTCCAATCGTATTGAAATAAGGCTTCTTAGAAGAGTAATCTTGCGTGTGAACCCAGAATCGTCGAATAACGATTTCAATTTATTCCACAAAGCTTGAACTGTGGCTTCGCTCTTGATGTGGACATATAATGATGGATCGATCGTCATTATAATCTTTGCCCTGGCCTTCTTGTTCTCCGACTCCGACAAACCCGCCGCGTCGTTCACGTCCACGCCTTCGAGTATCATGAAGTTCTCCACGGCAAAAGCCCAATCGTCATAGTTTTCTCTTCCCTTCAATTTGGGGACGTTCACTGCGTAGTTTCCCGACATTTTTAACACTGATACTATAAAATTCACACCGAAATACTATTAAATCGTGGCCTGGGCCCATAACCTATTGAAACGCGCTTGTGATTTTCTCATAGACTGACGTTTATTCAAATCGAAGGCAGTTAGTCAAGAACTTACACTAGAGGGCACCACTATTATTTTGTTACACAGATTAAGTATAAACTTCAACACAGGTAAGTTCAACCAGTTTGAACTTGTCGCTAGAAACGATAGTACGTCACACTCGCGCGAACGCCTGGTGGTTGATGTGAACACGAGCTCGCAACGTTTCCCGCGCCCGCGCGTACCTACGTGAACAAGCACAATATATACGTACTATCAGCCGCACTGCTGCTAGTCGTTCAGTTAACCGAAAATCCAAAATTGTATGTACTATCGGGGACTCTTCCGCCTGACCACTTTGTAGAAATTTTAGCGTAAGCGCATCGCTCCGGTCACGTGCTCACCCCGTCTCTAATTGGTTACGCATTTTACTATATTTTTACTACGACCAATAAGAGACAATCAGGGCTTAGGTTGCAATACGAAATGTGCGATAGCAATTTTGTGACCCGAGCGGGCAATCGCTAGTTCAAATTTTACACGAAGCCTCATATAATATTTTGTAGCGATTCTTAATTGGGTTTCAAATTGACTAAAATGCGACGTTGCCAAACGAGCGCTACGGATGCGGGTAATAAGCAATACTCAATCCTAAGTGCTTTACATAGAGCTTGGTTTGCTAGGGCAAACATCTACAGTGGTGCGCCGACGCTGCTTAGACTTGAAACATGAATGAACGGGGGCGGAGCAAAATCGAGCGTGTGTGTGCAAACAATTTAGGCCCTTAAGGTGTCAAGGCGTTCGAGTCCCCGATAGTACACCGGGAGCGGCCAACCACGCGACTAGACGCTTTTCCAGTTTAATATGCAATCGCTTGCGGCTAACCGCATTATGAGTGTGAGGCCTAAGGCTTCTACGCTTGCGCTGGTGGCGTACGTCAGCCGAGCGCACGAATAAACACTTATATGAGGCACCATAATATCTCATGGCACGACGCGCTCACCACGCACCACCACCAGCCGTCAGTATACCCTCGGAAACCTTTAGGGCCTGCGCTAAAACATATGCGCACGCCCGCTTTTTAATGCACCGAAATGCAAGCCAGTTTTAGCGGAGGCGGAACGCGAAATGCAATTAATTATTGCGATAATGGACGTAGGTGTAGCCACGACTTACCGCGATAATTTGATAACGGCATTAACATTGCTGTTTGGCGTTAGACGATAGCTCAAGTGGCGGTACGTCAGAGATTAACGCGAGAATTAATGCGACAAAGCGGCCACACCACACTACGTCAGTGTATCAATAATTATTGCGCTAGTGGGCATTGACGTTAGGCGTTAGTGTGGCCCCAGCATTATAGGCTTGATATACTCCTACACTGGCATGGGTCGCGTATGTCAGCCGAGCGTACGAATAAGTGAACACCATGCATATGAGGCATCATATGCATCTTATTACGATGTAATACCGCCGACTCATTTCCCAGCATAGCGCGCGCGCACTAAAAGTTTATAAAGCCATGTCATTATAGTAAATTAAAATATTCATTATCAGATGGACATAAACCCGTCCCCTCATAAAATCGAGTTAATCATTCTTCATCGCTTTTTTTCGTATTTTTTTACATTGAATCCTTTTTACAGGTACAGACAAATCACACCACTAACCTTCGACCCCAGCGGTGACGAAGAAACGTTACAAATGGAGCCGGTGCTCATAAAACAAGAACCGTCTACCTCCAAACAGGTTGTCATTTCACGCTTAGAGTAAACAAATAAGAGTTCCTTTAGGAGTGGTATTAACTATATATAATAACTGTTTTTTTTTTTCAGAATTATGAAGAGCCAACCGAACCATCTAATAATGGTGGTAGTGCAGGCAGAAGAGTGGCTGTTCTTTTTGACTCTACGCTAGCAGCATACCTTATGATGGGGAACCTGTCACCGGTAAATTTGCACTCTATTGTCTATGTCATAAAGTCGGCTTTCACCTGTGACTGCTTCATGATGTGAATAATAAAACACGATATTTGTTTTAGGATCTCAAAAGTCATGCGGTGACGTTGTTTGAAGTCGGAAAACTGTGTGATGAGAGCTTGGACAGTTTACTTATGGAATTAGATAAGGTATTTATGTACATAATGTCAACCAAGTTTATCTGGAAAGTCTCACTTGTGATTTGGAAGTGTTTTTATGATATTTTGAGGCAGACACTATTAACCACGCTACGTCTTCCAGCTCGTGGTCGCCACTCAAGAACCTTCCTGCCCCAGCGGCCATCAGCTCTTCGAGCTATGTGCCCCGCCCACTGCCACTTGATTTGAGCGATTCTGCGGGCTATGTCAGTCACTCTGGTTCTCCTACGGATCTCCTCATTTCTGATTCGATCACGCCCACTAGGTGGACCGACGATCTGGTGAAGGTCGCGGGAGGTACCTGGATGCAAGCGGCGCAGGACCGGTCTTTGTAGAAATCCTTGGGGGAGGCCTTTGTCCAGCAGTGGACGTCTTTCGGCTGAAACGAACGAACGAACTAATGAACTATAAACCAATCATTCGACATCAATAGTCAATAGCGAAAAGGTGACGTCAAATCTTGTCCTTGTCTATGGGAGATGCGTTTTTGACAACTCCTTCGAATTCCTGATTATAGATGACCTAAACTGAACCGTCCCACTCATTGACAGGGGGGCGCCACCATCGTTCAACTATATAGTTTCTAACATGGCAAAAATCATGGCAACCAGCGATCCGGTATTGACGGTGGCGCCCCGCTGTCAATGTCACGGGTAGGACAGGTCAGTATATTGGGTCTATAATTTGGTCGCGGGTCCAATGACAATTTAACTTTCCCCGGGACAAACTTGACCTTCATTGGTAGGGTTTTTATTGGCGGTAGATCCTGGCTACACAGGAGTTGTAGCGGTTGGAACGAGAGGTGGGAATAGTCCCGTAGTATCTTCTACCCCAGGGTTTCCCAATTTTTTTTTGCCAAGGAACCCTAATTGATTATACTTTTCCTAACGGAACCCCCGTACTACTCCGCCCGCACGCCCTGCCCCTCCCTTGTGCGTAAACAAGTCGGTGCGAGCGAACAACGTCGGTCACGAAACGTGGGATAATATTTTTTACGGAACCCTTGCGGCCTTTCGACCACCATTCGGGAACCGCTGTTCTACCCTATTCTAATTTTAAAACATTGCAGGTGGTCGCCGACCCCGAGATAGAGGGCGAGGCGCGCCGTTATTTGGCGGCGGCCGCCTGCCTGCGTGTAGCGCTGCGAACGCTGCGCCCGCGACTCCGCCCGCTAGACTTGCTGCGCTGTGAAGCGCTGCATGCGCTTGGGGCGCAGGCGCGCGCTCGGCTACTGGCCACTAAGTATAGGTATGTTGGATATGAATGCAGCGACACTATCGTCCATTGCCACTCGTGTGAGCCATTGAAAAGATCACTAAACTTTACTTAAACGAAAGGAACGTTCAGCACTTACTGCACTATAGATAACCCACGGTGAAATAACGTTCATTATCATCATCATTTCAGCCACAGGACGTCCAATGTTGAACATAGGCCTCTCCCAATGATTTCCACATTGCCCGGTTGGTAGCCTGTATCCAGCGCCTTCCTTCTATCTTCATGAGCTCTGCGTTTTCCGTAGTGGCCTCCACTCCATAACCTTGCTGCGCCATCGGCCGTCAGTTCTGTGTACTATATGCCCTGCCCATTGCCACTTCAGCTTGCTAATCCGTCGGGCTATGTTAGCGATTTTAGTTCGTCTACCTTATGTATGTAACCATAGAGATATAGAGAGATGCCAGCTAATGCGCTGAGTTCGAACTCGGTGTCGCATTAGAAATTCACACACACAAAGAAATCAAAATATGTGCTCATTATTATAGTCTATCCAATATAGCTTGATTAGAATGACAGCTGCCATCAAAAGTAACGACATAACTTTGTAGTAGCGATCAATGAGAGCTAAATATTGGCGGACAAGAAATAATTCACGTCTGACCTACAAACAATATTTTCGACGACAGTGCTTCCAAAAAAAATGTTAATTTCGTGTAAATGCAGCGTTAAATTACACCAATAAGTAGTAATTCGAAATTATAAAAATCAAGCTAGAGTATTAACGATGTCTCTACAAGGTTATCTCGAGTTACAAAAATGTTACTGTTGGGACATATCGACAAATGTCATATTAAATTAAAACTAATTTTTTAACATATTTAACAAAGGACATCATCCATTTTGGTCCAATTATCTCTTCTGCGCATACCAGTCGTTTCAAGTCACTTCAAAAATCCATTGGTGTCAGGTCCGAGGATCGTGGTGGCCAAGCTACTGGACCCCTCGTCCAATCCACTGTTCACCAAACGTATTATTCGCGCACTTGACGTCCTTATTGTGGGGGAGCACCATCCTGCTGGTAGTAGAGCATTTGGTGTAATGCTAAGGGTACGTCATCAAGCATTTCGTCTAAGACGTCTTGCAGACACTCCAAGCACCATTTTGATTAAATTATTCGTTGTTTGAATACACTTCACTCATTTTTGTATTATTTATAACGTGATTTGTGTTTGATGGATTTCTCAGTTTTTTACAAGTGTCAAAAAGACATTTTAAAGACAATAGATTGCAATAGATATTTAAAAATACAATAAAAAGTAAAAAAGTCTCCATCGCCATCGCCAACAAGTGATGTGCATGCGTTACGATAATTAGTGGTGTGTTTAACAGATTGTCGATAAAATAAAATTCTCAAGATTAAAAAAAAAATATTTCGGGCATTATTTTTTTACGGATTTGTGTTCAGTATCAGTAATATAGTAACCTCTGTAAATATGGCAAGAATGCAAAGTAACACCCTGTATAAGACTTCTGTATTAACTGGAAGGTGGCAAGACGGTGCTGGATGTAGGTATATCAACTGGTCAGTATGGAAATCATTGGCGGTGGCCTATGTTCAGCAGTGGATGTCCTGTGGCTGCCGCCTCTGAGGTCTAGTGGTAAGACCACCTGCTTCAGACGCAGAGGTCCGATTCCCAACCAGTTAGGTAACCTAACCATCAGGTGAGATACAGGCCAAGAGCTTCCTCGTTGTGGATAAAAAAAGTGGACCTTTAAAGAGAAATTAAGTAACATTACTTTATGATTATTTTGTATCCTAATGCTGCAATCATTTTCGCTATTAAAGTTTATGAAATGCGTTTTTCGTGTTGGACAAAGTGCGTAAATTAAATATTGATTGCATTGCACTGTAGCAAAACCGTCGTATGGACTCTTAAAATAATGGACTGGAACGCTCACGGGCTACTTCTGTTGCGACCTACAGGGTTATAGCTGGCATTATCGCTGCAGGGTTCAAAACTGCGATGCGTATACAGGGTGTCTGTAAAGTAAGCTCAATCGATACTTAAAATCCCATCTTATTTTACGGGACAAGTATCATCAAACAGCATCTCACTAAATATCTTTCTTATTTTGCACAAAAAAACTTACAATTATCCTACTCTACTAATATTATAAATGTAATAGTGTGTAAGGATAGCTGAATGGACGGGTGTCTGGATGGATGTTTGTTACTTTTTACGCTTAAACCACTGAACCAAATGAGATGAAATGGCANCTAATCAAGCTATATTGGATAGACTATATCAACTGCGGTATCAGTACTCAACGTTCGAATAATCTTTAGTACTACACAAGCAATGTAAACTGTTTACATTATGAGGTCGCCGCTGTCATCATTGCTGTCACGAGCAATGTGTTCTGTTTTTGGGCATATTGCTGCGACACCGGCCCCGCCCCCGTGTCACATCTCAAACAAAAAATCAATCAAAATCCTTCTCCGTAATTATATTTCTATCGCGACTGTGCGACGGGCGCCCGCAGTGAGTGTGCGAGCGCGACAGCAACATAATTACGTGCGAGCGATAAGGATGGGTAGCTTAGGGTCATTGGACAAAATTCTACGTGCTCGCAGACCAGACTATAGTATACTATGTAACCCTGTGTATTGCAGGCTGGCGATATCGACGGCGCCGCTGTGCAGGGAAGCACGCGCAGGGGCGGCGGCCGGCTCGCTGCCGCACGTGGGGCCCGCGCCGCCCGAAGCCGCCACGCCCTGGATGCGCCTCTACCTCTACCACGTGGCCGGCTACGGGCCGCCCACGCTGCTGCTCACCAAAGGTGCGCCCTCGTCCACCGTCCACAGTGTACCATGCAGACTACAGGCCGGGCCCAGGCCGCACGTGGGCCCGCGCCGCCCGAGGCCGCCACGCCCTGGATGCGCCTCTACCTCTACCACGTGGCCGGCTACGGGCCGCCCACGCTGCTGCTCACCAAAGGTGCGCGACTTCTAACTTGGTGAAACTGTGTACTTCAAACACTCAACGTTGAGGCCATCAAAAAAAAAAAAATAGCCGTGGCAGTGGCAGCCTTCAGTTACGGCTTTTTTACACATAAAGGTTCGTCTGATCGCCATCGCTGCACGCCGGCTGATCGCGTGTGGTCGCGTTGGTTTGACTAAACCTTAACTGCGATGCGACGTTGCATTGTAAAAATCTACGAATTCCCAACAGCAATTCGTATCCCAGTTTTTTGCATTGCGAATTCGCATTTTGCGTCGATTAGCATTTTTGCGCACAAGCCCCTTTAGGGCTAACGCTAAAACTTGCGTAGGCGCACGCACGCGTATTTGTAGCTAAAAATAGTATGAGCTGCGAAAGTGGGCGTGGACGCATGCGCGGGATTTCAATACGCGTAGCGGTGGGTGGTTGCACGTCACGCAAGGGCGTGTAATTGCGCGCTATGGGTAGATATACGTACGCGGCGGGTGCTTGCATCGGACGTCCGGAGCGGGTACCCGCTGCGTGCACCCGCTCACCTGCATCGGACGTCCGGAGCGGGTACCCGCTGCGTGCACCCGCTCAAGTTTTACGTATACCCTAAGCGTATTTATTTTCCTTTAATAGGGCAGAGCAAGTCTAAATTTTTCATTGTTTTTCAAGGGTGTAAGGTTGAATTTGTCCAGCAGTGGACGTCATTTGGCTGAAACAACAACAACAACAAGGTTGAATTTAAAGTGGGAACTCTATTCCCATAGCCTTATTAAGGGTTATTTACTTTTTTCTCACAATAAGTTCATTACCCCAGGCACAGTGCTGCGCTGCATCCCGCGCGCGCTTCTAGGCTACTCGCGGCTGGCGGTGTCGTGGTGGGGCGCGGAGGCAGCGCTCGAAGGCGGCACTGCGCTGCCCGCCGCCGCCGCTCTCGCCGCAGCAAATTCGGCGCTTAGGCGCGGCCCTGTGTTACTACAGGTCAGTGTTACCTGTAGTATATGTATTACGTTTCACAGTCTTTTAAAATCACTTTTTTTCTCGAAAGCTGTTGAAGATAGACCACGGGTTTCTTTTAGGAATTTACTTAGATTTACTTGTTAAATCATGTCATCTATTCACCAAAAAATGTCCGCTTCCAAATGATTTTAAAAGACTGTGCGTTTCTATGAAGATGACCTACTCATTTGTATTTACTGTAGTGTCACCTCGCACTGGGTACAACATAGGTAGTGACAGAAGACAATCACCGGTGTGTACTTCATTTTGCATTACGCACACATACGAGTCTCAAGCGGGCGGCGTTCGTCCTTGCACTGGTTTAGACTGGCTTGGCACTTTGTCCTATCTATTTCATTCTGGGAGTGGGTAGTCAATGCGAAAAAACGCTCAACGGTTGAAATGTGCAGGTGTCAAAATGACCATATGGACCGGCTGTTAGTGTGGCTATAGAGGCTGACTTCGGTAAAATGATGTGACGTGAGGTGCCAAACTGCGGAAAATGACGGAGGAAATACATGATTTAGCATGAATGATCATGAATAATATTAACTACTTATTTACCTCTCAGTGTCTTGAGGCAACTTAAAAAAGTACATTCTGTGTTTTTATTATTATTTAGGCAGTTAAATACTGCACAGTATTTAGTACACCATTTTCTTTATTTTCTTCCATCATACACAAGAATACGCGTGCGTAAGTCAATGTTCGCTCATATGTCTGTGTGTGTGTGTCTGTGGCCTTGTCGAATAGTATCCTGTAGGTGGGCCATCGTGCGTGTTTTGTTTTCGATGTAAACTCGCGGAGATGACCAGGCCTGGTACAACATAGATAGTGACAGAAGACAATCACCGGTGTGTACTTCCTTTTGCACTACGCACACAGACGAGTCTCAAGCGGGCGGCGTTCGTTCTTGCACTGGTTTAGACTGGCTTGGCACTTTGTCCTATCTATTTTGCGGTGTCGTGGTGGGGCGCGGAGGCGGCGCTGGAGGCGGCACGGCGCTGCCCGCCGCCGCCGCGCTCGCCGCAGCCAACTCGGCGCTTAGGCGCGGCCCTGTGTTGCTGCAGGTAAGTGTCATTGACCCCTTTTCGGCGTCACTTGTGACCATAGTCCGGTCCGGGAGCACGTAGAATTTTTTCCAATGACCCCAAGCTACTCATCCTTATCGCTCGCGCGTAATTATATTGCTGTCGCGACTGGGACGGGCGCCCGCAGTTAGTGTGCGAGCGTGACAGCAACATAAGTACGCGCGAACGATAAGGATGGGTAGCTTGGGGTCATTGGACAAAATTCTACGGGCTCCCGGACCAGACTATAACATTTGTTTTTTACCTGAGTATCCCTTTACACATGACGCTCGATATTCTTCGTCGTTCGTTACTTCTTCTTCTATGCCTTTTCCTATTGTTTGTTACTGAGGTATTATATCTGTGCTACGTTAATGCTGTGTCATGTCTGCGCTGCTTTGTCGTCCGTCTATGCTGGACAAATGCTAGTGTAAAGAGACACATAAACTGTCAATCAAGTCAAAATACGTACTGATCTATTTATTTTCTTGCAGGCGGCTGGTGTGCGACAAGCTGCATCCTTCACACATATCATGTTCCCACCTGAAAACGACGAACGGTATGGCAATGGTAAGTAATGATGATTGATTAGTCAAGTTTTTTTAACTAAAGCCCGTTTTCCACCGTCCAAGACGAATGACCTAAGGATTTCTAGCGAAGCGGTCTTCGTGTACATAAAGTAGGATTACTTTTCCATCGGGAAAGAGTTGGAGTACATATTGATTTGATGAGCAAGCTCATTTTTACTCTTTATCATTTTCGCTCGACTCTTTGTTGGTGGAAACTGATATATGCATTTTTGTATTACGAGGTAAACGGAACCATTAATAGGCTCACTCCGCTCGCGGTGAAAAACTCGCTTATAATAAAATTAAATAATATGTTACAGACCCATACCAATCGCTGTGGTACCGTCACGCGGGGCTCCGACGATTGCTGCAGCGGCTACGACTGACGCGCAGCGCGGGCTACGTCACGCTGTGCGACATCGGCGTGCCCGACCTCGGCTGCGCGCGCCCGCCGCCCGCCGTGCAGCTGCGTACGTCACCTCACCTGGAGTTTAGGACGCGCGCCGTGATAAACTTTTATCGCGCGATAAGTCCATACATTTGTCGCCTGAAAACGATGATAAGATTTTATCGTGGCGCGCATCCTAGACCGACTGGAGTTAAGAACTCGTGCCGTTATATTGTCTTATCAAGCATTATATTGTCTTATGCAAAGCATTTAATCGATGTTACACGATAATCCCATACTTTTATCGCAAGGGTGGATTCGACCAAACAAGAGTAAATATTAATCTCAGTATAAATCGTCAGTTGTTCGACATTTTAACATATTTCCCATATTGAAATTGTCAATGTACCAGTTACACCAGGAGTTATTCTCGGATAAAAGTTTGTCGAATCGGGCCTTAATCGACGATAAAATTATTCGTGACGCGCGCATCCTATGATCCTAGGCCGGCTGAGAAAAAAAATGTGAATCTGTCCCATGCCCCTCTGAACCTCGCTATGTATAAGATAACGCTCTGGTCTAATCTTCCGAAATATTATATTTTTTTCAGTACCGTCTAGAAAGAAGAAAGACGTCTGCGGCATTGCGAAACCTGTCAGCGAGATATCACTTTCCTCCAATGATTCCACAGAAAAAACTGCCGCCGACTACTCAAAAAGGTTACAGTCGCCCATAGAGTCCCACTTCGCCGTCACGCCGACCATCGACAGTAAAACTAGTTCCCCTGCCAATGGATTCACTAGTGTGGAATGCGGGCAGCTACTTTGCGAGGAATTAGACAATCTAGCAATCGATGACGATTCGAAACAGACGCATCAAAGCAAGGAATCGATCGCGGGCTCAGACGACATCGTCCAAATCAACTCGTCGTCCACCAGCATCGAAGACTTGAAAGAAAAAAGCGATCTCAAGAAAAACTCCTTAGAAAATTCCACGAGCAAAGAATCGATAAGTTTTTCAGATGATTTGGTTGCGATAAACTCGACGTCGATCAGCGTGGAGAATTTGAAATTCGATAGCAAGAAAGGAAGTGATACCGCGAGCGAGAAGTCGATGAGCCAGTTGAACGATTTGTTGAGTCCGGCGGAGGAGTCGATATCGATGTTTACGCAGTTATCGAACAAACTAACGGAGATTACAGCAGAGGGTGATAGCGGGGTTGACACCACGCACAATTTGTCAGACGACGAAACTTGTAAACCCGAGGTAATCATTTTATGACTACAATACAAACTTATAAAGTGCACTTAAGCTTATACTTTTATACCATAGTTAGTAAATGGTGTTTATTACGATTATCTTATTATTTTCAGAAATGGACTATCCTTGATCTGCAGTTCGGTATCCCGTTATTTGACGAGGTGCTGTGCGAAAAAATATGCCAATGTATAGTCGAAAGGATAGCCAAACCTGACTTGTAAGTAATAATTCCTTTGAGGGTAGTTGGGTGTGAGTTAAATCACTCAATGAAAACATAAAGTCGAATTTGTTTACTTATTATATTTCGACATAGTCTTATTTTGTGTCAATAGCTGACGTTCTTATTTACCTTCTCAGGTTTGAGAAAGTGAAAGAAGACAATGACTTCATTCGTTCTGATGTCCTGAAATTCGTGTCACAATGCCAAGTAAGTAATTTTATTGTTATCAACTTTATCCCAAGTATCCCAACGGGATAAGGTTCAAAATCAAATGGTGTAAATTGTAAGTGTGTAGTACTGATAAATAAATTATGTACTGTACGTTTTCAGTACTATCCTGGCGAAGACATGGGTATAGTAAAACGAGGTACACTAGTGCCTTTACCCCGAAGAAACCTCGTTTTCGAGAACGGGAGAATCAGCGAGTGGGCCGGCAAATGATACCGTCCCGCTCGCACGCGCCATATCCACCCATCGAGAAACGCTTTTGAAAGAGACAGCTATTTTTGTGGAGTTCTTTTTCAAACTTTACTGGATAGTGATCGTGTAATTGGTTACAATAATGTAGCTAGTTTTCAGGCAGTAGAGATTGTTTACATACAAAATGAAAAGCATACAGGTGTTATAGATTTTAATATGTTGATTTAGAGCACAACTTATGTTATTTTGGCTTGTCTAAAAGCTTAATAAAGCATTTTTTTTATAACTGACTATTATAAATTAAAATAACTGTAATACAATTTCTTTTGTAAATAAGTTTCCTAGTATTATTATAACATATACTTGCAAGTTTTTATGCAGATAGCCATTTTTTTGTTTCATCTATAATATTATTTTATTTAATGAATCCTAATGAAAAGGACAATGACCAAAAATGTATGGAGTGTGGTCCAAATGTCCACCACTAACGAGACCTATGTAGTAAAATAGTCTACTAAATACTAATTCATTATAACCAAACCGCAATCAAAAATATGCTGTCAGTAAAAAGTTATGACTGAATGAAAAGTCATGTTTTTTACCTTTTCATCCGAAAAATGTTCTTGATATCATTCTATCCATCGCAAATTTTGGATTAATCTATGCATGTTATGTCATGTCGCTAAGTGCGCCGTGTTAGATTCTCGCTAAAAGAAAAAAAAAAAGCTGAGAAGAAAGACAACAATATTGGAATTATGGTCGGGTGGTCGCTGCTCCGCCCCTATTGGTTGTAGGGTGATGTTATATAACCTAAAACCATCCTTGATAAATGGGCTATCCATAACAAAAAAAAATTTTCAAATCGGACCAGTAGTTCCTGAGTTAGCGCGTAAACTACTACAATTTTTCATACGGTCATAACTTTTTACTGACAGCTTATTTTTTTTTCGTCCCATATTGAAAGTTAATCTGTATTTAATGGACTATAAGCCAATATAGGTCTCAATAGTGGTGGACATTTGGACCACTTTTGGTCATTGTCCTTTAAATCTAATGGCGAGAACACATTACTACATAAAATTTCTTTTGGCTCAACTCGAGTTAAACTTACTCGTATGTTATTTCCAAAATAAAACGTTATAAGAAATGCTTCAAACAAAGCACTTGAAATGAAGTAATGTTAACGAGTCATTGCTTATGAATGAATGTTAATACTTTATGTTTATAAGTATGATTTCATGGAACATATCTTTTAAATTATACAGCATTTTAAAATATGCCAGTCATATAATTTGAAATTCAACACAATGTGTTCCTATTTTATTTATGAAAGTATTTCTAAAATATTGCTTGTGAATAGTGTTTCATAATAATGCAATAAAACGTCTAGTGTTAACTAATTATAATTAGTGCTTAAAAAAATAATAAAACTATCAATTCCTGATTTATTTTTATTAACTACGATCGTGTAGTTAATGCATGCTAATAAATGTTTGTTGAACTAATACAAAGATATAACTAATTTCAGTGTATATTTATACCACTTAAAGTTGTGCATCTTTTGGTGTAAACGCAACTTTTTGGTGGGAGTAATATATTACTTATTAGAGAATTCTACAGCAGAAGTCAATGCAAAACTTCTTCAGGGTCTACTCAGCTTTTATATTAGTCCATATCTATAAATAACCTCTGCTGGTACTATTTCGTTACCTCAAACTTATTTACTGCTTGTATGTAATAATATTTTGAATGTATGGCATTCAGTTTATATTTAGTTTTATCCCTTGTAATCTATGTCACAGATTTTTATAAATATAATTATAACATAATTTATTTACAAATAACTAGACTTAGCGGTCGATTGTATCTATTCGATGTCAATTATAGTTACGCGACTTTTTTCTTCCAGGCCATTTTTATTTCAGCCGTAAATGGTAATTTATTGAATTAGTTTAATTAATTTTCAATCATTCAATAATAAATAATGTAATGTCGATCTCATATAAGAACAGAATATGTGTGTATTTATGTTACCTACTGTAAATTGCATGGTTTATTAATTATTGTTCTTATGTGAAAAAACGCTAAACACAATTTAGCGGTTCGGCAATAACTAAAAATATGTAAATTGTAGAATCATGTTTGGGCTAAAGGACAATACAGAGATTTCAGATAAATTAGTGTAGAGCCCCTTTGAATGTAAGTTCAATATTATATTAGCCCTTTGTTAGTGTTAGAACAAATCTTAATTCTGTACAAATAATAACACGTTTGTTTTTATTTGAGATCGATGTTTTAAAATTATGAAATTTTGTATTTGTTATCTTATTAATTGTTGTTTTAAATTATACGAAAGCTACTGTACAACAGCTTTGAATATTGAAAAAGTTATACTAAAAACCCTAGTTAGTGCGTTACGGTCCTAGAGGTATTATATTTTTTATAATTTAAATTATGTAATATAGTTCCAAAATACTGGACTGTCCTGTCGATGACATTGACAGTGGGGCGCCACCGTCAATACCGGATCGCTGGTTCAGATTTTTGACATGTTGGAAACCATATAGTTGAACGATGGTAGCGCCCCCCTGTCATTGAGTTTGGCGGGACAGTTCAGCGTGGGTCATCTATATGTATTGTGATCTAAATTTATTACTATGATAAGTTTTTTTTTTCTTAGTAGATTGTGTGGATAATAGTTTCACATACCGCCCAGACAAACTACAGTCGCATCGCAGTATTGTAAATTGTTAAATCGATGCCAAGATTTTATTTATTGTTAATGCGAAAAACATTCAAAGTAATACCATAAATATTTATAAACTGAGCATCAGAACGTTTTAAGCACATAAATAAATTTAAAAACATGATTCTTTTTTATTTTTCTCCTTTTTAACATTGTTATTAAGATATTTTCATTTAACTACGGCTTAACCCGGGAAACTTGGTACTACGAGTCCTATAGTATCGACACCACATTGCTGCACCATGGTCTCCCAAATTCCCAATATAAAAATAACCACGTCATTGAAAATCAAGTCAGCCAGCTTCTTCACCCCGTAGATTTGGTGTTTTTTTTGCCTTAACGAGTATTGCCATAAAGAAAAGTAAAAAATGGCAACATTATCTCCAGTACATAATCTGTTCTCTCACTCCTGTCAATGCCTGTCATTTGTTCTGTCTGGTTCTGTCGCCTGTCAGTCAATTTTTGTTGTTTTGATCAGTTTGACATTGACGTTAAGTTTCTCGTTCTCGGAAAATCAGTGCTAGTTGCATATTTTTATTAGAAAGACAAAATCATCGGCGTTTAAAGTATTAAAAGGTTAATTTAATCCTGGCTGGGCCTTACCGGGACGTGTCGCGAACCATGGAAGTGGACCAGTACGCAGCCGAGTGGTCGTACGCCGGCGAAGGGTCTCGGCTGCCCCTTATTGATGAGTCGTCGGCTTTGGGGACTCAGGCCCCGAAAGATAGGTGAGTGATAACGCATTAGATTGTCGATTTAGAGAATAAAACCTTCTGCTAAGCGTCTTCAGCACTGGCTATGCTGCGCAGTTCAGAGATCTCATTACGTAGGTCGCCGTCCAAAAAAGGTCAAAGCGGTAACGGCCTAGTTATAAAAAGTTAACGATACCACCCACACTCATAGTTTAGCGCTTTCGGCTATCGGAGATTAATCTTCAAAGCTATTATACAGTTTCTCAGCAATAACCAATTTAGAAAATGTGCCACATCCTTTGTAAAATGTTTTTGGATACATAATATTCATATTATTGTGCTATATAAGGATGAATTAGAATCAATAACAAAGAAAAATAAGGAAATGTATCAACAGAAGTCAAAGCAGGGCCACTCCTGTACTTGGCCAGCATTTTAATTGCTTGTAACGTGTTGCGAAACGCTACTGGGTCATGGTAGCAGTTGTTACACTGACTGACAATTGACGCAATCTACAAGGAAATACTAAAGATGCATGTTTTTTGTTCGCTTAAAATATCTTAAGATTTCAGAAATTCTACAGCCATTTAACAGTTTGCATGTAGGTAACTTATACATTGTCATTTTATATTTGCAACGTAAGTACGTTTTTATTTATTTTTTTTAATATTATACATATTTGATCCAAATAGCGTCCTAAATCCTCTTTAGGTTTGTCTAGACACTAGACGTTATTATGCCTGTGTGTACAATGTTCCTTATTTGCCAAATTGGTAAATATAAATTAACTATTTAAAGTAATTTTATTAAGTAATTTTCACTCATAATATAAAATAGTTCTCTAGAATGTACATTCACAACCTTAACATATTGCCAAAATTATATAAATTATTAATTTCATTGTTAATAAAACAAGAATTATAGTTTCACTTCCCTCTTGTTAGAAAAAGCACAATGTGGAAAATAACTGACATTTGGCATGATTTTCCACATTGTGCTTCATCCATGAATTATTATTTTAGTTATTCATGAATCACAATGACAGAAGGTCAACCAACTCCACTTCATAATGCCATCAATCCACCCAGAATTGAACACTAATTCATTTTAGCATCAGACATGCAAACAAATGTGTTGTGCAAGTGCATTGTCCCCAGCCCAAGGTTCACTGAACCCTTATGTAACCTTCAGCGATGAACACATTAGTAATACACAGTTGTATGAACCTATTCATAATAAGTTGTGTTGATTCAAAATTAGGCATTTGACTCATTTACATTTGCCTTTCAATCTGCTTAAGAAAAATGAAAAAGATTTTTTATTATAAAATGCTGCTAAAATGACAGAACAGATTTTAAAAAACTTATTTTCAAGTTAAAAATATTCAAATATGTAATGGTCAATTAGATAGTTTCATGTATGAATTATTATACCATAATGTTATATTAGAAAACAAGTTGGAAAAAAAGATTGCAAAGCTAAGCAAAACAAACATAACAATAATGGTCCCAAAACATTTCCATGCACCACTTTCTAATGAATGCTTGGTTAATCACACTTAGGCCATTTTCTGACTTGTCGGCGCAGCAGCGGCACGAGTATTGAGTCTGTGCCACACACGCTGCGCCAATCAGGAACGCTCCATTGAAATATAGGCGCTCGGTAAGCTTTCGGTACCGCGTATGCCGAGCGTGCTGATTTCGCGCCGCTGCCGCACCGACAAGTCAGAAAACGGCTGCAAATCACACTATGTATTTTTTATGAAAAATAAACCATATTAAAACTCCATAAGACGTTTTGTGGTATCATACAGGTTAATAGCAGTGCTGGACCAAGTGGAGATGCGGGTGGAGCGGCTGCGGCGCGACACCGTGCGCATCGAGGAGGAGCGCGACTCGCTGCTGTCCACGCTGGACAGCGTCAAGCACTCCGAGCTGCTGACTGACATCACCGACTGTGAGTTGTGGACCACTCCCGCTGTATCGTGCAGGCTATAGCGGCGCCGGACCAAGGGAGATGCATCGAGGAGGAGCGCGACTCGCTGCTGTCCACGCTGGACAGCGTCAAGCACTCCGAGCTGCTGACTGACATCACCGACTGTGAGTTGTGGACCACTCCCGCTGTATCGTGCAGGCTCAGTAGCGGCGTAAGGGGGGGGGCGGTGGGGGCGGTCCGCCCCGGGTGCCAAGCATCAGGGGGTGACACAAGTCGCGCAGATTAGTACTCACTGACGAATCTGCATGGCAAATCTGCGGTCTATGTCCATGATACGGGGGGGGTGCGATTGTCTTCCAATCTTCGAATTGTAACTCCAAAATCCTGGGGGGTACCAGAGGGTGCCTTAGGACTTATGACGGGGGGGACGGGGGGGTGATCGCCCCGGGTGCCAACCCATGCTACGCCGCCACTGTGCAGGCTATAGCGGCGCTGGACCAAGGGAGATGCGGGTGGTTATAAACTAGACCACTCTAGAACAACGTGATATGAAAATAATAGTACCACAATGTTCTAGGCTATATGGCGAAGGTCGGGGAAAGTACCTGGATGCGGGCAGCGCAGGACCAGTCGTTATTAAATTCCTTGGGGGAAGCCTTCGCCCAACAGTGGGCGTCTTTTAGTTGAAACTATTGTGTAGTTTATATTAGTTTGCCTAGACTATACATAATATAACCAAAGCGATATCATATTTTTTATTTGTTTTGTAGATGTGATGTATTCAATACTTACTTCAATAAGGTGGCTATATTCCATCATTTTAATAGTAACAAGCCATTTGCTCATTAAAATCGA
The DNA here is from genome assembly GCF_004193835.3 of Ostrinia furnacalis. Classification (NCBI taxonomy): domain Eukaryota; kingdom Metazoa; phylum Arthropoda; class Insecta; order Lepidoptera; family Crambidae; genus Ostrinia; species Ostrinia furnacalis. The sequence continues at coordinate 162,202 of NW_021132495.1, forward strand.
AATCCCCGCGCTGATTGAACTGACACACTTTTAAAACTGAAATATTTTCGTGTGTTGCGTTTGCAAGCCTTTTCCCTCAAGACTCTTGTCTTGTTATTCTCTTGTTGCGTCTTGAGTCAAGACCATTCGGACTAGTCCTTGAACTATGCCTAATATCATTCCAGGTGACAAGGACGACATAGTCAGATACGCGGACCGGATCCTGGCGCGAGCGATGACGGTGGAGGTGGCCGTGAGAACCGACCGCGACCCGCAGCAGGAAGAGGCGTTGCATCAGGTACGATTACAAACCTTATCAAAGTACACATTAAGCTAATAATCATAAGAAAGGCGCAATTTCTATTTTTTATTTTCTATTTTTCGAACATCTTTTCTCGAAACTAACTGACCCAAATAATAACCCGTTTTGGAAACTCTTAAGTTTAATAAATATATTAATGGTGCTGCAAAAGCTTCATAATTGAACTATCCATAACAACTTTGTGAAACTTATCACTGTTTAAAACTATTGTGGTATGTGGTTTCCTCCATGGCAGCTATAAATGCCTGCTTGTTCTATGCATGAGTCCATTTGTTTATCGCTTAATTGAAACCACAACCCCTGATAATAGTGCCATAGAAATTATTTTTTAAATTAATGAGTTCTTCATGAAACAAGTTGTATGAAGGCCACATATCACAGTAGTATTTAAGAGCCATTTTACATTTTCGTGCGAATTTCTAAGATTTTGGAAGCATGAATTACTATCTTAAGCAACACCCAGATATTATTTAATAACTGCGAAAGATAGGTCAATCCTTGGTGTTGACCATTAATGAAACGGATTTACTAAAACTATTTTGCTTAATTCACAGTGCCCCATCTCCCACAACCATTTTACGGAAAAATTGCCGCAGACTCATTTTCAAAGTCCTGTATCTATTATTTATGCTCATATAATAAGCTTAAAAATATATAGTAATCATCGGACATATATTCTTGTAGTCCATTAATGAAATAGATTCTTGAATTTCATTACCATTATTGAGTAAAATCTAAAAATAATTTGGCAAATTTGAAGATTAACGTCACATTTTGATCGTGGTTTTTGGTTTAAAAACACAGCAATAACTGCAATAAAAGTATCCCAAAATAAAGAATATTCATTGTAGAATTGATTTCTACAGTTATTGTTTAAATATTAGTAACCACTTTGTCAAAATATTGATGTGAATATCAGTATAAATTACAATGCGGAAGCCGACATCGATTAGTATGGCGCGAGCGCCCGTCAAGGCAGGACCTGTGTCATTTTTCCCGCCGTGACGTTTACGTGCGTTCGTGTCGTGAAGCGGTGATTTGTACGGCGACCAAATACATTTGATACTATGCCGAGAGGCTGTTTCGAGTCGGCCGGCCGAGCAGAAATTGAAATGATGAATTTTAATTTCTTTGACGGATCTGGGTGTAACTATGTATAATATGTAGGTACCATGTATTTAATTTAATAAATAAATTATAAAAAAGTATATCCATTATGATAGCACCCTTAACACAAGCATATTGGTTGCCTACTTTTGGACTAGATGGCGCTGTGAAATTGTCCAAAGATTTGTTTATTTATTTATCCGCTTTGAGTTTTGTTTCGTGAAGAAGAAAAAGAAGCGTTTTGTTCTGTTGTTAAATCTATACTAATAAAAGAGGAAAGATTTAATTGTTTGTTTGTTTGTTTGGAGGCAATAGGCTCCGAAAAAAATTTCTTTCACGATTTAGAATCCTAATTTTTTTCTATGTTGGCTATAAAATATTTTCAAAAACTTTAGTCCAAAATCTTTGATAAAATTCGACGTTTAATAAATAAATTAGATAACATATTAATACTTTTTTTTTCAGTACGATTTTAGTACTTGTTTTTCAGAAATTCTACGATTTAACTAAACTTCTAAAGTGTTTATATTTTATGCATAATTTATTAACTTCTAAAATATACATATATCCTATTGATAGATGACGTGCTTCGTATTTTATTAAAATTATTACCTGACTAGGTTAAAAAGGTGTGGAATGTTATTTTGGAGATAACTTGGTTCCATAGAAATATAGAGAGATGCTAAGTAATGCGCTGAGTTCGAAACTCAGTGTCGTATTAGAAATTCACACACACAAAGAAATCAAATTATGTGCTCATTATCCATTGCGGTATCAGTATTCAACGTTCGAATAATCTTTAGTACTATGCAAGCAATATAAACTGTTTACATAATGACGTCGCTACTGTCATCATTGCTTTCACAAGCAATATGTTCCAATTTGTCCCTTGTCACATTTCCCTTTAGTTTCTGTGATCTGTGCTTGTTTCTAAGTTGATATCAATGAAATATTCCTTAGTACTTTTGATTTAAATTATTTTTTTTATTTTGACACGTGTTTGAAAAATCAAGGTCAGATTACAATAAAATAACAAGTGAAAACGTAACATTGCATTGCAACTCGCAATTTCGCAATATTGATGAGGAGATTACTGTCCTGGAAAGTCTGTATTCATTCCTAGGATTCCCCTAACACCATCAAATTCAAGAGAATTCAAGAGAGTGCAGTTTCCCATCTCATGCTTAGGGACCACGGTTTAAAATAGTGTGGTTGCATAGAGCCTGCAACGGGCAACCGCGGGCGCAGCTGCTCATACTAATTTTCGATACAAAAGCAAGTGTTGGCGCCCTCACGAGTTTTAGCGGAGTTCCATATGGTAGCGGGAGTAGACTTAAAGGAAATCTATGCTTCTCCGACGACCAGTTCTATGTGGAATACTCCAGAGTATGCGCACACAATAGCCTGGTGATTTTAGCACCTGAACGAAAAACATTGTTTACAAAGAAATCTGCGGCAGGTGTAGTGTTTAAATTTTGTTTTAGAAAGATCTCATAATTTTGTAAACAAGTATTCAAATATTTAAATATAATAAATCTAATATTTGTAGATTTTATATCAAAAAATATAATCATTTAACAAAATTAATTTTCTTAGAATATTTTAATTCTATTAGAACCATTTTCCACTTCATCGCAGAAGAAGTAGCAGGCAAAAAGCTAGTATGAAATATGTAGTATTGCCCGCGGCTTCACTCGCTTGAAATTTAGTTTGTCACAGATCGTCATAAATTATAGCCTATACATTGTTATTCTGGTCGACGCCAGGGATGGATGAGCGTCGCTGTCGCTGGCGACAGGGTCTTCTGGTTCAGGGTTCATGGCGTAGGTCTCAGGCAAAATGAAATCCACTACACAAAGCACTAATAATAGTAATTACACACATCACTAGAGTCGTATCGGAACTGAGTGAACCAAAGGTCTTGCGATAGGAACGTCCGACCCGAGTGATAGTTGAACACAGACTGCCTAGTACTGCTGTACTGTACTGTAAAGTTTCATCAAAATCTGTTCAGTAGTTTTTGTGTGAAAGTGTAACAAACATCCAGACGTCCACACAAACTTCCGTATTTATAATATTAGTAAGACTAGTAAGAAGTAAGATAGTAAGATTAATTATTTTAGTTATTTGTTTACTTATAATAATGTTTATTTCTTAGCTCTGTCTGATAATGGATCTGGAGGAGATGCAATGGCCACCTCCATAACAAAACAATAGAACCCTATGGAGTTTGGGCTTGTGTGATTCGCCTTGACGAATATTTCGTATCCAGGGTCCGATGATGGAGCTGTAAGGGGGTAGATTTTTTTTTCACTATGTGACTGTCTTTATTTTGTACTTAATATATATTTTACATATTATTATATTATTAGTTATTATTACTAGTTTCATTATGAATCGAAATATAAAAGACTTAATAACTCTATTAAAAATTTAAATTAATTTATCAAGTTTGAATACCTCATTCTACCTTAATATTAATAACTTAAATCAAGTCTTAATACGGTCACGGCTCTAGATTTTTTTGTCCATTTCAGCGTTCTTTTTACTCTTTTGACGTTGCGTTGACAGCTTTTACCTAAATTCGCGCGGAATATTTTTGTGAAATGGCTCTTAAAGTGCAATGAAAGACACAGACGTGGTTGTGTTTTTCATTGCTCGTATATTTTTTAGAGGAGGTTGATGATGTTTAATTAAGAGCTAGTTTTATCATATCGCGTAATGGACGTTTTCATGATAAAAACTAAGTCCTATGGATGGCTGTAAAATTGTTCTCGTAAAACACGTACCAACTGGTTACGAAACCGAAACCCCAAATGCTTGGAAAACCTAGAAATATTAGTCTTAAATGAAGCATAATTTAAAGAACACCCTAAGAAATTATGGCTATAGTTTTAACGCTCATCAGTTGGCGCCGCCATTGTATGAGTGAGGTTCTGTCACATTCTAGTGCCTGAGACAGTGAAGCCAACTGGTGAGCGCTGAATCGGTAGGAGGAATATCGCATTTGCACTCACCAGGATGGCGCCACTGTAGAGTGGCAGTTCCACTCTGGTAAGTATAAAACCTTCGACGTAGCGTGGGCAGGCCTACTAGGTGGACCGACCTTTATCGCGGGAAGATCCTGGATGCGGGCAGCGCAGGACCGTTCATTGTGGAAATCCTTGGGGGAGGCTTTTGTCCAGCAGTGGACGTCATTTGGCTAAAACGATCGAAGTATAAAACCCTGGTCCCTTGTCTTTCAGGTGAACATGTACATAGACCAGCTAGTGATGTCGGTGCACGACGATGCGGTCGTGGCGCACTCGCGCTGCCAGACCTACATGAACGCCTGCACGTCGCAACCTGACCCCTCTAGCGGGACTGACAAAAACTTCGAGTCCGCCATCCTCGGCTGCACCCTCGACGACCAGAAACGAGTCAAGAAACGCCTCCAGGGACTCCTCGAGTACTTTGCGAGACTCAACGTCACCACGTGCTCGTGAGTAGAGGCCCAAATGCATAGACTAGTGCTCCACTGAGCTTAGTTATTGCCAGCTTTTGTTTTACGCGGCTGAGAGGACTTCTTACGTTCGAGTTGGATGATCTGCTTGTGTTTCGTTTCAACTGATGATTGATCTGTTAAATGTTATTGGGCTGAAAAATTCTAGCGTGGTCTAAATTCTATTCAAAATTGTAAATACATTAAAATTACGCATCCTTGATGTTTCTTCCTAGATATTGAATATATTTAGCGTTGTCCTGATTCACATTCAAATCTCAGGTGTTTCACAGTGGGTATAAGCTTTGGCAAATGTGATAATGTGTGTTGCCAGCTAAAATTAATGTCGTTCACTATCTGTTTGTACGCGTAATATTCCAGTACGTACGTATCTTCCAGTGCACTCGTAAGGACAATTTATATTATCAGTCGTCTTAGCTTGTATTTTGTCAAAGTTTTAAGCACCTTTTTTGTTGATTGTTATTTTATTTTTATTTTGAATGTTAAATGTCTTTTCGATAAGCGAGTTGAGTTTTGGTTGCGAAAATTGTCTGTAAGTGATATCTGTTAGGGTTCCACATTTTGCTAATATTTGGGCTGTATTTTTTGGAAATAGGTTGTTTTGTTCTGTCTTCAAGCGACAGCTGATGCATTTTGATGTAATTTAAACATATTCCATACTCATTTATGATTCTGTTAGCGAGACTCAGGAGTTTTCATTATTCAAGATTCCTAAAATATAAATGTACTTTAACTATTTATGCTCAATAGGCGTGTTGGGGAGGCCGTTAGTGCCTTTGATTTGCGGAAAGTGTGTTGATATAATTGTGTTTGATGTATAAAATACACAGAGCTAAAATCTAAATAATTTCCACTGAAACCTTATGTAACACATTTTCCTAGATAAAAGGTAGTTGTTATAGTGAGATGAGAAGGTATATTTTGATAAATTTTTTGGAACGGTATTCTGATAATATCGTTCTTTATAAAGAAAATCTTTTGAGTGCTCATGCTCTGAAAATTTTGAAAAGTTTTCGTTCAAACATTTATCATTTCATGCCAATATCACACGAATTTACCCGTTGGTAAGTTGTATCAAAATATACTTTCCAGAAAGTGATTTATGAAAATGTTTGTCGTGTAGTGAGAGGTATGTTATAAAATATTTTATATCTTATTTTCTAATAAATTATAACGGATTATTTAACATCACCAAAAAGTTTAAAACATTTTGATTTGTATCTATCTTTTTAGATATAAGGTTATAATGTTGGAACGCTGTCAATCTCGTTGCGCATCCAACTACAAAGTTATGTTGTAGTGACAATGATACAGGTACGTAGTACTATTTTGGATTTATAAAATCTCATCACTTACGGTATGAAAAATTAATAATGTTTGGCTTAGACATGATTTAGGGTTAGCAAAACTAATTTAAAAAATTCAAAATTAATACATTAATAAAGTGTTGTAATAAGCAACGGGAAACTAATCAAAATTATCTCTAAAATATATCCCATAAAATAAAGCTTATTTGATTTGATTTCTATGATAAGAGATGCTGTACATCCTAATTTAATGACGGTAATTTACATATGTTTATTTCCTATATTTCTAAACTATGTAGGTATTACAGTCGGTAAAAGTGCTACATAGTTAGATAGTTTACCGTTTTATATTTACAAAACCTATTGTACTTATGTTACGAACGATACATGATAATTTATGTGTTAGTTGTAATTGTAATAATATGTAGAAAGTCTGACATAGATAAGCATAAGCAGTACGCGGACTTTTTAGGGTCCAATATAAAAATATTTAAAGCTGATATAGCGGCATTTGTTTTTTACTTATTTACGCATAAATATCATTATCTATGTCAGACTGAACCTTTGGCGCTTGGCCAAATAATAGAAAGCGTTTTTAAACATCTGGTCACGCTCATAATGTTTTATGTAAAAGTACCTACGGCCTTAAATTGGTAATATAGCGTCTTTTAAAATACACTACTGGCTATTTATGACGTGTTTTATTTTATAGTTATACACAAAAAGTCATCTTAAAATGTATATGTGTTTATTGAATAACAAGAAAGTCGCATATGAAAAAAATAATTTATTAATTTTCCATAAAAGTACATACTATTTACATAACTTCGTTGTTACGACTTTATGTCCGTATAATGAAAAATGACTAACAATATTTACGATACGAATGAACGATTAGAACTTATGGTCTGACGAGAAACTGAAATTCTGACCCTCGCCAGAACATACACAATAATTCGAAGGGTTATTAAGTTACATCTAATTTCATTGCACTTGCAAGTTTTTTACATAACTACATGTTATATGTACACGTTTTATTCTATGCTACTTCTTACATATTAATTTCAATGTTTGTTTTGCATTGTCCTTATCCATGGTTGTGTTATGTTATTTTTAGCACAATCCAATCTTGGAATACACACTCAATTTGAGTATTTGATAGTTCGAGGTCATGATACGTTATCCTAAAATGTTAGATCGTTTTTTAAGACGTGATATTAAGCAGTCATCTTGATTAATAAGTAACTGATAACATTCACAAATTGTTTTACGAGAAAGTGTTATAGTTTATCAAAATTCTTGTCCATGTTTGATCATATTATTTACTAACGGCATGACTGGTCTGTGTACCGCACCATTAATACTCCAGATCCTGTGTTGTCGCACGAAAGAGGTCTATTCTTCTGTATGTGGTGATCACAGTATCCTGCAAGCGCTCTTGAGAACGTTCTTCTTCTTGCCGCCGGGCCGGTGCTTCGCCGGCCGCAGAAGGATCGTGCCGTTGCTGTTATGGTTTGTGAAAGTGCCTGCAATGAAAATGTTATGTTCAGTATCGTTTTGGCCATGAAGCCAGAAACATCGATGGTACAGGTTGATTTGTCTCTCTCATTCATGCTATTTTGTGGATCTAGTCGTAAATAATGAGATTCCAAGCGTTGCTAAGAGCCGTTTGAGTACATCTGCAGGCATTTCATCGGGTGGGCTAGCGCCTCGCGGCGCCATCAGTTGTGGTCGTGCGCCGGCTCTCGTAGCAGCTTGACGGCGCTTATGAGCTAGTGTTGCTATTTTTTAACTGTAGCGTGTCATATCCAACCGTATGTCTTAAAACATAGGGTTTAGTTTAAATTATTTTCTTCTTGGTACCTTGGAAGGTCTTATATTAGTTACCTATGACGGGCGACACGCAGGGCGGCAGCGCGCGGCGAGCGCTCGGAACACCGAGCCCACGTTGACGTCCTCCTTGACGGCCGCTCGCATCAGCCGGCAGCCAGTGCCGCGTCTACTAGGCTCCGTCTCTATAGTTACCTATGACGGGCGACACGCAGGGCGGCAGCGCGCCGTCGTGCGCGGCGTCCTCGCGGCGCATGTCCGCGAGGCAGCGCGCGGCGAGCGCTCGGAACACCGAGCCCACGTTGACGTCCTCCTTGACGGACGCTCGCATCAGCCGGCAGCCCAGCGCTCGTGCCACTAGCTCGGCTTCATCTCTGTAAATTAGTTTATCATCATCAGATTATTTAGTCCCCACCGCAGGAACACGACTTCACGACTTTGACTTTTTTTTTAAAAAGATTATTAGCAATTTGTATTGCCCAAATTACTAATAGTCCTATTAGCCCCTCGTGTTAAGCTAAATAAGCTTTTGTTACGAGTGGGCTCACCACAATAGTCGAGCGGCGGTGGGATTCGAACCCGCGTTCCTCGGATCTCGAGTCGGCCACTTCGACCCCTTCACCGTTCGGCTATCGTGGCTATAACTATATTTTTTTAAGTGTTAACTTTATTTATGTAGCTACTTAATGGTTTTAGGAGTTTGCTAAACTCTAAACTCTTTCTAGGTAAATAGAAAATAAATACTTACGGTCCAACGACGCATTGGTCCATCAAATCTATTTTATTTTGCACTATAATCGTTGGGATCTCCCCACATTCATTTTCTACCTGAAAAAGAAAAGAACATTTTAAAGATTCTTAACATCGTAAATTTTAACACAAATAACCACAAAATATTATATTACCTTTAAAATTTGCAATATTGCCATTGTATGTGATAATATGATAATTGGGCAGTGGAGACAAATGAGAATGCAATTAATTAAAACGGTTTATTTACGAAATACACAAATAAAATAATGTCAAAATATAAGGTAGGTAAACATTTAAGTACATAATATCAGTTTCAGTAACTTTGTATTTACTTAAATCATAAAACATTAAACTCATCGTCTTGATAGCTTGCAGTCTGGGCTACCTTCTCGACCACTCATGATCTCAATTTGGTCAGCCACCGACTGCACTTCGGACGCGCTCGGTAGAGTCTTCGACAGCAATAGTCCCCGCCCTCCCGCCGAACAGTTGATCCCCATCACATAGTTATCGCTGACCCTCTTGAATATGTACTTTGAAATGCGTTCACAAGTTCGGTACTGCCGCTTCACTTCGACGTCGCCGTAGTAGAGATGTGTCATCGATTTCCCAGCGTTGTTCACATACGACGCTTGTACAACAGTCTGGTTCGATACGTCGAGCTTCTTACAGTCACTGTATGCAGCCTGCACATCTTGCCGCGAAAGCTTCTTAAACGTGATCACTTCGCAGTTGCTCCTCTGCCTCTGATTCGGCGGCCAGAAGTACACTACAAACCGGCTGCCTTCCAACTCATTCAAATCAAAATTATCTCCGGTCTGGTAATAGTCTATGCATTTATCTTCACTGCTTGAAGCCACAACACAACTTATTTCCAACAGAAAAACAAGTGCGCACGCGACGGCGTACTTTCTCTCGGGCATCTTCGCGAAATGACGATAGTTTGTGAGATGATTGTACCCCGTCCAAATATAGGCCCGGATATGTAAACAACGATATGCGATGCGATGTGTTTGTGTGCTTTAGATATGTTGTAACGAGATAATGGTAAGCTGTGTTCGATTCAATTGTAGAGTTGGTGAACTCTCGTTCGATTTTAATCTTTAAACACATACAAGTAAGAGCACGCAGAGCACATGCATCTGCAGCCGTGTTTACTTTATTAGCGGATCGAAAGTCACGACTTCAGATAACATTAAACGACCGGCTTCATTTAATTTTATTCGCCTGCGGAAGATAAGTTTTAGAAATAATTGTAAGCTGCACGTTTCTTTTGCAAATGGGTTCTGTTTCAACACAAGAAAGTTTTTTCAGATTTGAACGATTTAACCATCTGAACCCATAATTTACGACCACTTAATGAATGCAATCAATCATTGATGTACGTAGTTATTTAGCTAGCTGCGGACAGAAGCTAAATTAAACCGTTAAGGCTAGTACTACTTGAGTGAATAAATCAAATACAGGTTTCACTACTTTCAAATTAGATTTCTAGATCGACATATAAATTATTAGATATTTTAGCTACCTTGTAAATTTTATTAGTTTGATATTAATTTAATTGAAATAGTGGCACAGTAGCATCACACATTTATAGTCGTCACAAATAAAAATATTAATAAGTGCGAATCGTCTTCTATTTATTATCGTGGTTATAGTAGGTACTCGTAATTGACTCAAACAGTAATTGAATCTGAGATGATTCACCGTACCACTACGCCATCCGAGTCGTCTTTTCTTCTCCATTTTCTTCGAGTAATAGATTTACCCTGGCACTATGCTATCGGATCGTCTCTACTCTTCCGTGTGATTTCCTTTCAAGTAGTAGGAGGAGTTCATTAACTTCCAGGAGTGTAGAGCGAGTAGTTAGTGAGTTAATTTTGCAGGGCAATCGAATAACGCACTTAGCCTCGTGATTGGGCCATTGTACGCGATTTGTGGTTTATCTTCCTATATCTATCCCCCCAGAAAGCAAGCAGACGGGCTGTCTGCCTAGATCAGTGGTTCTTAACCTTTAAGTCACGAGGGACCGTTTTACCAAATTTCTGTCTTGTCAGGGACCACTTTTTTTTTCAAAATCCTATGAAAGGTCGATTTCGCGCCCACTGTGCGCCGTTTGCATTGAGTTGACTCGACTCATCACGTCACGTCACTTGTTTATTACGATATCTTCGTGGACCACTTGGAATGCCTCCAGGGACCACCGGTTAAGAACCACTGGCCTAGACGCTCGCCTGAGCGTAAGGAGACGGTACCTTTAGCTTCCAGGAGTGTAGAGCAAGGAAGGAATCCCGGTCGGTGGTGGAGAAGGCGAGCACACATGCGTGCGCGCCGCGGTAGTACGCCTTGGTGATGGCGTCGAATTCTTCCTGCCCCGCCGTGTCCCACAGCATCAGCCGCACCTCCTCGCCATCGATTCTGGAATGTGGTATTATAAGTGGTTAGTACAGGTTATCTTCAATCGCCCCCCGTCCTGGGGGGCCTGTAGGGCGCGCCGTGTAGGCGGGCAATCGCCGGGAGGGACTGTGGTAGTGAAGGCTTTGTCCGGAATCCCACAGTTCCTTCCCACTTAAGGCGAATGACGGAGCACCGGGGTCTTTTTAGTGGGTATGCCTTTGTCCTTCTGACTTGGTGAGCCCCACATAACCTACCCTGTCCCCGCAGGATAGGTATGCATTTTAATGCATGTTTTCCCCGAAAAAAAAAAATATCTTCAATGCTGGTAACAGTTCTTTGTCTTCAAGAGATTCTGTGGCGTAACTTTTATCTGTGTGTACTGATTGTATTTAGTACCTACAGTCAAAACCTTTCTACTATTTATGTCTCGTAACGAAACTCATCCCACCTCTCTTTCCCACCACTGCAACTCCTGTATAGCCAGGATCAGGATCTATGAAACCCAACCAGTGGAAGGTATCACGTTTCGTGAGGTATCGTTGCGCTAATTAGAAGAGGTAGCGTAATACCTATAAGGACGCGTCGGAAACAGGGAAGGAAGGAGTTCCCACTTCCTAAAATAAGATCAATGAAGTTTAGTTTCTTTAAAAAAGTAATGCTCACTCGATCTGTCGCTCCAGGAAGTCGACGCCGATGGTCTTCTTGTAGTCGCGCGTGAAGGTGCCGCGGCAGTAGCGCTGGATCATGCTGGACTTGCCCACGCCGCCGTCGCCCACGATCACCACCTTCAGCGCCACCTCCAGCTCCTCCTCGCGCATATTCGCACCATCGACCCGAGCTCGCACAACATTAGTGGCTGTTTGCTCCTGGAACGAAGATAAAAACAGCTGTAGGCATGAAGATACTGGCACTGTTCTCAAAAGGTTGTTGGTAGGTATTTATATCTAAGTAAACTAAATGTAGGTATGTTTTTGTGTTAGGTGTGGTACAAATAGTTCGAGTTCGAGCTATCCTCTTTGAATCGCGTCAAAATACTTTGACTTTAAATCGGCAGTCCGATACGGACATCATCGGGCTACGAGTATATTGAAGAACATGACTACTTCAAAGCTGGACTTTCACGCAGTTCAACTGATGACCGCACATCCACAAACTGACCATGTGTGTGAATTGATGTGACCATAGTTGAAATTCATTGTACACAGTCAGTTTTTTTGATGTACATTTGTATTTATTCTGGGGCTAACTGATCAGTTTAACTGACCGTGAATTGGCTTAAGTTTTCCGCACTTGTCTAGCAATCAGAAAATAGCCATAAGAAGAGTATAGCAACTTAGGTATAGGTACTCTTCTTATGGCTATTTTCTGATTGCTAGACAATTGCGAGCCCGCGGGCCATCGCGTGGCCGGTTTCCGTTTGTTTTCCCGCGGACGCATCGGCATGTGTCTCTACATGTGGCTCGAGCACGCCCCGAGCAGATCATGGCTATAAATATACCAGGCATTAGAGCGCAGTCACCTAATGGTTAACAATGAAAAGTGTAACATATTTTGTTATACCTAATTTGTATGTTAGTGCATTTATCATTTATAGCTGTGCCCGCGACTTCGTCCGCGTGGAATAATGACTTTGGGTAGGCACTTTTATTAATTTAGTCTAATTATTTTACAAATAGCTTTTGCCCGCGACTTCGTCCGTGGAGAAGTCGAAAACGTTCTCATACGATTATTTTTAAATGTTTTAACGTTATTATCTAAATGTTTGAATACTTTTAAAATATAAAAATCAGGTTAAATAAACATGAAAATATTTTTTTCTTATATTTTATGAATATGCAGCTCGGCCTTTGATCCGGTGAAAGTTACTCGGTGGTATTATTTTTTTACAACGAAATCGAAAACTACACCTACCGCAGTATTATTGGTAAACTTTTTTTTATATTTTCCTACGGGTGCTAGAATCACCAAGCTTCCAGCATGCCACTGGCCGTGGGAGAAGGAGCTTTTCCTCAAGACTACTCCCACTACCTCAAGGGCCTCCGCCAAAACTCTCGCGCGAAAATGAGTTTATGTATACAGCGCAAGCAGGTGCCCGCGGCATGACTTTCATGCATTACTATGCATTGTTGGGCGAGCGCACGCAGCGGGCACCCACTCCGAGGTTAAGTGGAGGCCCCTAGAGTATGGTAGTCGTTAACATGACGTCATGATTGTAAAAAAATGCACTAATGAGTAATTAATATCAACTTTGAAGCAAATCACCACTAAAATAACTTTCTACCCCTTTTTAACATAGTTAGGGGGTGCATTTCACTAAAATACGAAACACGTCTTCCATTAATTCTGTTATAGAATGCTTATGCAAAATTTTAAGTAGATTGGACGAAGGAATCTCGTTATTTCATACAAACTTTGCCCCTCCTTTTTACCTCCTTAGGGGTAGAATTTTGGAAAATCCTTTCTTATCAGATGCTTACGTCATACAAAGAACATACCGTCCAAGTTTCAGGTCTTTACGATCAGCGGTTTAGGCTGTGCATTGATCCATCAGTAGCGCGCGTAGTACTTGATCATTATTTTGCTGCGATGTGATTTTAAAACTGCGATATCTCCTAAGATATTTATTGAAATCGAATGGTGTAAAGGGCAAGAATGTTTAAAATTAAATACTTGTGGTGAATAATTTATTTATTTGGATAAGGATTAATATCATGTTTATAAAAACACCTTCGCAAATAATGCATTATTTTAAAACAGATTTTTTTTTGCATAAAAATGGTTACTATGAGCCAACCTTAAAAGATAGACATATGCTACCGCGGACTTTTTTAAAGAACTTTTAAAGGGGAACAATCCTGTCATACATGATTTTTGCGAAACTTTAACCGTTTACGCAGCGTCAGCTCTCAAAAGGAAAAAATTCACCGATTTGAAATATTATTGATTGGTGCTCCGCTCCTATTGGTCTTAGCGTGATGATAAATAGCCTAAAGCCTTCAGGAACTAACGGGCTATCCAACACAAAAAGAATTTTTCAAATCGGTCCAGTAGTTCCTGAGATTAGCGCGTTCAACCAAACAAACAAACAAACAAACTCTTCAGCTTTATAATATTATATAGTAAATATAGTAATATAGTATATATAGTATATATATAGTATAGATGTGTGTAGGTGGCTACGTACCTATTCGTATAAGTACCTTTATTAAAAGGAAATGTAAATGATTGCGAGAAACCAGTTATACTTTTTCTCCACTTTACATTATGATAATTAAATGTCGTGTTGTTTCAGCGCGGCGGAAAAATATCAAAGAAAATATCTGCAAATCTTTAAATTGCTTTCATAGGGATAAGGAATTCAAATTATCATACATTTCTTGAATTCATTTTATCCCACACCATTTTCTATTATCGATCGAGTTGTCAACCAAATAAGCCCAAGTCTATTTGCTGGCTTAAGTGTTTACACATGATTACTCGTCATTTGTTCATGACCAAGAAAAATAGAAACCAGTTTTATTCTACTGGTGGGTTGGTAAGTTGGAATAAACCTCGTGAAATGTTTTTGGTTCACGATTCATTCACGTCTCTTGCAGTTTTTACGGATATCTGCTGTAATTAAATTAACGAAAAGCTTTTAGCAAACAGCAATTTTGGGGGTGTGGTAATAGAATAATTGACTTTCAAATTACACCTAGGCGTAGGTACATAAGTTCATGGGAAGCAGCAGCATTGTTATATAATAACACAATAATAAGTTCCGTTAGAAACAGCAGATACGCACACCATCGTTGCTTGTTTAATGAACGTTTAGTAAACGCTGGTAAACGTCGTTTACCAGTGTAACAAAATGTTATTCAAATCAAGATTGAAGATGAAACACTTGTCTTGTTAGGTTGGCAAGGTTTAGTTGTTGTGTTATGCTCTATTTCTATTCTTTGAAATATTCTTAACATTGTGTACCTATCCTACTGGTTTCGTTTAGGTAGGTATAGAAAGCTTACCTAAAAAGCTTCTAGAATAAGAATAAGAAAAACTTATATTAGCTATATTGTGCGCTATAAGATTTATTTAAATGCTTATTCGTAGATCATAAAATTCAGCTTGTAAGTACGAGTAGCTTCTACATTCTCAAGATGCGAATAAAATTACATTTGTGGTGATAAATGACTACAGCTTCTGGCTATTTACTAAGCAATGATCATGAAAAAGTTGTTCACCTTACCCTACTCTTACAAATACGAATGTCGATCTCTCTTAGCGCTCTGAGACTGTACGAGACACATAGAGCCGATAAATCGAATTGGTTTTGCGAAGAGCCCCGCTGGTTTTACTTTCGTCGTCGTTTCTCCGGCATTCCACCGATTCCGCGCCGTCATGCGCCTGGGCATATGGGCGAGCCATCTTGATTATGTCAACAAAACCCCATTTACTGAATGAAGATTTTTGTTTGTTCAAATTTCACCTAACTGGATTTTATTATGAGTATTTTATTTGAAGTCCCCTTTACTAATTAGCCTCATTGCCCGTTAAAACGTTTAATGGCCATTAAATTAACGTTAAATACATTGATTAACACTTAATTAAGACATTAACTAATTAAGATTATCACTTAACGCCTTGCAAAGTTTCCAGCAAAAACCGCGAAAAACTTAAGTATAGAAATCATGAGACTTTCGCGAAGTTGTTTTACGGCTAACAACCGCTTCTTTTACTTTAAAGCTTTCAATGTTTCGAGATAGGTACATAGTTAAGAGTATTATTATTGGAAAATATTTTATTTTATTTTCATTTGAATTACACTACTCACATAGAGCTGCAATGAGCTTTGCGTGCGTTTATTACATTGTTTCTGAGTCTGCTAGCTTATTCAGGTAATTTAGACTCTACCAAGGTATTAAGTACATAGGTATACGACTCTGTAAGCTTGAAAGCCTTTATATGATAGAGTTTATGAAGACAACGTCTTACAAACTATGCATTTGTCTTCTAAATAATTCCTATGAACAACTTTAAATTGATTTTACTAATTAGGCTTCCTCAACTTTGTATGCAGGTATACCGTCACTAATTTACATGTGAATAGCACTGCTATCACACATCTGACGAAACGATCTTACCATTACGCCTTGTAACTGCAACATCATCTCCGAGACATTCTACTGCTTTTTATGCGCGTAATTCAAATCGCGCCGCCCATCGCATAATGGGCCTTTGAATGATGAATAGAATTCATTATAATGTGGAGCCCTGAGCGAACTTTCTTCACCAGTTAGTCGCGCCCCCGGCGTCTTCCTAATGACCATTGCTTTCCTTCGCGAGATGTGTTTATCTCGAAGCGCACTGAGCGGACAATTGAATTAACTTTAGCAGAATTTGTGCAAGCATTACTTAAATTAAGTCTCATTTGGGCTTTCTATAATCAAACTTCTGTTGAAGCTTTACAACATTCTAATTTACTCTCACTGTATGACGCCAGGCAATTGGTAATAAGTAGTTAATATAATAACTATCTTATTTTTGAGTAAAGAATCTTACTCCTAACTCCGATTGTGAATGTAACGTGTCACAAAGACATTATTTGGATGTGAATTAATTTATTGATTGACGTCATGATACTTATTCGTATTTGGACCACCCACACAAGAAGATCTCTTATCTCTATATTAATGAACAGACGCGGCACGTCAACGTAAACACTGTGACGTCTTATTTAGTCGTAATAGATGCGATTTTGCAACAAAAATGTATAGCCTGATGTGCTGTTGCCTGTACATTCATACACTCAAGTGATTTGCAAATTATGTGTAATGTAATATCTATAGCCGAAGATACACATAACAAGGCTTTATGAAAAAACAAAAGTTTATGTTTGACATTTTTGAGGGAGAAGTGAAAATATTTTGCCTAGGTGTTTCGTAGAGTAAGATAGAGTATGTGTGTGTACAATACACGTCAATAAATTAAAACTTAAACAAAATCGAATGTGCCTGTGAAAATGCCTGGCATGCTTTAATAACACGGCTCGGTGTCGATAATTCGTTCGATCGGGCGGTTACGCGTAATGTAAGCCGATACACTGGTACTGCGGTTGAGTCATATTCTGCTCAAATAACCGATACAGTTACTTCCAGCCTTACGGTGGGCCTGGATTCCGGTCGCAGACAAATTGACTCTGTTCTATGTATTCAGATCAAGTTGTATTTTAATATTCTGTATAGGAACAAACTCTCCTCACTCCTCCACCTCTATGGTTGAGGATTCCGAGAGGAAGCTCGTTTCCATCTTCGACGTGATCATCAGGTGAGATGCGGGCCAAGAGCTTCCTCATTGTGGTTGTGGGTGTCCACGCGTATTGCGAACTTATTTATTTATTTTCTTTATTAGGAAAACATACAGCTTATATTATAACCTTATTAAGAAACACTACGGACCTAACCAAGTACTTTAACAAAAAATCTTTAGAATAATGAAAACACACCACAAACAATAAGAACAATGCCTGCCCAAGTTTTTATGATAAATAGAGCCATAAGTATGTGAAGTATTTTACAGCACCCAAATTTTCCCAAGAATAAAACCATTACAAAACAATAAAATTTACGCAATTGTTATTTGGCAATCAATCAGCCGTAGCACTGCATTGTCATTCCATAAAATTAATCATACACAGTGGGTAACGATAACGAGCGATGGGTCGATAAAACGTAAGCTCAGCAACGTGTTATTATGTAACAAATGTATAGTACCTATGTAGCGTCGAGCTTAGAACGTGCAATTATTTTTCTAGGCTTAATTAATGGCTCGCGTGGGCGGGCAACTATTTCGGTATATAAACCAGATACGATGGTAAATTAGGTGTTTCAAGGGCCAATAACTGGATAACATGTTGCTTGATGTATTGGAAAGACCTTTAAAAAAAGAGCGGGTGCGCACTAGCGATGGCGATGGCGAATGCCTGTGGTTTTGTGGGCTTACGGTAACGCATTGCTTATTCTTGTCTACTAGTGTAGTGCTGCTAGTGGTATTTATTACGTATTAAATAATCATTTTATGAGAATCACATGTGGCACCTATAACATAAATTCATTTAAGCAAATGAGCGATCACGTACAGACATTATGGTTCGAGAGTTAACGTAAATGCGCCTATTACCGCCAGTTTAAGCTGACTTCGGATAAACGTTAGAAAATTAGATAATAAGACGTGGTGATAGAAAAGACACTTTAATTTATTTATAACAATGATGAAGTAATCTTTGAATTCAAGTAGTAACAATGAGTATTCAATCACACAATAATTAATAAATAGCAATTTAATCTGAATAAGCAGTTGTTTCTATTACCGACCTATAGACGAGGTGTGTTTCTATTAACGTTTTTTCTGTTTCTATTACCGACCGCTAAGAATATTGCTCTTCAATTGGGTATATTCCAAGAGGCACGGGTTCGATTCCCGCTCACAGGCTCGGGAACCACTTGATTTTTTCAAGTTAAATTTGTTTTGCTTTTAGTTTTAGTTAAATTTGTTTTTTTTTTTCAAGTTATTTTTTTTATTGTTAAAAGAGAAAAGGCACGCTTCTCGAAAATAAATAAATAATCAAGCAGAAATAGTAGAATAATAAATTCCTCAATTATACTTGATTACGCGATACCAGGTCTTCTAGTGAGTAGTGGGGGTCATTATTTAAACTATGTATATTTGAGTTTTTAATAAAAAATAATTTGCATTTAATATTTTATTTTTAATTTGACTTTCGTTTTTGACTGATGTTTTTGATTTTAATTGTGTGTAATTGTGTATTTTAATTTAAACTATGGACAATTGGACAATGTCTATATAATTATTTTAATTTTTTTTTATTAATCCAAAAGATCTTAAAAAGTTACATAGTAGTTGTGATAACGCATGATTGGTTAGGTGTCATGTCATAAATGTTAGTTATATACAAAATACAGGCTTATAAGTCTTCGCAGGTGGCGTTATAATTATGAGGCGGTAATAGAATTAAGTATGAATATTACTTTATTCTATTACCGACCGTAAAAAAAAACAGTAACCAGCTAAAATATCTACTTTAACGAAGACGTGATCAGTGAAGTATCATTTCTATTAGGTTTTATTTTATATCAAATAAGTACTAATTAGAATTTAACAGGTTTTTATAAAATCTATTGTCATACATTATTAGAGATATTCTTTAATGTTCATTGCAGTTTTATGCCAAACCTATGACAATTAATGTATGGCGTTAATTGATTTAATTATGTGAAATATTCTTATGAATCGATCAAGACAACAAAGTGGAGGTTAAATGCGTAATTAAAGATATAAATACTAAAATAAGAAACTTAATCAAAATTCTAACAACGCCATGGGTCGGTATTAGAAACCAAATTATGAAAAGTGTTTCTATTACCGCCCTTATTTAAAATTGTATTTAAGCCACATAAATACAGCGAGAGGGCTATATTGAGGGTTTATTAAGGAAACTAAAGTACGAATTAATATTGTTATGCAAAAACATGTTGGTATACTCATTTTAAATGTGTTAAAATCGCTAATTAATAACAAGGTGCACCTTAAGTAGCTGGGAGCGCGTCAGTATGAAAAGTGCGTCCGTTGCGGGCGCGTCCCATTTAATGTGAAATAACTCCGTTTACTGGTTATTTACGAACACAAACTTTAATCGTTTTGATAGTCAATAAACATATCTAGATATTTTTTAAGTAACGTGTTTTCTGGAACCTGTTATTTATGAAAGAAAGAAAAATAGGGCGGTAATAGGATACAAATTTTGGGGGGTCATTAATAGGCGCACTTACGTTATCACTTACTTTAGTAACACTTTAGCCTTTGGCATTCGTGGAGTAGTCGTGGCATAGTATTTAACTACAATTAACTATTTCAAACCTCTCAATCATCATTTGCGTATATCATAAAACTTTTATTAATGACTCAAGGAAAACTTCAATCATGTCGCCGCTACCGGACGAGCGTTTAGTGTGCATGCGCATAGCCGCCATGGGTCTCGTTAATTGCAGTCCTTCCCGATTTAGAGCGGTTGCAAATCTCCGTGAAATAACCTAAATCATAGGATGGCTTGCGAACTCCGCTTCTTAATTAATTAAAGCGCCTTGTTACCCTAACGACGCCGCAGAGCTGTAGCTGAAGGTAGATAGTTAACTGCTTTTGCAATGTTAAAGGCACTATCTGTACATAGGTACTACATAAAATCCATCTGATAAGACAAGGTTTTTGTATGTGCTTTATACACTGCTGTATACTATACAGGCTGATTCTTTGATTTTTGCTTTGCTTTTTGTTCCCAAAAAGGGTTCACTACTACTCAAATACTTACAACTAGTGTTTTCTTATGGACCAATATCCATGAGTCATAAATATTGACGTCTCCATACTAAATTGGCTGATCATTATAATTTGTATGAAAAGTATTTTTTTTTAATTTGAACTTCCTTCTTAAGGGGATAGTTCTTGCATTTGAGCAATAGAATCAATCCTTTTTACTTGACACCAAAGAATCACGCTGTATATTCGACAAAACGAGGTATCTTCTAATCACCAATAAATACACATCGGTGTCTGAGATAAATTCCGTTGCGAGGCGAGGCATTGTGCGCTAGTCAGAATCGGAGCAGTGGAAATGAATGTGGGAGTGACATTGGGAAAGTGCGCTACGGTTTCGAAGAAACGTGCGGGTTCCATTCCCGTGTCGATTACGGTTCAAATAATGTTAATTTGTCAGGTTTTTGTGTCCTTACATTGATTTTCCAGCTCATAAGATTTTAGGATGTGCATAACCACAGGAAAGGCTTCCACCTACGTACTTAAAGTTAAGTTGGTATTCATAATTTCTAAATTAAAGTGATACTTATTAGGATTTACGTTCTACTGTCGTAAAAGGCGATTTATGGCCAAATCTAATCCAATCCTTCTTAAAATCAGAGCCATAAAGTTATAAAGCTTCGAATCTCTATTTTTTTTAGAAAACTGTTAATATTTAGTTTCAATAAATAAATAAATAAATTAAACTAGAGTAAAACATACCTACTTATCATATTATTATCATATACGGGTACAAACGATCGAGTTGGAAAACTGGAGGTACTTATTCATGTGATGGAGAATGATGATTGTGATAAGGCGTATAGTCAACAGTTTTGTAATAGAATACATAGCTTTATGGTTGTTTAATGTGAGAGCCAATTCATACAATGGAATTGAATGTTATAAAAGTAATGACTTTTCACTGAGCAACAATGCAAATATATCCATGGTACGAGTAACAAGTTGGGACACCTCCAATTTAGTAATTTAATAATAGTTGATATATTTCTTACAAGGCCTAACTTCACTAATGTAAAAGATGTTGAATTTTTTATGTCAACTTCATGTTAATTGTTTAATTTAATTTTTTTATTAGGATTCTCTTCCGATTTGGGCATTCATCTCATGTAGAGCAAAAGCATCTAATGGAACTCTCTGGAATTGTTCAAGTTTGTTTACACTTTTGAACAAATAGAACGACGCGTGTCAACACCACTCGACAGTTTGATGGAGTGTTCTTGTTAAGGTAGAGTCGGGTTAAAAACAATGCATCGCCCTGACCTCGAGGCTTCCGCACACTAATATCGCTTTGTTCGAACCAAGAATGCACGATTAGCCTTCGCCATCGTATTGTTCTGTAAACACCAAGTCTGCATGAGCTAACATAGTGACCAGTTTATCATGACCTCGAACTATACGTACAAGTCTAATATTGCCTCTATATCGTCATACCGTAGAAAACCTATACTTAAGGTCATCTTGGGAGATTTTCCAAGGAGATTTTAGATATGACACGTAGCGTGGAAACGGTGCAAAACGTCACATCTGATAATCGAATTCAGATTTCCTATCTTGTATGATCGACCTGCATCCTTTATTTGTATTCCTTATTCCTCTTCCTTTCCTATCTCCTTCATCTACAATAAATAAAACTGCAGGAGACCTAGTGAAACCAAACCACAGCTTAAGGTGTTTGGTATTTGTTTTGCAATTAGACCGCGTACACACGAAGGATGCGATTAGTGCGCGGGCGCGTGGTCATTCAACCTGGCTAACGGAATGCGACGACCATTGTTCCTGCCCGACACCCGATCGCATAATTGTCGTAATTTCTTCATACATTCGCTCTGGTTCAGCTATTCTCGGTACAATCGCGATGCACTTTGAACGTTGACCGGGCGAAAGTTGCTAGCAATTTCTCTATAAGGCAACTTTAATGACTCTTTTCATAGTTAGATTGTACACATGAAAGTAATAATGGTATTAAAGAAGGCCTAAGAAAACTAAGACAGTTGATAGTACGAGTCCCAAAAGCAACTGATAGATGTCCGTTGATACCAATGGGGAATAACGGATTCATTCTCCATTGTCTTTAATTTTTGTTACACCCTTTAAGCAAGATATGTTCTGATTTATTAATATTAAACCTTCCTTTAAACATGAAAAACCATCGAAAATGTAGGTTGTAGAGAGAAATGAGAGCAAACTATAATGAAGTGAAATGATGTAACGCTTCATTGGAGCATAATTAATTGAATGGATCAATAACAATGATGCCTGGATTATAAATGCGCTCAATTTACACGATGCCAATTTGTTTTAAAAAGTTTATACGATTAAAGTGGATTACTAAATCAAATAATACTTTTTAATTAATAGCAGTCATCACTCCTCTAGAAAAATTAGTTTTACTAGCTAAAACTTCTAACAGTTAAATACAGCGCTAGTACATCACATTAGACACAGTTCTTAGTAATACAATAAAATTTAAGGTGCAGCCTGTACGACTTCAAAATAGAATAACATCGTTTTGCAAACTCTACGTCTCTTACTTTTGTCTGTATTTGTGTTCTTATTGAATTTATGTGAAGGTGTCAGTCATAAAGTTGCAATTAATTGTGAAAAGCTGAATGGATCAAGATTCTCGTAACCATTTCTCATCTAACGACAAAATTGTTAGCTTTAACTGTTGTGAAGAGTGTGGAAAATGTTTTCCCATCATAAAATCCAAACGATTGACGTGTTCTAGAAATTTTCTTCTCGTCTCGTCAAATGTTCATATTTTATTGACGGGTGTCCGGGATAAATGAACCGGACAGGCTTTCACTGCCGTTAAAACAACTGATAGGTATAAGTAGTTCGCAAATACTGCTCGTGTAGCCAACCCAGAAACATAAAATTTTACGTCTTTTTCAAAATTATTGAGATATTCACCGACTGCATAAACATTACGCATATCTTTAACAAATATATCTATGTAATTTACATTCAATTACTCAAATTCAAGTCTGTCCACTCAGATAAAGATATATCTTAGGTTAACCTCCATGACTACTTCCTAATGCTTCTTTATGACGTAGCTTGACCATAAACGACCAATAAAACTGTTAAAAGGCCATTTGCGAGTACGGTAGGCAGAGCTATTGGATGTGTTTATTATTCTGAAGTTACCATTATCATGGGATACAAGACAAGTTTTACTTACTTCCATTCGTTTTTACAGAGAATCAGAATTAGGCGAATTTGTCACCTGAAATTTGGACATAAATTGTGTTCACATGTGTATTTAAGTAAAATGTAATTGACATGGCTTGGGCTAACTTAAAAAGAGTTTAAAAGTGGTATTATCAATCGTATTGGGGAAGGGTCTGTGTAGTCGATCAAGGTGTCAATAACCACAGACCTATAGATGCTTTTTCTTCAGGGAATGTAGTTTACCAGATTCGAACACAAAGGTAGAGTTGGCCAATGGAGCGAGTGAATTTTAGTGCAAGTAAAATGAGAGACGCAGATAAAGGCATTCGGTCGCCTGAGGATGAGTAGCGGTTGTACTGTTTGGCCAGACCACTAAACGGTACATGGTTTAGGGTTGATACTTTTGCAAACAGTACCAAATGATAATCATGCTTAATAATACATTTGTAGATTGTTTGTTATACACATATGTTGACTAAAATGATCTCACAGAAAATTATGAAACCATTATTAAAGAGTTTGAAGACTACCAAAGAGTCTTTTCCAATTTGGGAACTACACTTAGAAATAAAATATAGTAACTCTCTAGTCCGAGATATTTAAAGGATAGCGTCAAAGTTCAACGAGATCTTTACACGTGTTTGTAAGTGTGAACCCTAACCCAGTATGGTGCCATCAAGTCCAGTTTAATTCGAGACTAACCAAATACAGACTGGTAATGCCACGGAAATATACCGGCTGTGTAGAAAGTAGACTTGGTAATTAGTTGTTTTTGCTCTGCGTCTAACGCTCGGACAATCTATTGATTTGTAAAGCAAATCTTCAATAAAAGCAATTAAGTACTAGAAACGTTCGACGAGACAGATAACGAGTTGTACATTTTAATATTGCACCGCTGCTTTTTACACACATACATAACGCTTACTACGCAATGTGACAGTTGTTTGGTTACGAGTATATACCATGAAGCTACAGATAAA
The DNA here is from genome assembly GCF_004193835.3 of Ostrinia furnacalis. Taxonomy (NCBI): domain Eukaryota; kingdom Metazoa; phylum Arthropoda; class Insecta; order Lepidoptera; family Crambidae; genus Ostrinia; species Ostrinia furnacalis. The sequence continues at coordinate 186,922 of NW_021132495.1, forward strand.
AATGGAGGGCAAAGTTGGGAACAAAACTTGAGTCAATTACCTACTTATATCTATCTCGCTCTCTGTGGCCCTACCTCTCTTTTTAGTGTGAACTGTAGTATTGCTATCTTCTTATTTAAATCTCCTTGTAAATTCTTCGAAATAGCCAATTCACTAACCAAATAAGAAGTTAAATAAATAAATAATTAATATTTGAAACTTAGATTACCTAGTTAAATAAAAAATCACAAAATTGTCGGCCATTTAGGCTTAATGTGTTGGCGAATCAGGGAATTACAATCCCAATTTCTGAGGTATCGGTAATGTGGCAACATCGGCCGAATCCGGCCCATCATGGCGGTTGTTTACTATGCAGTTGATTTCGTTTGAGATTTTTCAAGGGACCTTATCATTGTTTTGTCTGAAGAAATGGTGCAAAATTGTATAGTGCGTGGTTGCGGTAGTTCGTGTTGTCCTGGAAGTGATATAAAATTCCACGCGTAAGTGTTTATTTCGTGATTTCTGACAGTGGATCATTGTTAACATATTTCTTTGTATTTTCACAGTAATTACTTCCTAAAACGTTTTACCAGTATTTAAACTTATTATTAAATGTTACATATGTCAAGAAAAAGAAGATTTTACATTGAGTTTCATTGACTTTGAGCAAATTTAAAATTTTTGTTTCTATAAGACATTTTGAAGTAGTATGACCATATTGAGGATATATCTGGGACTTTCTGTGGGACCTTACTTATCTAATTTTGCATAATGTTTTCTACGGCCGTTTACTGTAATCAATCCATATCCAAATCCGTCTGTCAACTGCCAAATTAAAATCTGTTTTCTATCAAATATCCACAGTTTTCGATGCCTTTACACTTTCTTAATGTTGTAATTCATCTTAAAACAAAAACATCGAAAACCTTTTTTCATAATCATATTAAGTGCACTTTATCAAGACACACTGTTTAAACGTAAATCAGTCTTTGTCGTCCTGAGAAAAATAAATAAAAGGTTACCCTACTTAGAAAGAGAGAGCCTGCCCACAGAGAGCGAGATAGTGATACATAGGTTGTGCTTCAAGTAGGTATTCTAAGTCTGGCCTCCATTTTTATCTTTAGCTTCATGGTATATACTATTTTCTCATAATAAGTAGGTGCATGATTAAAGTTACATAACTCAGGTGTTGCGGATCGTTAATGCTCGTGGAATATGTAAATTAAGCCCTTTAAAGCAAAATACGTTACTTGACTAACTTTAAAAAAAAAAAAGGATGAGGGTCTCTATTCGGTTATAAAAGCACGTTTCCTAACCTTGGGACTGGGAAACTGGCACCGAGTCATATGATACAAAATATGCAGCTAAATATCGCAATATTTTTCAACTTTGTAGCGAAATTTTTTTGTAACTGCAACTGCATGTATGTCAATTTTCTGTACTACCAAAAAGCGTGGTGTCACCAATGAATACTCTACAGAAAGGAAGGTGAAGGTTTTTGTAACGCAGTGCAATATTGCGCAAGAAGAGCTTTATTAAACTTTATGAGAGCCTATTAAGCAAGTGCTTAGTGCTTAAAGCTCGCATCAGCAGCCGCGTTCGGTGGCTGATTCAATTTGTCAGCGGCCAACACGGAGTGCGCGGGCGCCGCGTGGCGCGATGCCAACTGGTAGCTAGGGTTGGCCATATTTGAAAGAATAGAATTTGTTTTTATGAAAGTAGATCATAAGAGACAATAATATGGCAGAAGCAAAAAAAGTGTAACTAAGCCAAGCTAGATATGCGAATTTGTTGCTGGCCATTATCTTAGGGAAATTCTTAGGTAAATTATGTATAATAATGTATCAAAAGCCCTTGTACAATTAAACTACGAGCTTGTGAAAGCTCTATAATCTGAGACCACGATTGGGGACTTTGGGGAATACTGGTCAATTTTCGCCTGCGGCGCGGCGGATCTAAAACTGTTAATCTTGCTACATTATTCATTTATTTAATACCCTATTAACTGAGCATAATTTTTGAATAGCCCGTGGTGGCAGCCCCCGAGGCAGTGGCACGAACCCGTTCATGAATGGCGCGCGTCCTTGCTGCCTGCGCGGTGACTGTCCGCGCTGTAAACAACGCATTGTCTTCGCCATGCGATTCCTAATTTTATGTCTGGACTTGCTTATTTTACAATTCAACGACCAATCTTATGTTAAATCGTACTACTATACACCTACCTACCTATAAAACGTACGCGTATGCCATTAAAATTTCTTCAATAGCTACACTTGAGCTTCGCTAAGCCTGAAGGCGTGCCTTCTTATCCAGTTTAGTTAGACTTAGAACTTTATTAGATGGAATTTTTTGGTTTCATATAAGTATAGATTTTGCAACAAGTAGGTGCTTAGTTACTACAGATTGTAGAGGCGGTATATTATCTAAACGTAAAAAAATTACTAATGAAGGTAGGTGGAAATTGTGCTACTGCTTCAAATTGTACTTTGAGATCATTTGTTTTGTGTCAAATACGATTACAACTACAGGTTTTACCGATTTCAGTAGTTTTTGCTAACAAACAGACCCATTTGTTGCAAATCTAAAACTCCATGTGCGTCTTAATACGCTCCTTGTAGCATACAAAACTGAATATTACGCTCGCGGCGCACGGCGCAGAAACGTGACCGCGCCCCGGGACAGATGCGTCGGCGCACCTGTCACGGCGCGATTTCGGAGGAAGCCGCACAATGGGCCACTTGGGGCTACGAACATGGTTTTAATATACTTTGTTAAACATTGAGAACTAGGTGTAAGCCTAAGCCTTTATACTAAGCCTTGGACGACTTGGAGCTTTGAGACTAAGCCTAATTTGGTGATGACAAGATAGAGTGAAGTAGTTTGTGGGTTTCCAATTAGTAGTTTAATAATATTTTTAAACTAATATTCTATTATTTAAGCAAGTTTTCAGATTAAGCTACGTTGTGTTATAGACTACTACCGACGCGGACGCCTTGAAGCCAAGTCGTTAAGCTTATTGTAGCAGTTATTTATATCTTTTCGCACCTTTAGTGACCAGCGCGCGACACTGGCAAAACTTGTGCCGATAATAATTTATATTTGTTCTAATATCACTTGTCTGTTAATGTTTTAAAAACAACTGCACTTATTCTACAATAAAATGAAATGTTAAAAAAGCTCCAGTAAAGCTTTTCCAATAAAACTCCAATAGGTAATTCTACAATTAAACTTTGCCACAGAACGGTTTAAAGCACATAAGTTGTGAGATACGAGTAGATCTAAGCTAAACTACAACATTATACTAATTTCCTTACATGTTGACATCCGATATCATTATCGGATTATTAAGATGGTTTACGTAACTGAAGATTATCATAATTTTGCGAATTTCACTTTCTACGCAGATTTCTACATAAAACCTGGGTTTTTACTAACTTTTGATGCGTAATAGAGAGCAAAATCTCGATCAAATTCTTTTTTATGAGACTCAATAATCCCTCTTTTGAATTAATGTGAAAGTTATGAATCACACACACAGCATGTATCTAGGAGATCATGATTTGACCCTAAGTTATTATTTTATGATATAGGTTGACCTATCAGCGTTAAGAATTGTTCACACGCAGCATGCTAGCCCACTTTTCACCAAAATAATAATAAAATTGCCGGTTGCGAACACTTCCTCACTGTTCTCGTGCCCAAAATGGCTTCAAATTGTTTCCGTGTTGCGTCAACATGTTAAACTTTTAATTTATATTCGTTTAATTCTTCAATAGTTCGCGTAACATCTGTGAGACACAAGTTTTAGAATCTCGGAGAGTTCAAATATCTTTAGGCTCATGCTGTGCAGTACACAATTAATTTTTTAGTTACATAATTTAAACGACTTCCTTAAATACCTATCTTCATGGAAATATATTTCGTTAAACCATGCTAGGTAGATTATTCGGTCTGAATGATTTAAATCATTAATGGCCCTCTGTAACCACTGATTTCTATGGTTATATTTAAGTAGATTTATTAAGTAACGTGTGGTTTGAAGTGTTTTGTCTATTTTCTGGGATTTTTATAGGAAATACTTGGCTGGGTTATAAAAAATAAAACCTACATTTAAGCTGCTAACTACTAAAAGTTAAGGATCAAGTTTTGAGCTTTATTTAAAACTTAACTTCGAAAAACTATATTTCCTGTATTTTCTGGGTCATATTTGTTTCAAACTCAACAATCATAAGCAGCAATAAGTACTCATTTGGTCATAAAGCGTCTGATATTGGGTCGCTTCTTTGCTCGTTTGCTTTTTAGAGCATCGTGTGAAAGTCGCCGGGTATTTATTGACTTTCACTGTTAACTCGCTCAATATCCCGACTAACTAGACGCTCGTCATAATAATGTAGATAATCTTATTGTAGTAAAGTATGTAGTTATTTGTTTATAGAACCAATATGAAAATCATAATCTAATATACTAATATAATAAAGCTGAAGAGTTTGTTTGGTTGTTTGTTTACTTGAACGCGCTAATCTCCGAAACTGCTGGTCCGATTTGAAAAATTAGTTCAGTGTTAGATAGCTCATTTATCGAGGAAGGCTATAGTCTATACAACATCACCATACTGTCAATAGGAGCAGAGCAACAATGAAAAATGTTGCGAAAACGGGTTTTCACGCGTACGAAGTCGCGGGCACAGCTAGTATGTAATAAAAGTAGAAATCTGATGAGATGTGTGCTAAATCTAAAGAATCTAGACTATGAAGCAAAATAATATTTGATCTAGTTAAATCTAGAGTATAAATCCAAAAAAAATTCCTCAATCAACTAAATAAACTTTGACTCGATTGCTTCAGAAATAATTAAATCAATAAGTTCATAGTTTAAGTTAAGTATCTTTGAGATGCTAGATAACTGGTAAGTAAATTACTCACCATAATAATTTGAAAATAACTCCGCTAACTACAGTCTAGTCCCACTGAAATTACTTGAAAATGGTCCGTTCTTAAGACCTACAATTTTACAGCCGCGTCGAAGGAACGCGATTCCAATTCCGAGAGAAATCCAACGAATGTGAACAGGTGCTAACTTGATAACACTTTCCAGCAATAAACATGTTTCTAGAGCAAATTGTGAACGTAAATCAAGTGTTTATAATTAGATATCGTAAGTTATAACTAGGTGTACCTAATTGGTTGTAATTACTGAGGATAAATTGGGCCTTTTAACGTCGTATTATCAATTTTATCTAGTTATAATATTTATTATGTTTATTTTATAATTGACTGTCTATTTTAATATCTCCTTTGCTCACTTAAATTATATTATTTAACTGTTAGTTCAAAGGATATTCATTAAAAAAATAAGTATTAAATTAATTTTTACGAATTTTCATAATGGTAACGCGTTGATGTCTTTTGCTTGAAGGATCGAATTTCTGTTTTTTTTAGTTTGTGGCTGGTTTGGTGTGGAAATATTTTTTGAGGTAATATTACCAATTTACATAGTACTGATAGTAGTACAGTATCACTATATATTTTTTTTAGTTTGACTGGGGATTTTATATGTTATTTTATGTGCAATATTTTTTTAAATACGTGTGAAACACCCAATCAAAAGTGTTTTTCTACTCTTTATATCTTTAAAAACCTATTAACTGTATAATTTAAATCGTGTTACTAACGGCCTAATGAATGCAAAGTGCTACACGTGAGGTGTTGGCGTATCTCGGACCACGGTCACTGCAGTAGACATAAAGATTTATGTCATTGATTTAATTCACTGCTCTATATAATTTCTATGGGAACAATAAAAAACACGTAATTATTCTCTAAGTCTGCGGACCTCTGGGGTTCCGCGAGCCTATGCATGGGGCTCCGCAGCCTTATCTATGGACCATTTAACAAACAATCGTAAGTAAAGTAAGACTGAGTTGCACCACCAAACTTTAACCGCAACTGTAACGATAACCATGGAGGTTGACAGATTTATATGGAGTTTGACAGATTTTTGATGTTTGTTAAAGTCAAAGGAAAATGGTGCAACCCAGCCTAAGTAAATCACCACCAAAAGTCTGTAGGTAGTTGCTGCTTTTTAAGGGGGTCATTAAAATTGTGCTTGATTTCCTAAGGATCCATGGACAAAACAGGTGAAGACTGAAATACTGCTCTAATTACAATGAAAAAGTATGATGAGATAAAATTATAGAAACAAAATTTTAATCTATGAGTCATAGCAAATATCAGGTATGTGAATTTGTGTTTGACTTGTTTGTAGTTTATGAGATCGATATTAACCGGTTTCAAAACTTGATCGAGCCAGTCTTATACCTACATACATTTGGATTAACATTTTCTGCAATTCTGCGCTAATGCTATTTTGGCTATTTTTTGGGTGATATTGACAGGATAACAATCTTAACAGGTCGTTATATCGAGTTTAGACGAAATTATATGTCCGTATACACATAATTTGTCATCTAAACCCGGCTCATTAAATAACTGAAGTATCAAGAATAGATTCAAGTCTGTGGGTGTTTATTTAACATGGTTAAAAAGTTATGAGTGTCGTTTATAATATGTTTTGTAAAACCCGATAAGATTAAGAGTAGGCGCACACCGTTGATTTTTCGTCGGCCGATAGTTTAGTCGGGCAGTTGATCAGTATGGGCATGTATGGGAGTGCGCACACTACGCCGATTGGATTTGGCCGATTCTTCATACAATTTAAAATCGGGCACAACTATCAGCCAACTAAAAATCAACGGTGTGCCAACGGTGTGCGCTTCTCTTTCTATGATCTGAGGCCTACTCTTAGTGGATATTACGTGTCACTCATGCTAATAGGGCTGGCTACTAGACATACTAGAGCTAGATGTATTTTATGTACAATCGATAGCACATCACCCTATACAATTTTGTTGCAAAACAGCACCTATTACAACTACATAAGATGCCCTAGTGTCAAACTCGATATGCTCGCCTGTACAAATTGAGGAGCCTCGGAGCGTGAACCGTGACCGCCGCTGGACGCCGCGCCGCGGGTCCCTCAAATTTCACACTGCTTTATAAAGTTAGTTAAATTTCTGTACGCGTTGAATAACTTAAACACGAATAGCTTCATTGCAAGACGTTTTTATGAATCAGGCCTACAGTATGGGGGTTAATCTGAGGTTATTACGCTAATTTTATTATTTCACTATACAGCACACGAAGTTTATAATAATTGACTCAGGATAATTTTGTTTCTTGCCTACTTTTATAAAACAAATGAAATGCATTGTAAGTATATCCTGCTTGGACCAGATCTAGGCTCTAAGATGGTCCAATAGACCATATCGTAAATGTAGAGCACACGCCACAATTTATGAAAGTTTTTTTTTAATTGTTCTTAACTGACTCTATCTATAAAAAGTAAGTCAAATTATTATAAAATAGGGGAAAGGAAGGTATAACAGACTACACAAGAAAAAGCTAACCCGATAAAAGCGCTATTAATTGATTGTAAACTTTTAGCATTATAAAATTAATTAACGTTCTAATATCTACGTTACAGAATCAAAGATAAGTCCGATAGTTTCTCGCTTCAATAAACACTTAAATATTTAAATAACATCCATAAATGTAACAAGCGCGTCGTCTGAGACCATTGAATACGAATTAGCAATAGGTAATAAAATAACTTTGCATTTCGACCTCGTTCACAATCGATACGATATACGCGAAAGTAAAACATTAAGTGGTTTACAGCAATTTGTTGCAAGGTTTGTTACATTGTAGCTTTTATTGCCTATTATAAAGTTGCTGGTTGCTTTTATAAGGGTGTTAAAATAACTAAAAAAGAGTATGAGAACCGACCACGCCTTTTCATCTCAACTAGAACAGTTTGAGATATGTTCCTTTATGTATATTTACTTTTTATAAGGAAACTAGCTTTCCGTTCAATCCGTGGAATTTTGTCTGTCACAGAAAACTTTATCGCGCGCGTCCCTGTTTCAAAAACCGGGATAAAAACTATCCTATGTCCTTTCCCAGGACTTTAAACTATCATAGAGATAGTTTAAAGTCCTGCTAAATTTCATCAAAATCGGTTCAGTGGTTTAGGCGTGAAAGAGAGATAGACAGACAGACAGAGTTACTTTCGCATTTATAATATTAGTATAGATATTGTTGTATGTACTTGTAGCTCTTGATACTCGTAGAAGACGTCTTGTATTATATTCAAATATCGGTAACAATCTAACAATAGCACAATGGGACTGACATCGCTTCGATCATTCGTCATCAAAAAATTGGAATATCTCAATGAGTTTTCACTTGATTAAGTTGATTTCATGAAGTGAGATCTTTGCAAAAACATCGTTGAACTGTGTAAAATAAGTGAGAACGCATCAGAACCCCGAGCACGAATGACTTTCGTAAATTATACCTCATCGTCTTCCTTAAATGACATGGCGCCGCTGTTTTTTTTTTCATAGAAATAAACGATGGCATACCATAACGAGAACGATATTTACTCGTGCTCGGGGTACAGCTGTTCTGTAATTACAGTTTGTGCCCAGCTTGGTGAGACAGGTTGCGGCGGAAACAGCGCGCCACGTGAGGGACGACCTTCGAATGCTGTACGAATGTGGAGGACGTTGTACTCGGGACTTTTGGTGGTGTAATTAAAACCAATTACTTGTAAGGCAATGGGTGTAGTACCGTACTAGATAAAAATAGGATTATCACCGGGACTAACCTTACTTCACAGTGTCACAAACATGAACATGAAAAATCGACATTTTTATATACGTAGTAACCATGCCTACATTGCAGTTTCATGTACAGAATAGCGTACTTAATTGCGCTTTCATTTACAAGTTACGCAGGTATTCTTACATAGCTTGAGCTGTCTAGGCACCAATAGCACGAAATATAATAATCTTATTCACATTAGTAGATACCTACATTTGATTTTGAAGACAGTCCAATTAGATATTTTATAGGTTTCTAGTTGTGCTCTAGAACGGAATTACCTGCCAGCTTGTTCAAAAATTGAGAGTACTTTTTCTTGTCTTACTTTTAGCTACATCTCATCTCATTATAATATTAAAATAATTTAGTGATATTATTTATGAGGATCATTTTATTAGTCGACGATGAAACTTTCACTAAGTTTGCCCAAACCTGTTCAGCATTTAAACGATTCATTTAGATTATTAGATTTCGTTGGATTACAACAATTCATCATTCGTACATTCGATGCGGTGGCGTGCATACTCTAGTTAAAGTGCATTTTAACTAGAGTAACCCATATTAAAACTGCTATTAAAAAGTTAATTTAGCAAAACTGCAAATAACTTCAAGTGGACACCTTATTTAGATAGAGATGTAGAGGAGAACGATGAAAATAGAAATCTGGAAAGTTGATGGCATAAGATTTGATTGTTGATGAACTCTACATTAAAGAAATTGGTAGAAATTAGTAGTCAAATTGCAACTAAAACGTGTTCTTTCAGCGTGAGGAGTCAAATCAGTAATCATATCTGTAAGACCAGTTTATTCTTGAAGAAATATAGCGAATGGTTAAATTTATTGGTGATAGCTTTTAGAAAGCATCAGCACAGTTCAAAGTCGTAAAAGTTTTTAATGTTTGATGTCCTAATCGATGTGGACTATTACCGGCAGGTAGACGATCCTGCGCCCGCGTCATTATAAATTCCGCACGCTGAGCAAAAACAAATCGAGGAAACCACTTCAGCCTTGCAAATACTGTGACTCGTTTTGTATTCAAAACGCATAAAGTGAGACAGGATTCTGTCACTGTTCTCGGGAGGTATGCAGACGTACACGAGATTTTATAGCCCATTAAAGTATCGAGTTGGTGGTAATGTGTCCTAAATGCCAACTATGTAGGTCGGTATTCTGATTTTAGGAACAGGTATGAGGATAACTGAAATGGAAATTATGGATGGTGAATCAAGTAGGTAGTTTGTTGTAGTTGATTGTAATTTTAATTTGTAGAATGTTAAAGATATGGATGAATATTATTAGATAGATGCAACATACAATTGTATCTCACGATAGAGCGATCTAGAAATTAAGTTAATTATTGTCAAATCTGATTAAACATTAGGTAGGTACCTCTATTCGTTAATATCCAAAAGAGCGCACATATTTAAAGACAGTCAAATAAAAAAATAAATGTTCTATGTATAGCCTGACCAGGAACATAAAAACCCTCGCCATGTTGCGGAAAACTAATGGTACTAATTTCTTTTAATGGCAACAGTAACTAAAAACTTCATTGATATGTCACCTTGCATGTCAGTCTATTGCTGTCAAAGTGTAAACAAACTTTATTTTAAATGTGCGCAATTGATTTTGTGAGTTAAATTGCTAAAATATTTTTAAAGTCGTGAAAGAAAAGTGGTTCACAATGTGTTGAAGTATTTGTCGAAGAGAAATACTAAGGGTTCGGACAATATTTTCATTGAATAATGTTTCCGACAAAGGTTGTCAAATTGACTGACATGTTTATCGTATAGTACAGTCCACTATGAAAATTAGCTGTGGTTTGTTTAAACTACCTATTTTAAAGTTTTTTGTCACTTTCTAAGTGTTGAATTTTATGGAATTGGGAAAGAAGTACCGAGTTTGAAGCGTTCATGAGCAGACATTGCAGTTGAATATTCAAGTTCTGAATTTGATTATTGACGAATAATAAAATAAATCCTACTAACTCGATTAATGGTTTCATTTAATTTATTTAAACCAGGTTACCTATAATAATATTTTTTCGTTAATTTATGAAAATATCAAATTAGCCCGTAATCCAGAATCCTGATACATAAAGTTAGCCTATTAATTTAACACAGGTACGACTGTACTCAGTGTTGCACTATCAAATGCAATTGATGCGCCTCTATGCCAGGGTTTTTATGTTCCTGGTCAGGCTATACCTATGCATCATATTAGGCTCACACACAATAAGACGCTGATAATATGCGTTCTAATAAAAGTAAACCGCAGAAGCTCGCAAACTTACAGTAAGCTCTGGCTCTCGTGTGGTCCGTCACATAACTTATCATCACATTAGAATCGTCGTTGATTAACACTATCACAGCGCGATCACTCCACTCTGCCACCCACTAAAGAGAGAGTTTTTTCGTCGTGAGAAATTGAACGCGAGTTTGTTTGATGCGTTACGGACGCGTGGTACCGCTGAGGATCTGTTGGAGACTGGAGAGGTGTCGCTGGGCGCGGCGCCCGCGCAGCCTGCGAGTTCATCGAACGAGTTCCACTGTGCGGGTGCGACGCGATCAACGCTTGAGAAAAACGCTCCCGAAGCCTTCGGAAAATGTGATTTATTCGTAGCGAGCGAAGAAGGCGCTAATGACGCGTTGATAGGTGGACACATAGTAGGTACTCTCACTTCCATACCCTCTTACATGTTCTCCGAATGTCCAAAATAAAAGTATAATTAAATAGATTAAAATTGCTGACTAAAAGTAGCTGAGTTAAATAGGTATTTAGGTAGGCCTGTGGGTAGGCCTACCTTCAGATATTATAATCATCACACTCAAACTTATTTGATCATAATATGACCTATTATTACATCTGGTGGTATTAAAGTTTCCATAGTAAGCAAATATTGTTTAAGTAGATCGCAAATTAATCCAATAATAATTTTTTAAACCGCGCGATTATTTTGCAATACCTAATGTTATGTTTCTCTTATCGATAGAAGAGGATATTAGGATAATAATTATTAGTCTTGGGTGCTAGACATTTCATTTTAACTAGGTAATTATTTGATAAATTTGACTAACATCAAGGAAATTTTTTGTCAAAAAACCCACATATCAGTACCTATCCTAGCATTAAGACTTTAGACAAATAGCATTTAAAATAAAACTCGATTAAAAACGCTATCATATAAGTTACAAAAGAAAGGAAGTATTGATAAAAGTATAGGTTTAGGCCCCGCCCATGCCCCGCCAATCCCGCCATACCCCGAATATGGAATGTGGTGTGGCGTGTGGCCAAAGTTCACTGGTCTAAAAATGAAGATGGCTAAAATACTATTATTCCACATCAGCAAAAAAACATTTGAAAAAACATAACTTGACGTCTGCTGTCAGTGTCAAGGTTAATTCTTCCCACGGATGCGAATCGTGATTCGTGACTTTCGTTTTTCAAGAAGTTTTATGAAAATTAACATTTAATAACTTCTGTAAAGTGTGTTTTCAAAATTTTAAACAATGCCTAAAGTTTCAGGTAAGTGTTTTGTATTTTTATTACCTTAGAAACTGCTAGTACCTTCTAGAAATATTGGAGGTTAGAGTTTTATTTTAGATAAGTTTCTTTAATAAATCCGTAATAAACGCTTATTGTTTGCTAACGTTTTAAAAATTTAGTGATACTTCAAGTTAAAATTGATATTGCTCCTAAAAATGAGTGTTTTAGGCAAAAATGCTTTGTCATGTTCGATACAAAAACAATGCAAATCCCAGTCGGTTTTCTGCAACCGGTATTTGTATGTCCAAATTTAAAAGATTCGTACTATAAATTTGCTATTTACCGAACTGTAAGATCGAGATACTTTACAAATATATCCATGAAAGGTTATTATGTATATCAAATTAAGTACTTGATGTTTAAACATCGAAAATGCGCATCCAACTGTAATCTTATTGTGATTAAAAAAAACAATTTAATGACGACTGACTTAGTCAGTATTTGTTAGTAGAAAATTGTGAAGTATTTGTATGCATGATCATGATAGATGTACCTAGGTATTTTGTAAATAAAAAACTAGGCAAGCTTGTTAAATCCATTGTCTGGTATCAACAGTTACAAGTTTAGCTTAGTTTGGAACTAGATGGCGCAGTGTAAGATACATTTATTAATTGTTTTATTAATTTTTTGCAGTCAAAGTCAAATGGGGCAAAGAGATGTACCCAGGCGTGGAGGTAAACACAGACGAGGACCCGGTGTTGTTCAAGGCCCAGATCTTCGCGCTGACCGGAGTGCAGCCGGAGAGGCAGAAGGTTGTGTGCAAGGGCGTCACTCTCAGAGACGACGCCTGGGGCAATTTCAAGCTGACTAATGTAAGAATTCCTTTTTTTATTTGTAAGTTGTTGTCTATGCCCGCAAAGTTAGATGTGCATGAATTATTATCACTGGTAAACTGGCACTGGTAAAGGTCGCGGGAAGGGCCTGGATCCGGGCAGCGCAGGACCGTTCATTATGAAAAACCAGCAGTGGATGAACAAACAAATTACTATCAAAATATAAATGATCTTCCAGTTAATGTCAGAAATACATAAATTGCCATAAGGTCAAAGAAGAAACATTTGTGTGGATTATTGGAACTTTTCAACCGACTTCAAAAAAAGGAGGAGGTTCTCAATTGAGAATCGACCCGTATGTTTTTTTTTCTAAAAAATTATCTTTGAATAAACTTGGTTTTCTAAAGAATTCTCTCTTTCCCAAGTCATTATGGTATAATTATTTCAGAATGCACTCGTCCTGGTGATGGGCAGCAAGGAAGAGGATGTCCCGGCCGTCCCCGTGGAACCAACCCGTTTTGTGGAGGACATGAATGAGGCAGAGCTTGCTACAGCTGTGAGTAGAGATTATAAATGTTTTACTATGATTTTTACTATTCTTACCTGTTACTTCGATAGTGAGTGTAGTGGAAGTTAATAAAATGAAAGAGTGGACTGTATACAATTAATTGTCTAATTTCGGTATAAGTTTACAATGTTATCGAGACCGTTTTGTGCAAAGTCGTTGAAGAGAGTGCGTCAGGATCGTCTTCTTAGATGTTCGCTCGCGAACCGAACATTGCTCGTTCGTTCGCCGAACGCTCGCCGCTCTCTCCGGTCACGCCACCCGCGGGCAATGTCCGTGAGTAGACATTACCCCTGTTGGATAGGTTTTTTTGTGGCTGAGTGATCTACACTAATCTGGGGGCACGGCAGTGCCCCCGCCAAGTCGAGCGCGAAGCAAACACTGCCGTACCATCTTTACTGGAACCATTTCGCCGCATTTTCAGGCCTCTATTTGAGAACCTCTGGATAAGACCAGAACGCAGAAATTTTTGTCATCTAGTAAGCTATAATCACATACTTAAAATCCAAAATTTCAAGTCTGTAGGTCATTTAGTTCCGAAGTTAAGCGAAAGCAAAGTTTCGCATTTACGACACTCACTCACTCACTCACTGATGATCATCAAAATAGAACTAGTGCTTCCCATTAACTCAGAGAGTTGAAATTTGGTACAGAGTTAGGGTTTAATGACTACATAAAGGGAAAACTATAAAAACTAGGAAAATCGAAGATCTGGAGTAACACCACATTCACAATCAATACTACTAGCGCCACACCGGCAACCGTGGTGTTCGCCTGTACCGCTCATCGCTAGATGGCGTGGCACTTGTTATTAAAACAATTTCTGATTCGTTGTCCATTTTAAAGGTCGTTGAGTTTATTTGTGTTTAATATCGTAGAAAAAAATTATGCCACTTTCTACAAAAAGAAGTGAAATCCCACCAAAAACATTCTGTAAAAAATTAGCCAAGTCTCGATGGAGCTGCCTGTTTATCTCTAAAAAGTAATGAAATCTAGACAAAGTCGTGCCAAGTCTATGGTTCCTTACTGCGATTTCTTTATTATTATATTTAATGTTGTGTGACTTGGCCGTTGAACAATCTTTATTAAGATAATCATACATTTAAGTATTATTGAAATACGCAGCTTTATTAAGCCTACAATTGACTGGTTATTGCATCAACGTTTTCCAAGTGCAATTTATTTTCCATCGTCAATGGGTAGCGGATTTGGCGACAGATTGGTGCAATGGTGTCATGGAGCATCTGGTTTGGTACCCTTCAACGGCCAAGTCACACAACATTAAATATAATAATAAAGAAATCGCAGTAAGGAACCATAGACTTGGCACGACTTTGTCTAGATTTCATTACTTTTTAGAGATAAACAGGCAGCTCCATCGAGACTTGGCTAATTTTTTACAGAATGTTTTTGGTGGGATATTATAGAGAGGAAAACTTTGTTTGTTTGTTTGGTTGTAATGAATAGTCTCAAAAACTACTAGACCGTTTCAAAAAATTCTTTCACCATTCGTAAGCTACATTATCCACAAGTAACATAGGCTAAATTTTATTTTGGAAAAAAATAGGGTTCCATAAAATATGTAAATAATGTAGCCCACGCGCGCGAAGCTGCGGGCGGAAAGCTAGTTTGTCATAAAAATACGACTGGATCTGCATAATGATTTAACATCATTGTCAACAGCTGGACCTCCCAGAGGGTTTGATCAACCTGGGCAACACCTGCTACATGAATGCCACTGTTCAGTGCCTCAAGACTGTACCTGAGCTGAAGAATGCTCTGCTCAACTATGATAAATGTAAGTTGTATCATGCAATGTTATTTTAACTTGTATGATGCATGTTTTAGGGTATAAATTACCTCCAAGTCTAGTGTTTTCAGTTTGAATGTGAAATTATTTTGAAGAATAAAGTAAAGGACGACACACTTCAATCTGGAAAGGGATCGTAACCGTTTCAGTCAGTATTTTTGTATGAAACTTCATACTACAATGCACACTTATCCGCACCGTAGTTGAGAGTTGATAAGTCTACTATGACCTTAAGTATTCTAAATCTCAATGATGATTTTCGATAGCATCCGGCGGCGGTAACGCGGGCGAGCTGACAGTCGCTCTCAGCGAGACCATGTCGGCGCTCGAAGGCGGCGGCGCCGGCGCCTGCGCGGGGGCGGCAGCGCGGTTGCTTCGCGCGCTTCACTCCACTGCGCCGCGCTTCGCCGAGCGCGGGCCCGGCGGCGGCCTGGCGCAGCAGGACGCGTCCGAGTGCTGGGCCGAGATCGTGCGAGCGTTGCAGCAGCGCTTACCCGCCCCGCCTGGTGTGCCCGCCGACCGGTGAGTGACGTCACAGCGCAGGCGAGCGCGGGCCCGGCGGCGGCCTGGCGCAGCAGGACGCGTCCGAGTGCTGGGCCGAGATCGTGCGAGCGTTGCAGCAGCGCTTACCCGCGCCGCCCGGCGTGCCCGCCGACCGGTGAGTGACGTCACCGTACTTGCCGAGCTCCGAAACGCTATTTACGTAGTGTCGGGTAGTGTCCGACCGAAACCGAAGCCGAAAACGAATTTCGGCAACGGTGTCTCGTTCGTTCGTTCGTTTCAGCCGAAAGACGTCCACTGCTGGACAAAGGCCTCCCCCAAGGATTTCCACAAAGACCGGTCCTGCGCCGCTTGCATCCAGGTACTTCCCGCGACCTTCACCAGATCGTCGGTCCACCTAGTGGGAGGCCTGCCAACGGTGTCTATTTCGGCCGAAACCGAAATATAAAGAAAACGTTATTATAATCAGTCAGTCTTTATTGTTTTCTCTTTAAATCACATGTCATAGTTACTAATATCACAATAGGTATAAGTAGTTACTTAATAGTTAAGTAATAAAATAAACAAAAATAAATCACTTTTATCTTTAGAACAAATAAACGTAAACTTTTTTCTTATAAACTCAGTTTGACACTTTTTATGACCCTTCAGTCAAAAAAGTAAAAAAAAAGAAAAAAGACACAAGCTAAACGACTTTAATATATAAATAAATTAAGTATAAACTATGATCGTAATGCATATTCGGTTTCGGTCGTAGTTTCGGCAATTTTGCCGCCGAAAACGAAACTAAACCAAAACTCGTATTTTTACCGAAACTCAACCGAAAACGAACATTCGGTCGGACACTAGTGTCGGGTCTGACCGAAGATCATGCTGTGAGCGGCGGGATGGCAGCATTCGATTTTATTGTTTAGTTGATAGTAGTTGGTAACCTCGAAAAAGGCCTTAATGACATGTAGGAATGTGGATCTGCCAAGGCGTATCAAAAGCAACTGCAAAGGTTTTAAATGAAGGTAAACATCTTAAACCTAATATGGACTTTATAAATTCGCAATTCTGCCGAGTTCAATGGCGAATTTAAACTACTACACTAGATAATCATAAACTTAAGTAAAACAAATTTTGCTCTAAAAACCAATCTTCTTTCCGAACCAAAAATAGCATTGCGTATCTTTCAGATCGAACGTAATCGAACAGTACTTCGGCGGGACCCTGGACGTGGAGCTGGTGTGCTCGGAGGCCGAGGAGCCGCCCACGCGCAGCAGCGAGTCCTTCCTGCAGCTGTCCTGCTTCATCTCGCAGGACGTCAAGTACCTGCAGTCGGGGCTGCGATCGGTGAGTCAGCCAATAGGAAAGAAAGAGATAAAATTGGCCAATGAAAATTTTAGGGGTAGTAATAGTTTCAATGTAAATTCATTATAGATGTTCCATCCACTAAGACGAGCCTCAGGCTGGTTTTAGTGTCACGCGGACCGTCCGGTGCGGACCCGCTCCGCACGGCCAATCTGTATGAACTTCTAGAGAACGTTTTAGAGTAATGCGGTCCGGAGGAACCACTCGATCCCTAGCAGTTCATACAGATCGGCTGTGCGGAGCGATCCGCACTCGTGTGATCCGCGTGACACTAAAACCAGCCTCACCATTTTTCCGCTAATGTTTGAGTGTTATCGGTACACGCTAAATTATCCTTGAGGGCGCACGCACACTACAATAATGACGCTCGGATTGCTCGGATCAAACTCCCTGCACCCCGCGCTTTCCTCGACCAAAAATTGAAGGAGCGCGTCTTCATCGATGGAATCCTTTAAAGTTTCTTTCACTTTTTGTGGAATCAATGCAATTTATGAAATGATTTTGTTTTAATTTTACAGAAAATGTCAGAACAAATCACAAAAATGTCACAAACATTGGGAAGGGATGCTGTTTACACTAAAACGGTGAGTTCTAACGCGAGTAGTAACCAGGAATATTTATACCAATACTTGCAATTCTATTTTAAAATCTTTTGACTGTTTTCCTGTTGTTTTGACCTTTCCTTATGCTTATTCTTTCAGAGTAAAATCAGCCGTCTCCCCGCGTATTTAACGGTGCAATTCGTGCGGTTCTACTACAAGGAGAAGGAGGCTATCAACGCGAAGATCCTCAAGGATGTCAAATTCCCTCTGGACCTAGATGTTTACGAGCTCTGTTCACCAGAACTGCAAGAAAGGCTAGCGCCCATGAGGGCGAAGTTCAAGGTAAGTTTTGCTCTATTAGCCTTAGTAGGTTTTAAACAAAACCTATTTCAGGCACCAGTCCCACACAAACTTAGTATTAGGTACCTATAGCATAATGTATTTTTTACCAAATGTAATTGGTAACCTAAGTTTGTGAGGGGAAATAAATGATTTATTTTAGTTTTAAGGTCCAGTTTCAAGGATCTGGTTTTTTGTTTTCCATAATCTTATTCTAATTGGATTGTTTATATTTTCTAGGAAGTAGACGATGCGAATGTTGAGTCGTCTCTCACTGCCAAAAACAAACCCCACGGAGACAGCAAAAAAGAATCGAAAAATAAACGAGTTATGCCTTATTGGTTTGAAAATGGTAAGTAAGACATTTTGTTTTATATCTGCCATAAATTAATCTGTTAATTTTTATTTATTTATTCTTTGTTCATTTGAATTCATGCTGCTTAATGTGTCAATCAGATATCCCTGAGAAGTGTCTTCCATGTTAAATATTGATCTACCAATATACTATTATTTATCTTAAGATTGAAAATACTGAACCCGCACGCACGGGTGAAACGCTTGCGTGACGTGTTATGTGCACGTACATGTTTACGTATACTGGTCTGTCATATTACGGTCTCGGTTAAACGGTTTCGAAGTGAACTATTTTCTAGCTAGAATTCTCTATCTACCTTCACAGACGTAGGCAGCAATAACAGCGGTTTCTACCGCCTCCAAGCGGTGCTAACACACCGCGGGCGGTCGTCGTCGTCCGGGCATTACGTGGCGTGGGTCGCGCGCGCCGGCGGATGGCTGCGATGCGATGACGATGCGGTCACGCCCGTGCCTGAAGAAGAGGTGCTCAAGCTCAGCGGAGGAGGTAGGTAGCCACTGCGGCCACAGATTATAGAGGGCTACTAGGCCACAGACTATAGTGAGCCACTAGGCCACAGACTATAGTGAGCCACTAGGCCACAGACTATAGTGAGCCACTAGGTCACAGACTATAGGGAGCCATTACGTGGCGTGGGTCGCGCGCGCCGGCGGCTAACTGCGATGCGATGACGATGCGGTCACGCCCGTGCCAGAGGAGGAGGTGCTCAAGCTCAGCGGAGGAGGTCAGTAGTAACACAGCCACTGCGGCCATAGACTATAGGGGGGCCACAGACTATAGAGAGCCATTACGTGGCGTGGGTCGCGCGCGCTGGCGGCTGGCTGCGATGCGATGGCGATGCGGTCACACCCGTGCTAGAGGAGGAGGTGCTCAAGCTCAGCGGAGGAGGTAGGTAGCCACTGCGGCCACAGATTATAGAGGGCTACTAGGCCACAGACTATAGTGAGCCACTAGGCCACAGACTATAGTGAGCCACTAGGTCACAGACTATAGGGAGCCATTACGTGGCGTGGGTCGCGCGCGCTGGCGGCTGGCTGCGATGCGATGACGATGCGGTCACACCCGTGCCTGAAGAAGAGGTGCTTAAGCTCAGTGGAGGAGGTTAGTAGTCACACAGCCACTGCGGCCATAGACTATAGGAGGGCCACAGACTATAGGGAGCCAT
This sequence comes from Ostrinia furnacalis, assembly GCF_004193835.3. Taxonomy (NCBI): domain Eukaryota; kingdom Metazoa; phylum Arthropoda; class Insecta; order Lepidoptera; family Crambidae; genus Ostrinia; species Ostrinia furnacalis. The sequence continues at coordinate 206,591 of NW_021132495.1, forward strand.
TACGTGGCGTGGGTCGCGCGCGCCGGCGGATGGCTGCGGTGTGACGACGACGGGGTGACACCTGTGCCCGAGGAGGAGGTGCTCAAGCTCAGCGGAGGAGGTAGGTAGCCACACAGCTATTGCGGCCATAGACTATAGAGGACCACTACGGGCCACAGACTATAGGGAGCCATTACATGGCGTGGGTCGCGCGCGCCGGCGGATGGCTGCGGTGCGACGACGACGCGGTGACACCTGTGCCCGAAGAGGAGGTGCTCAAGCTCAGCGGTGGAGGTACGTAGCCACACAGCCACTGCGGCCATAGACTATAGGGGGGCCACAGACTAGAGTCATTACGTCGCGTGGGTCGCGCGCGCCGGCGGATGGCTGCGGTGCGACGACGACGCGGTGACACCCGTGCCAGAGGAGGAGGTGCTTAAGCTCAGCGGAGGAGGTAGGTAGTCACAGCCACTGCAGCCATACACTACAGAGGGTTATTAGGCCACAGACTATAGGGAGCCATTACGTGGCGTGGGTCGCGCGTGCCGGCGGCTGGCTGCGATGCGACGACGATGCGGTCACACCTGTGCCCGATGAGGAGGTGCTCAAGTTCAGCGGAGGAGGTCAGTAGCCACACAGCCACTGCGCCCACAGACTATGTATGGGGGCCACTACAGGCCAAAGACTATGGGGGCCACTAGGCCACAGACTAGAGGGCCATTATTGGCGTGGGTTGCGCGCCGGCGGCTCGCTGCGGTGTGACGACGACGTGGTAACACCCGTGCTTGAAGAAGAGGTGCTTAAGCTCAGCGGAGGAGGTACGTACCCAGGGTGTAGCTACTACCTACTAACGGGCTTTTTGGATTAGTCGGAACAGTCTAAGAAAGATCCATAATTTTGCAATGACCTTTTTCAGTAAAAATCGTCACAATTGACCCAATGACCTTTTTTAGATGGACCCTCAAGAAATTTTACAGGGTCCGTCTAAAGCACGCTATGTTACCGTGCGTAACGCAGTGTCTCAAGACACACTGTGTTACGAAATTACTGAAATACGAAACGGATACGTGGTCTCTTACTGTTGTCACATCACCCAAAGGGCGATGGAGCGTGCTATGCTCGCAGTTTTCCTAAGTGGTCGAATCAGAAATGAAAAGATCTGTAGAATTACTGACATGCCTGCAAAATTGCCCAACTTAAGTGGCAGTTGGCAGGGCACATAGTCATTAGTTTTCGAGCGGTGACCACGAACTGGAAGACGTGGTGCAGAAAGGCACTTCACTCATGAACCAATGATCTGGCAAACGGTCGTTGTAAAATCTTTGAAAGATGCCTTTGCCATGTAGACTATGCAGTAGGCTGAAATAAAAAACAAATTAAAATTAGGTCATTGTTTAAATTTATTCTTCTCCCTTTCAGGTGACTGGCACTGTGCGTACCTGCTGCTCTACGGGCCCCGCGTGCTCGAGCTGCCGTCGGAAGACGAGCCGATGGTGACGGAGGTCACAGAGACGGATCCAGGAGTGCCGCCCACCGCGCTCGCATAACGCAGCCGACTCGCTTCGCCCGCTCGGCTGGCCCACGGAACCAGGGCTACTCCGAAACGCCGTCACGTAGTTTCGACTTTATCTGTCACTGTCTCATTGTGGCACTCGTGAGAGGGACGGCAATATTCGAGACTTTGAACAACGTTTTTCGGAGTAACCCCGCTGACGCTAGCTTGGGACGACATTGTCTACACACAGCTGCCTGCCCGTACCCAGCGAGACTGACCACACCCTGCCTTTGTAGCGCGTATAGCCACCTTGTGAACCGTGTACCGAGAATGAAATGCAATAATGCCTTGCCTTATATCGTATATATGCGGGGCTAGATAATAATGTTCTATGTTTCAAGTTGTTCTCAAAATGCTGCAGCCCCACAGAACTGAATTAGTTTTAGGTGAGTAGATTTGGAAATATAATTTGATTTATTCTTTTTAATTATTCATTGTGAGCCTGATAATGAAATTATTACTCTTACCTATCTCAAATGCTGAAAATTGATGATTTTAACTCTATCCATATATTACTAAACAAATGTGTAAAATCGACCAGTAAAAAGATCAATTTGTTATTTCATATCACTTATTCTTTTATACAATAGATTTTCCTAATATTTTAAAGGCTTAAATCATTCTTATTATTTCATTCTTATTTTATCTAAAACATTATCTTGCTCCGTTGTTTTATCGTTATTTACTCAATCCTATATAACAATTCAAAAACTTCATTACTGAATGTATGATAATGAATTTTTACTGTCGAAGATAAATCGATGGAATTTAAAGTCGCAATTTTCATTTAGCAGATCGATGCAGTTGTTATTTTTTCAATTTTACACCGAGTGTTAAAATAATAATGTAAGTGTCCATAACTATTAAGTTTTCAATATTTATCGCGTGCACAAGTTGTGTTTTTGAGCGCAGCACAAACAATGTACCGAGGCCAGTTATTTCGTAACTAGAAAATCTGAATAACGTTAGATAGTGAAAAAATTATAAGTTATTGTTTATTTGTAGTCCCAATTAAAACACAAATTAGAAATGACTGTATGTATAAAGTATTTATAATTTGTTATAATGTTTTTGCGTATTGCGACTAGTGGGTCGACGGCACTGAGCGGGCCTATTTCAGTAAATTATTCTTGTAAATTGGCATTCAAAATGCTGCTGTTGTTTGCTTTAGGCACTTTCTTCTCAATAAATGTCGTTAAGTTCTCTATACAAGATGTATTGAATTTTATAAGACTAATTACCTATACTAAACAATGATCGATAAATAAATTTGTTTTTACAATTTCAACTTTACTTTCATTTCATAGTGTATATCAATGGGCGTTTTGCCACAGAATAATAATAAGTACTTGGTTTTGCTTAGTCATGCAACTTAGGCACTTATTTTATAGATGACCCACGCTGAACTGTCCCACCAAACTCAATGACAGGGGGGCGCTACCATCGTTCAACTATATGGTTCCCAATGGCAAAAATCTGAACCAGCGATCCGGTATTGACGGTGGCGCCCCACTGTCAATGTCATCGACAGGACAATCCAGTATTTTGGAACTATAATGGCTCGTCTTGGCAATATTTACATGCCAAGTGTTTTTGGGGAGACTATTAATTTTAACCCTGGACCACACACATCTCGATAACATTCGGGCGGTAGAGCGCGCGGAGCGAAGGCTTGCGACTATGCAAAAAAAGCAATAGCTACACACATCGCCATATCGCGAAATTCGGGTTATCGCGATGTGTGTGGCCCAGAGGTACATTATCTAAGTATGTCACGTTGACTTTTTTGTCACTTATGACGCGACAAAGCGAGGTTTTCAAACTGTTTCAAACTATAGATGACCCACGCTGAACTGTCCCACCAAACTCAATGACAGGGGGGCGCTACCATCGTTCAACTATATGGTTTCCAACATGGCAAAAATCGGAACCAGCGATCCGGTATTGACGGTGGCGCCCCACTGTCAATGTCATGCATAGGACAGTTCAGTATTTTGGAACTATACGTTTTATAGATGACCCACGCTGAACTGTCCCACCAAACTCAATGACAGGGGGGCGCTACCATCAACATTTTGCCAACATGGCAAAAATCGGAACCAGCGATCCGGTATCGACGGTGGCGCCCCACTGTCAATGTCATGCATAGGACAGTTCAGTATTTTGGAACTATACATTATCTAAGTATGTCACGTTGACTTTTTTGTCACTTATGACGCGACAGAGCGAGGTTTTCAAACTACGTTTTAAAACGACACATAGGGGTTATTTTTGGGTTTATGTAAGTTCGCATTAGCGCCCGAAATGAACCATGGAAAGCATCTGCAAGAGTTTTGGATCATTTTGTCCCCAGAAGCGTTCCATGGCTACCAGAAGGTACAAAACATCAGAGCCAAGCTCCAAGCCCCATCGAAGAACTTGTCTGAAGTGGTGCCTTGCTTTTGGCGGCGGATTCTCATTGGGGCAGATATACTACGTTTACCTGCTGAAGAAAATCCCGTTCCCTGAGCACATAAGTGTGACTTTGTCTTTAGTTATAAGTTTACTTTTGGGTAAGCACAAATACTATATAGTGTAAACTGTTGTTGCTGCAAAATCGTGGTCTGAAGAAGACGCGCGTATTTGACATGTTGCAGTGTGGTATCTTGTGCAATTTAAACCATTTTAGTATGTTACAGGAATCGGGAACCTGGTGTGCGAGCAATTACGCTGCATCTCCTTGCTGACCTTACCAATGTACTGCGGCAAGCCCGGCCGCGGCGTCCTCAAGGCTGTGGTCCTCACTTATGTCATTGCTGGTAAGAGCTGATTATTTTTACCATTTTCTAATTTGCTTCTGTGTTGCTTCTTTACGATAAGTTTAGTGAGCTTTTTCATGTCTAAACCCCCTTATTAATAGAAGTTATACCCTAATTGAAAACTCGTTCGTAGCATCTATTGTTGATTTTTCAAACTTGAATATTTGGTTCAGCTATTCTTGTATACTTGCTTACTTACGTGCATGACCCATGTTTTAAAAGGACCAATCACGAACATGGGCTTGAACGCCAAAGAAGTGGTGCGGGTATTTGCTTGCAGCACCCAGCTGTCCTACAACTTATCCAAGACGAGGTACAGCCTCACAAGTGCACCTTTCAAAAAAGCCATCTTCGATTTACGGACTGAAGTCAGCCAAATCAAGGACACCATTAGGTCTGTTTTTTTGCCTGCGAAGTTTTTAAGCCGCAATATCCAGTTGCAAAAGGCGCCAAAAACGCAACGAATTATGTTTTTTTACGAACCTGGTTTTAGGTCAATTCGTGACGTGGTTACTCCTATTGAATTTGAGATGGAAAATCAGAATGAAATGTACCAAAACCGCAAAAGGAAATATGAACACTTTGTTCTCAATAATTCAAGTCCTGATGACAAACAGTAAGATAAACCATATACAATGATATCTTGAGGCTTACGAGTTAAAAATCAGTTTCATAGTCGGATTCCTAATATTAATTCCTAAATTCCAGGCAGTTACCAAATTTTGAGGACAAGGACTACTACCAAGCTTTATACAGTCAAAAACTAGAGTACCGATGTCAGAATGTACTTTCGCGCGCTTCTACTTTTTGTATGGAAATATTCGCGTCGGTGTACGAACAGTGCCAGGTGACATCCCACGATGCTTCGTGGGTGCTATGGCGGCCGGTGGAAGTCGCTCGCGTTTGCAACATTAAACAAATAATTGGAGACGAAGATATTTGTGATAACTCAAAATATGTGAGTAGAAAATATAGTTACGAGTCAATGTAGTCGAAGTTGTAGTAGGTAATCTATGACACCAGATTCCTCAATATCATCACAGATGAATCCAGGACTGGGTGAAGGCTACGACAAGTTGAAAAAAGCAAAAAAGATTCTCACAGATAACAAGGACGTTTCACTACAGTATAAAATAAACGCTGTTCGCGAACTTTACGATATCCAGGTAAATTACATACAAAAAGGATTGGGTATGGGTATTTAAGAAAAGTTTCTTTGGACTCGGAATTAGTTGCTATATTCCATGGGAATGTACGGTTCTAGGATGCGAAAGAAACTGGAGACCGCGTGATGCATGCCTTCGAAGAGAAGTACATAATCATGCGCACCGTCATCACAGCAGTCAACGTGTGCGTAGCGCTACTCTTCCTACGCATCTTCCTTGAAGCCGTGACGTACCACGACCAGTACTTGACCAATATCGAGTACGACAACGTGTATGTTACGAGCTACTTCAAGAGGATCGATGCAAGGAGGAAGAAAAAGGATAAGTACACTCTTCTGCCGCTTAAGAAGGTGAAATTATCTTTCTTTTTCCTTATTCATATTGTTCAACAGAAAGTCACAAATCAGCGCCAAAATGAGATAAGCTGCACAAGTTTCAGTGGAAATTTTCTGTAAAATAGCTCTATTTTCCAGATGGAAAGAAGCAAATACGTAGACGTTCATTCCTTTTCATATAAATCGTCAGAACGGGAGAAGCTGGTAACCCACATCCTAAAGGTGACCCTAGAGGTGGTGACCGCGACGACGTTTGTGATGCTGGACCGCCTGTTTTACGAAGCTCTGGATGTGGTTCGCCAGCACGCTGCTTCTAGTCTGCCGGGGGACGCTAATAGAGACTTGGAGATACAGGTGCACATTCAATAATTATGTGCCGTTAATCAATCGCCATAAATTAATAGTCTTAAAGATCGTTTCATCCACGAAGACGCGTCTTACCAATTTTTGGACGAGGGAAGCGCGGGGTGCGGGGAGTTTGATCTGAGCAATCCGAGCGTCATTATTGTAATGTGCGTGTGCACTCATGGATAATAATTTAGCGTGTACCGAAAACACTCAAACATTACCTAGTGGAAGAATGATGGGGCGCGTCTTCGTGGATGAAACAATATAAAATAGCCACACTGGTTGGTGCTCTCGGTGATACTATCGAACCTTTTCTTCCTTTTCACACTTTTGTAACAGTCCCATTTGGCTTATCAGTTAAGTATCTGCTTACATCCAGGTAGAAGGCACAGGCACGCTTGCCAGCATGATGCGCAAAGTTCTCGGCAGTCTGAACAATTCGGGGCAGAGCGCTCATGAAGTATCCAACAGCGCCTGCTTGCCTCGGCCACGTCTCATGCCGCCGTTGTTCTACGTTAAGATATATGGAGGGTACTTGTGGATTGTTTTACTCCTGTACGTTAACCCTTATACAGTGCGCTTGAGAAGGTATGGAGATAGCTTTAAGATCAGTGATCTAAAAATGCGATGATATTTTTTGTCTAGATAATTATTTGTGTTTCTTCAACAGACTAATTTGTAGCTACTTCTATCCCTGTCGCGAAAAGCAAAGAATATTGCATCTCTACAATGACATACTCAAAAAGCGAATGAAGATGCAGAAAACGCTGAGAAGGTAAATTCCAAATGGTAGTGTGTACTGGATGTGTGGCACACTCTCACCAAAGTTTTTCAATCAGCAAATTAACGCGCATCTTTAGATTTTATTTGCTAATAATGGCTGTATGGCTGAAAGTTGATAAACGTAGTTAATAATCGATGCATGTACAAAGCGCGATGCATGTCTATGCGCACAGCAAAATTAAGGGTGAAGGGGTCGGACTGGCCCACTCGTGATCCGGGGAACGCGGGTTCCGTCCCCGCCGCCGCTCGAGCTCGACTATTGTGGTGAGCTCACTCGTGATACAAGCATTTATAGCTTATACGAGGGGCTAACAGGAGTATTAGTCATTTGTGAAATAGCAAATTAATAATCATTTTAAAGAAAATAATCATAATTTCTACAGGAAAGCTATCCAAGCAGTTCGCGCGCACTATCTCTCAGGCGAAAACCTTCTCAGCCTCCGCATCAAATTCCCGCGGCTGCTGGGCTGGCTGCGGGTTCTGCCGGCCGCCAGGATGAGCTGCCTCATCTGCGGCGAGACCGAGCCCCGGAGCAGCGACAGGACTCGTTAGTTGTTCCAATCCAACCAAAGGACGTCCTAGACGAAGGCCACCCTCAAAGATGTGGTTCTCAGGCGAGAACCTTCTTAGCCTCCGCATTAAGTTGCCGCCGGCCGCGAGGATGAGCTGCCTCATCTGCAGTGAAACCGAGCCCCGGACCAGCGACAGAACTCGTTAGTTGTTCCAACCAAAGGACGTCCTAGACGAAGGTCGCGCTTAAACATATAGTTCTCAGGCGAGAACCTTCTCGGCATTAAATTGCTGCCGGCTGCGTGGATGAGCTGCCTCATCTGCAGTGAAACCGAGCCCCGGACCAGCGACAGGACTCGTTAGTTGTTTCAACCAAAGGACGTCCTAGACGAAGGTCACGCTTAAGGATATAGTTCTCAGGCGCAAACTTTCTCAGCCTCTCCATTAAGTTGCCGCCGGCCGCGAGGATGAACTGCCTCATCTGCAGCGAGACCGAGCCCCGGAGCAGCGACAGAACTCGTTAGTTGTTCCAACCAAAGGACGTCCTAGATGAAGGCCACTTTCAAGATATACAGTGTGAGTCACGTTAAAGTGCACATATGAAAATAGATGAAACTAGACCTATTTTTATCGACAAAAAAGAGGTCAAAAAATTTTTGAGATTTTTTTTTAATTTTTTATAGAAGTTTTTTTCTTCCAATTACTTATTGTAAAGAAAACGTCATAACATTAAAACTAAGCGGTATATCCTGATAAAATAAAAACGGTAACAATTCTAAATAACAGGCGATACTAAAAAAATACATAAAATACACAAAAAATACCAACAAATAATAAAAAATGACAATTTTTGAAAAAAATCTGCTATTAAATTCGTATTTTTTTGGTTATTTGATGAATTTCTCCAAAAAATGTCCCTATAACCGGTGGTTTTTATTACTTTGTATTATTCTCTATCGTATTACCTTCGTAAAACCAGAAATCGCATGGGTCTATCCCTATCACAACGTTTGCAATGATCGTTTGAACTAAGCCTCTCCGGGCGCGCCATTCAACGCTTCGTTAACAACGAAACTGAAAATGGCTCTACATTTGTAATTTTGATAAAGACAAGTTAGATTTCAATTAAAAACAAAAGATTTCGACGTAAAATAATCATTTTAGTTAAAATTAAAATTGTCTCTACCTGTAGCGGAGAATAATGTTGTGGCAGACCTTTGTTCAAACGATGATAGCAAATGTTTTGATAGAGATAGAGACATGAGATTTTTGGTTTTACAAAGGTAATACAATAGAAAATATTACAAAGTAATAAAAACCACCTGTTATAGGGGCATTTTTTGGAGAAATTTATCAAATAACCAAAAAAACACGAATTTAAAAGCAAATTTTTTTCAAAAAGTGTCATTTTTTATTATTTGATGGCATTTTTTGTGTATTTTATGTATTTTTTAGTATTGCCTGTTATTTAGCATTATTACTGTTTTTATTTTATCAGGATATACCGCTTAGTTTAAAAGTTATTACGTTTTCTTTACAATAAGTAATTGGAAGAAAAAAAATTCTATAAAAAATTAAAAAAAAATCTCAAAAAATTTTTGACCTCTTTTTTGTCGATAAAAATAGGTCTAGTTTCATCTATTTTCATATGTACACTTTAACGTGACTCACACTGTAGTTCTCAGACGAGAACGTTCTCGGCATTAAATTGCTGCCGGCCGCGAGAATGCGCTGCCTCATCTGCGGCGAGACCGAGCCGCGGAGCAGCGACAGAACTCGTTAGTTGTTCCAACCAAAGGACGTCCTAGACGAAGGTCGCGCTTAAAGATATAGTTCTCAGGCGAGAACCTTCTCAGCCTCCGCATTAAGTTGCCGCCGGCCGCGAGGATGAGCTGCCTCATCTGCGGCCAGACCGAGCCCCGGAGCAGCGACAGAACTAGTTAGTTTCTGTTTCAAAGACATTCATTGGTCAAAGGGCTCCAAAGATATCCGACAGGCGGCTATGCTGCCTGCATCCAAGTGCTTTCCACGACACGTTTCAAATAATCGGCCTACGGAGTTGGAGGGCTAAGATTGGGCGTTATGTTGGCCAGTCACCATTTGACATGATCTTCCTTTCCTTTTGTAATAAATAGGGCTTAAAATCTGTAACCTGCCAACAGTTTTTTAATTTTTATCCACAACCAGGACGAAGCTCTTGGCCTGTATCTCATCTGATGGAAATTTATGATGAGGCCGATTGTTTCACAATTTTTGTCTTCCCAGTAAATGTAACCCAGATTGTCATGGAGTAATTTTGATTTCTTTCGACTTATTTTCAGAGAGCATAGAGTCAGAATCGTGGCAGTCGTGCACCATGGCGCAGTGTCCATTCGTGTACTGCGGCGAGTGCTGGCGCGAGGCAGGCGCGCGCTGCCTGGCCTGCGACCCGCGCCTGGCCGAGCTCAGCGACGCCGGCTCCTGGAGCGAGGACGAGCTGTTAATCTAATGCGACACGTAAGATGGGACATAAGCCTTACGCCCTATTGCAGCCAGCTCTCGCGTCATTTTCTTTAGCTTTTACCCAGAGAGCTTGAAATCTGAATCGACGCCGGCTCCTGGAGCGAGGACGAGCTGTTCAAGTGCTAATGTTGAGGACCTAGGGCATTTGTCAAACGTACGATGGGACATAAACCTTACGCTATATTGCAGCCAGCTCTCGCGCCCTATGTCTTAGGTATTCCCAGGAGCATGGAATCTGAATTGACGTCGGCTCCTGTTTATATCTCTGGCTCCTCCTAATATTGAAGACCTAGGACATTTGTCAATCGATTAAGCTAAAGTGACACTATGCACCATAAGCCCATTTTGCAGCCAGCTCTCGTGTGTTAAAGCAGTTTACGTTAACGTAAGCGTTGCAGAATAGCTTTGCATATTGATTGGATAAAGCTAGATAAATAGTTAAAGTACGTAAAACGATTGTATTTAGTTGAATAAAAAAGTTTGAATGAGAAAATTGGTATTTTATTTCAGAACAATCCGTATTCTAATTGTTCACCGACAGTCAAATTGCTGACGAATTGTATGTTGTCCGCCACCTCGTTGCAGAGCATCGCCAGTCCTGCTACTCGGTCATTTTCACGCGGAGTGAAGTTGTACACCAACTAAAAATAAAACATAAATTAACGCTAGCCATATCAGATAGAAAATCGAAACCGCATTAGCTGATTCAGGCACCTACTTATATAGGTAAGCTTGTGTAAACTTTAAAAGAGGCACCTGTAGCATTAGAAGACTCTTGATTACTCTTATAAGTAACTTGATACAAAGCATTAATTTAAGTAAACTTACCGATAAGAACTCGTCATAGGTGATCCACCCGTCGCCGTCGGTGTCGGCAGCGCTGAACTTGTCTTTGCGCATCTCCATTGGACTCTCGTCACCCAAACTCTCCAGAACTGCACAACTGAACATTAACATAGGTAGGTAAGTAGGTACTTCATGTTATACGGGACTATTCCCACCTCTTGTGTAGCCAGGATCTGCAGCTTGACCGCCAATAAAAACCCAACTAGTGAAGTTCATGTTATGTAAACAGTAAGAACTTGCCCCACCACTTCATTTAAGGTGCAGCGGTGAGGGGATGAGTGAAAAGAATGTGTCTTATTGGCTACACACCCCTTTTTCTCCATAACTCTATTCACCTGTTACAAGAATGGCGACCTTAAAAAAATTTTTTTACAAAGCAGCAACTACAACAGATTCGGGAAGACGGGAAATAGCAGTTGGGACGGTTTTTTGCTTTTTTTAATGCCGTAAAAACGGGTTATAAAATCATTGTAAGTAGGTAGGCTGGTGATTTTTGGTTCTCGACTTCATAATTTTCTAAAGCGGATACATACTTAAGTATCTACTGAATTTCAGAAGTTAACAGTGTGTATAGTATAGTAAATAACGGAAATCACTAACAAGTCCTCGAAACCCAGCATCCCGTTGGATTGGTTGTCGAAAAGCAGGAAGAGGCTGTGCAAGTTGGCAATTGTGACTTCATTCCAGCCCGGGAATCGCTGCACCACCTTCTGAATGCTCCACCGGCGGTCGTGCTCCTTCATCTCCTTTAGAAATTGGTTTATAGTCCAGTCATTATAGTAAGTTCACCTCGGAATTCGAGATACCCAGCTGTAAGTCTGTAAATATGTGTATATTGACACCCTAAAAGTTGTCTCAAAACCTACATATGGTAGGGTGTAAGCAACTATTAAAGAAGAACGGTCACGCCCCATACAAAAAAAACCCAGACCCGACAGAAACGAGACATACCTCAGTTTTTTTGTCATGTCTTAATTAGTTAAATTATATATTTTATATATTCGAAATCCATGTATAACACCAAAATATTACCCTTTGTTTTTGTTTAGGCGTTATACAAAAACTAATACAAAATGCTTATTTATCACCAAAATTGGTAAATGTATGTACCTAAATGTCTATTACAGCTGCTATTGAATGTATCTAGGTGACCTGGAGATACAGCCTGGATTATACAGGGTGGAAACGAGAAGTTACAAAATCCAAAAATTAAATGTTACCAGCTTCCATAATCTGTAACCTATTATTGGTACCATTTGCAAGAGCTCGTGAAGCACTTTCAGAATCAGTAACTAGTTTTTCGATATCTTGTATAGTTTAGAAATAATCGAGTGAGATCACTTATCGTTCCATATGTATAACCACCCTGTATAATCCAGGCTGTATCTCCAGGTCACCTAGATACATTCAATAGCAGCTGTAATAGACATTTAGGTACATACATTTACCAATTTCAGTGATAAATAGGCATTTTGTATTAGTTTTTGTATAACGCCTGAACAAAAACAAAGGGTAATATTTTGGTGTTATACATAGATTTTGAATATAAAAAATATATAATTTAACTAATTAAGACATGACAAAAAAACTGAGGTATGTCTCGTTTCTGTCGGGCCTGGGTCACAGATGACCGTTCTTCTTTCAAGGTCAACGGTCACAACAATCGTTTTTTTGCGCTTTTTTTAGAAATATCTCATTTCCTGTGGGTTTTTTGCTATTTGTATTTATTATCAATATTGTAGAATACTAAATTCTCTACAAATTTTGTTTAAAAACTTTTTTTATACGGTGAACCGTTTTCGAGAGTATATAGAATTCTGTCCGTCTGTATGTTCCTTATAGAAACAAAAACTACTCGACGGATTTTAACGAAACTTGGTACAATTATTCTTCATACACCTGGGCAGGTTATAGTTTACTTAGGAATTCCCACGGGAACAGGAATTAGCGGGAAAATCCTTTTGTATGAAAAATCTAAACGCTTAACGGAAGTTAGACGCTTGAAATTTGCCATGTAGGTACCTTAGTAAACTTAAAGCTTATTTACAACAAGTAATTACCGAAATTCCCACGGGAATTAGCGGGAAAATCCTTTTGTATGAAAAACCTAAACCGCTTAAGTTGACCTGAAGTGATGCAGTGACCGCGCGCTCTCCGCCCTCTATCTCGAAAACGGTTCACCGTATAAAAAAAGTTTTTAAACAAAATTTGTAGAGAATTTAGTATTCTACAATATTGATAATAAATACAAATAGCAAAAAACCCATAGGAAATGAGATATTTCCAAAAAAAGCGCAAAAAACCGATTTTTGTGACCTTTGACCTTAAAATTTAATAGTTGCTTACACCCTACCATATGTAGGTTTTGAGACAACTTTTAGGGTGTCAATATACAAGTATTTACAGACTTACAGCTGGGTATCTCTAATTCCGAGATTCTTTCCTAATTTAAGCTTAAATGACTGGACTATTAAAACGATCAGTGTGTTTCGAGTAGATTACTATGTAGGTCTTACTTTTCTACTTCTAAGTAGAGATGTGGATTGTAACTTTACTTACTTGTTACTACCTTACTTTAAGATTATTTCGTAACCCTACTCGTACTCTTCGAATTTTCTGACCCATTAGGGGGATGTTTGTATGAAAAATCATGTTAATAATTACTTAATTGTATAAGGTAAGGTATTCGGATTGTTTTAGAGTCAGCACGTCTTTGTTATTAGCTTATATCTTACTTGATTGTACTGTCGTTGTTCTGCTAGCCTCTTGTAGAACAAGTCCACCAGTTTGTCGTAATCCGTCATGGTGACCGTCTTCTGTGAATCGACCATTTTCTTTTGGGGTTCCCCTGTCGCCAATGTAACAATTTACATAAAAACGCCTCTGGGTTTATTTGTATCGTTAAAATTTTCCTATTTACACTATCTTTAAAGTAGAAAAACACCATACGGATTTCTTCGTCCCTTTTACAACCCACCCACCTGGGAATTTAACCTAGAACCTCAAGGTTGACTATAGGTCTCTACCTCATAATAGAGGTTCCATAGAAATTCTTATTAGAATGTTAAATGCGTTCCTTTCCAATAAGAATAATTCTCTTTCTCTACTGAACCGACACGCGTGCTTGTCTAAGCAGCTGAATTGTATCGATTTATAAATTGTCCATGTGGTGGATTCCTTACTTTAGTAGTGGTAAAATAGCTCTAAATAAATAAGAACGTAGAGCATGCGTAGAGCTAATTAAAACCTGTCGCAGTAAAGTCCTCTTGGCGATAAAAGCAGATGGGTTTTCTTTTCACGGGATACTCGAAGAACCTCCCGAGCCCTGAGAATAGATTACTCAGTTGATGTCCCATGTTATAAGTAATTTGTATTTATGTTTCTATGTAAACAACAGTAAACAATTACTGACATTTGTTGTCATATTTAGTGGCATAAGCTCGGTGCACATTACATAGAGATTAAGTGGATATGGCTTTTGCGCTCTACTTGAGATAAAGGCCAAATTATGCCTATAGATAGGGCAAATAGATACATAAATTATTTCCAAGCATACACAGTGAGACAGTGAATTTCATGGAATATTTTTTAACCCACGCCCACGCGTTCCTAGTTTCCACTATAGATGGCGCTCGTTGCCCACGCTTTTGATGCAATCGATCGGAAGCTCACTGATACGGCTGTTGTATATTCCGGCCGGCTTGACTCAAGCTTCTTGTGGCTTTACTGAAAAGTACGTATCAACATCTGCCCATGATCGCAGGGTTTGCTGCAGCCATGGCCTCTAAAAAACTTTTGCGGCTTATAAAGCCGTACAAAAGTAAACAACAATCCCGTGAATAACACCGGGTATAAATGCAATAGTTCTGCTGTTATCTACACGAAAGATGACTGACCATTTACATACAGTTGATATCAGGGATTTTTTTTGCAAAATGGCACCTACCGCCATATGCATACGTTAGATGCAATATAAGATGCTTATTAGGTTCGACAACTCTATCAAAAGCCGTGATCTTACTAAGTAATAAAGTTAGTGGCGATCATGAGTAATGGTAGACCATTTCGACTACATTTTTGAAAAAATACACACAATCATCCTTTGAAAACATCTGACAGTAAGGTTGGCCGGTTGCAACTATCTCTCGACCAATCCGCACTGGACTGCGTTTACGGACCGAGCCACCCCACAATTTGGGGAGGGACTTATCAATAAGTTTACTTTGCATTATCGCACTAACATTTGCCCTATGCAGGACTCGAACTCGCTTCTGCTAAAACAAGGCGGGCGCTATGATGTTTTGCATGTTATGAACTTCTTGATGTAGATAGTGTGTCTTCTACCTTAGGAATTCTAGGCGCCCTTAAAGTAGGCGCACACCGTTGATTTTTCGTCGGCAGATAGTTTAGTCATAGAGTTAATAACTCTATGAGTTTAGTCGGGCAGTTGATCAGTATGGGCATGTATGGGAGTGCGCACACTACGCCGATTCGATTTGGCCGATTCTTCATGTGCGCCTACTCTTAATGCTAGCTTTTCATGAAGAGTACATAAAACGCATTTCGTATTTTCAGAGGGTAGGCAAGTCTTAATTTTTTTGTTAAGATAACAACAACGTTTATTTGTTGAATCTTCGTTAGTTATAATTACCTAATTACTAATTACTTTATTCTTCTTTACTGATCCTTGTTCTCTTTTGTTAAGTCTTAGTAAAAATCTTGTAATGAAGTATTTTTTTGTAACTAGTGTGTTAGCATATTATTATGGTGTTAGTGTGTTGTGTTCATTCCTAGTAGTTGTAGTAATAAAGTAAGTGTAAGGAAAAGGAAGGCAGTTGAAATAAAACCACTATTACTATCAATCACTTGATTAATTTTTCATACAAAATTCCATTAAAAATTTCAAAAATTTCATGACATTATATAGCGTCATACAATTGATAAGATTATAAGAATGAAAGTAATGATTACCGAAAGGGTAAAAATAATGTAAATGAAAAATGGTAGGCAGTAAATTATTCTAAATTAAAATATAGGAACATTTATAAAATTTCAGTCTTCTTTCAACAATATTACAGAAGAATAACGTAAGAATAGATATAAAAGAAAAAGACGTTGTCCACTCGTACGTAATAGAAACGTTATACCAATGCTGAATTTTAAGGAAAATCATAAAAATAAGTGGACGCTTAAATCTTATTATATCTAATCTAAAGACGAGCTGAAAACTGGTAGGTATAGGCGACAGTACCCCCACTACGGAAACGTTCCTTATATTCGGTCGAACCGACGATTGTGAGAAGTCTATTGAACTACTGTTACTTATGGAAATTGTAATAATATATTTATCATTAGGCTAGTACAACTAAGTTACATTATATCTATTCAGTTTATTAACTTTCCGTAGTAGGTCCAGTGTCTCTTAGCCGGTGATCTGACCACCGTTACGTTTTACATCATATCATATTACATTACGCACCCAACTGGCTGATACGCGAATACAACATGCACTCTTAATTAAAAAGACATACTAACGCAGCTGAGGTAGGTGCGGTTAAACAATACTACCACCCCGCGAGCCGCGAGCGTCGCAACCGCGCTCTGCGACCCGCCCGAGGATCGACGCCTCTACGCATTGTAACGTGCGTTACCGATTCGATCTCTTATCGATTCGAATAACGCACGTCACATTGCTTAGACGCAGTACCCCCAGACAATGCAACATAATCCACCTCGATTCGATCGCATGCGAAATTGAGATGTAGCGAAGCGATCTCCAATTCGATATTATGTGATGTTGCATTGTCTCGAGGCATAGATACAAAAATATTACTACTATGAGATACACACGACAGCCGAGCGAGCGCCGCCCGCGGGGCGGCGGGCCCGCCCTGCACTACACATACAAGCGACTACATAACATACAAAAATAGCACAAAAATGGCTCAATACAATTCCCTAAAATCTCGTAATTGTATCAATGTTTCCAAATTGGCGTCCATCGTTATGAACTCACCGATTCAATTTTATCCTATCCATTTTTCTGTTACCGTCCCGGAATACTTTTAAATTTCAAAAATTCGTAAAAAAATTATATTCGCGTTCCGAATATCATTAAGTTCTCAATTTTATTGTTTCTATCACAAAACTTCAATTTTACTGCTAGCAACTAGCAGGCCTCACATAGTTCACATTTTCACAATTACTTACTCAATTTTCTGAGATTCTGTGAAAATACCGAAAACGCTCCAAGATTGTCTAGAAGTATCATTAATATTGCAATACATCACAAATTGAACAGACAAGTTTCGATATTTTCACAGAAACCCAGAAAGCAACAAAATATATTTTTAAAAAAGAAAACAACCAAATCATACAAAATGAATTTAAAATTAAGTAAAATGCTTTTCAGCAGCTTTTAGCCGAGTTAGTTTTACAAACTGCCTTTGGCCCTTCATCTCGGTCCACGGCTCTTGAGGCTGAGGTGGTAAACATAACAAAAGGATGTAGATAATGTCGTTTCAATAGTTTAGATCTTTGAGACAGCGTCCACCTCAGCCCCTGGTGGAGGCGTGGCGCGGACTCCGGGCTCCGCCGTTGCCGGACTGGGACACCCTTCGCGTGCCCCAATCGGTAACAATCACAAGATGTTCGGAGTTTGCTTTGCAAATCCTATTCAATGCGTCGATCAACATTGTCAAGTCACTGAATTCATACAAAAATATGAGATTCGTTGTACCCAATAAAATAAAACTGTGAAATTTTGACTTGTAAAACATTCCAAATGTTAATAATAAAAATGCATTTAATGCAACACATTATTTTAAAAATAACGCAATACTTTATAATGGCACTGAACAAAAAATAAACATTATTACAAATTACTGGAAACCGAAAGTTTTGTATTTATTATGAGAATTCTAAGTTTCGCGTTATACGTTAAACTGCATTACTGTCTAGCTTCTACAGATATTGTATTCACAGCAGGCGCGGGCCGACCGACGCGAAGCGCGGGCGTTGAGATGGTCGTGACAACGAATATGGCGCGTGCCGTTTAAGCCGAGTGTATGCTGGAATGGTGGCGACGCACTCACTCAGCGCAGCACGGAGCATCACGCAAACATGGTCCGAAGACCGATAATATAAGTATCCATAGTATAGTAGTTTAGTGTTCCTGTTACTCTGTACTGTACAGCGCGGTGGTATCTGTGCACAGAATACACTCGGCTTTAGTGCGTGATTCGCGTCAGTCAGAATGCACCTGAAGTGATTTCATATATTAAGGAGGCCTTAGTAATAAGGAACTGTTGCTAAAACACATCCTCTGAACCTAGACTTTAAAGCCAGTTAACAATTTTGCAAGAACTAGAAAATAATATGTGCCCACTCAAATTAAATCTCTGAAATACGCAATTTAGAAAATGATAGTCGATCGTTTGCTTTGCATGAACGTCACATAAGTTTACAGCATGTAGTTTTAGCATCAGCTCCGTCCATTAAATATTAATACTACATTACGCTGCCAATTACAAGTTTGGGAGTATTATGTAGCCCGCTTATTTCAATTGAGGATATCAATGAAACTCGGAAGGTGCATCATAAGCCCTTAATGCACTGTATAACATCATTTTACAGGTATTAACTCTAAGCAAGAGAGAATCTTCCTGACATATGGGAATTTGACTAGCGTGCTAAGATCTCACTTTAACTACGCGAACGCCAGGAGGTGAGTCACACAATCTATAAACTTCATGAGCGATTATATGTTGATGCTAGGGGGTCAAAGCACGACGGAGGTTTGACAGTCTAAGATCCTACACCGACTATTCTGTGAGACTGTAATCCACGAGTAACCCGCGAACTAAGACTGCCAGGCTCCGTCGTTCGCTACTAAATTTTGCACTTCAAACAATAATTTTCTACTACTTCTTAATACATTATTCAGACTCTTACGCCAGTCGACATCATACTATATTAATCAGTTCCAAATTATTACTAACTACGTTTCAATTCACACGTTGGAAAATTTTTGTTTGAAGCTACTCATACGATACACGATAGTATATGACTAAAGATTTAAATCGAAGAGCTTACGCTAATGTTACCCTAAGTACAAAGGTGAAAAACGTTACTCTATGTTAATTAACCGCTTACAGATCATTATTATGTCATAACATCTCTACGTCGCATACACACTCCTTACGATACGATTAATTTATCTAATATTTTACTTGTAACACTTTGTTCAAGCTTAACTAATTTTCAAACCGCGGTATATGACTATTTACGTACTGTATTGATTTCTAATATAATGATAATAAGGCGATTAATCATTTAGCTGTATAAAGTATATTAGAAAATGGTTACTTATTTGAAAGTTAGATATCGGACTTAAGATTTTCAAGATAACATAACGACATTCATTTTGGATATACGCCACGCAGGCGGGCCGCCATCTTGTATTGGCACGGCCCTCGGTTGGCTCTCACATACCGCTTAGTATTAGAAGCCACATATTAAGTGCGAAGTGCAAACACGCTACTACCTAACGACCTAGCTACGATGCCACAACGATTCAGACAACTCGAAACATACTAAATTAATTTTACTCAGTAATAGTACATCATATTTATATGTGAACACAAAAAAGTACATAGATTAATTATATTAATATTAATTTATAATAATTATTACTGAACACAAGGGTATCGCTTAATTAATTAATTATACATGCGATTTATACGCGATTATACATGCGTTATCAACTATCCAAGTAATATGTGGATAAAATAGATTAAGCTTTACAATTTACATTTCAGAAAAGAATTTCACTACAATATTTGAACTAATTATTTTATACCCACAAACACACACGATTACATTAGCTAATTTAAGTTACCAGTAGGAGAATATTCCTAAAATTATCTATTGAATCGTAAGTCCGCATCTATATCATCGACTACATTATACCTAGTAACACCCGATAGTACGCTCTACTGAAGAAGTTATGCATGCGTTGGCAATGAAAAATATTAACTCTCCCTTCGTGACCAGAAACGTAGCAAAAGATTATTATTTCGATTATAAAAATTTTAACGTTTCAATTTGGCTAAAACTAAAAAAAAAATAATTTAGTCAGTCAAAATAATTTTCTTAATAATATATTCTTTGCGAAATAATAAGAAAAACTTTTTGTAATGAAATCAAAAAATATCACGTATTGTCTAAAGAATATAAAAAAGTCTGAATTTCATAATTGTTGAAATTAACATAATACCTAAATATTTTGGTAAAAAAAAGGCGCGACGTATACCGGCGCCTGGGCACGAGGCCGGCGCAAGCAACCGCTTTAAGACAGTCTTCTAAAGTCAGTCTTAAAGATTTATTGCATTGATTTCTTTGTTCAGCACTCACGCAAGCTCTCAGCTGAACCGCACACGCAAATATACTGAAGTTCCCGAGCAAACCCATAAACGTAAACTAGCCGATCGGCGATCCGCGCCGACAACGCTCTAATAAAAATATATAATATTATGCACCTAAATCAATACGCAAAATAACTTATACATCGACGTCTGCGTCAATTATAACCAAGTTAAAAACGCAAAATGTAACATTTTGGAAAATACTTTTCAAGTTATCTATCTCACATATGTTAGTGTTTTACATCACATGGTGATATTTATAATAGTATATTTACGATTATTCTAAATTGAACTATAAATCGTAAGTGAAATCGGATCGGAAATGAGTAATTTAATATTATTATATTTAAGTTTAAGTATCATTATATGTTTAAACTCTAAGATATCGGTATAGTTATATGTTTTCAGAAAGTTACCAGTACCGTTTGCTACTCTAAGTTACACTGCAAATTAACACAAACAAAGTTTGGTCCTTATAGACTAGTAATATGTATACGGAAACAAAAGCAAATTATAATGGTAACGCAAATGTCAAATGTTTAGAGAGATTTCGATTGAGCGTCGCCTCACGAGCTCAATGCGAGATCTCCGGACAAGCTATGCTCGATCAATAAAATTGGCACATTATCAAAGAAATCACAACTTAATAAACGAAAATAAAACAGGGTAGACCTTAGGTCCGCTCAGACAGTCACCTCACAGTTAGTAGACCTTGATGTACTGCTTGCCGTGCGAGGCCAGGTCGCGCGCCGTGTCGGGCAGCGTCTCGAAGAGCACCACGAGGCAGCCCTCGGGCGTCAGCGCCACGTCGGACGGCCGGTCCTTGTCGTCCAGCCCCGGGCTCTTGAGGTCCACGGCCGTCATCACGCGCAGCTCCGACGTGAACACCAGCACGCGGTGGTTCTTGGAGTCCGCCACGATGATGCGCCCGTCGTCGTCCGTCACGATGCCCGACGGCCGGTTCAGCTCGCCCAGGCTCGAGCCCTCGCGCCCCACGCAGTACATCACCTTCGACAGAGTCGGGTCCACCATTATCAATCTGTGGTTCTCGAAATCTGACACTATTATGTTCCCGCTCGTGGTGAAGCACACGCCGCGCGGGGTCGTCGGCCCTTTCAACATCTTTGCCGGGTTGGCACCCTCGAACACGAACTTGGTGATGAACGTGCCGTCGCTCGTGAACAGCTGGATGCGGTGGTTGCGGGTGTCCGTGACCACGATGTTGCCCAGCGTGTTCACGGCCACGTCCCACGGGTACTGGAACTGCCCGCAGTCTTTGCCGAAGGAACCGAACTTGAGGATGAAATTACCCGCGTTCGTAAACACCTGGACCCTGTGGTTGTCCTTGTCGATGACGATGATACGACCATAGGTGTCAGTGGTTATTCCAGCCGGAAGATCGAATTCGCCGGGCCCCGTTCCTTTGGAACCGAACATGGTCTTGAACTCTCCTCTGTTGGAGAATATTTGAATGCGGTTATTTCGTCTGTCGGCGACTATGATGTTGCCCTCTCTGTCTACGCACAGGCCCCAAGGCCGAGATACGTGTCCTTCGTCCTGGCCCTCTCGGCCGAAGGAAAACATCGGGACGCCGGGAACCGGGGATCTAGTAGGCTTCACTGACACAGACATCCAGTACCCGGGTATGGCCTGTCCGATGCCGCGGGCCGCGTTCGCCTCCATAAGCGGGGGTCCACTTTGATCGTAGGAACTCGTCGATCGAGAGTTCATCGAGTAATCGGGAAGCGATCGGAGGCTGTTGGAGCTCGACGAGTGATGATAGGAGATCGGCGGATAAGAGTGCGAGGCCTGGTTCGACTGCATCGACATCAGCGACTGGCGCGACTGGATCGACGCGGTGTTGATGTGCGTTATGGCCGGCACCGGCTGCACGTCGCACTGGCGTTTCAGCTGATCGACCAAGTCATAATTGGGCGGCACGAACATGATCTTGTCTTCTGTGATGTACATGTTTTTAAACATGTGCGAAAAGTAGTCCACCTGGGCTCTACCTTTTTCTTTCGCCATAAACAAATCGATTCCCTCAGAGTCCATGCTGCGCACCAGCGTCTCGTTGGTGTGCGCGAGCCCGGCCAGGATGCCGCGCAGCGTGTTCATGTGGTCGGTCAGCTCCGTGATCTTCGCCTGGCGCATCTTCTCCACCTTGTCCAGTAGAAATTTTTCACGATCCTCAATGGCCTGAGCGTAACACCGCATGGCTTTGCGTATTTTCATGTTGGCCTCGGCGGACTCCTTTTCGTAGGCCTTCGACATGGCCACGGCGCGGTCGATCGCAGTTTTTATGGCCTTGGTACCCGTTTTCGTGTCCTCTATGCAGCGGAACACGCCCACGCGGCACATGTCGAACGCGCCCTTGATGGGAGAGTAGTTGTGGTCCTTGTGGATCCACAGAACGCACTCGGGGCAGACGAACATGACGCAAGCCTCGCAGTAGAACCTGATGGCCTCACCGTGCATCTCGCAGTACATGCAGAACTCCTTGTCGTTGGTGACGGAGTTGGGCCGCACGCCGATGGGCGACACCTGGTGGATGGGCAGCAGCGTGTGCTCGCGCAGCTGGCAGTCGGAGGTGAGCTTGTGGCAGCACTCGTGGCAGAAGAGGTCGTTGCACTCGAGGCAGCGCGTGGTGGGCGAGCGCTCCTCGCAGCGGAAGCAGGTGATGGACACGGAGGAGGAGGTGCCGGGCGAGCCGCTGGAGTTGTCCTCCTTGGAGTGGTGCGCGTTGTTGTTGCTGGAGCCGGCGCGGTACTCACGGCCGATGACGCCGTTGGGGTTGGGTCCTGCGCTGGCGGAGGGCAGCGCCCAGATGTCGTAGGGCGCGGAGGCGGCGGCGGCGGCGGGCGGCGGCGGCGGCCGGTTCATGTTCTCCAGCAGGTTGCACAGCAGATGCGTCATGGTGAGGTCGTCCTCCTTCGAGCCGTTGGCGGCGGCGTGCCCGGCCGACTCAGACACCGACGGGTTGCTTGACGGCGGCGACTGAGCCGACTTGGCATATGACGGCATCTTACAGTACATATGTCAAGCCATTAAACCTGCAACCAAAGTTTATTGTTACTAGGCTGGCTGATATAGGTAAGTGATATTACTGACTAATATATGGGCAAGTATTAAATTCAAATGACCTATGGCTGTGCTATGCACCCGCATATTGATTTGTAAAATTAATGCATTCTCCAAACATTCATAATGTGGATAAATATTTTT
The DNA here is from genome assembly GCF_004193835.3 of Ostrinia furnacalis. Taxonomy (NCBI): domain Eukaryota; kingdom Metazoa; phylum Arthropoda; class Insecta; order Lepidoptera; family Crambidae; genus Ostrinia; species Ostrinia furnacalis. Next base: position 230,063 of record NW_021132495.1, read on the forward strand.
AAATATTATTTTATACTTGAAACCAGACTATAAAAAAAAACTATCTTTGCAATACAAGTTTGAACACAAATTACCTTGCTCACAAAAAATTAAAAACACTGGCCGTTTGTATACCGGACGCGCACTGAACCAAAATACTGTCAATAGTTTATTTTCACAAATAGTTCACAAACACGAGGGCTGATCGGGCCACCTCTGAACGCAGCGACGGGTGCATCTGGACTGGCTGAACCACTCTGCTTTTTCATTGCACTGCAGTTTGCGAAAAAAATCTATTCCAAATCTTTTGTGCGGCCCTACCACTACCCCTCATAATGTTAGGTAGCGACCCTAAAGAGAGACAGCTATACACTACCTCGAGGGTGTGAAAGAGAAATTGAATTGCTCTGTCGCATTCCAAAGTTTTCCATAATGTAGATAAGCTTTGCTATGATTAGGGCTGACTAGCCAGCGTTTTGTTCTGTTTATCTATGAATTTATATAGAAATGTCATTAGTAAATTGCTGATTAGTTATCACTTTCATAAATATTTGTTTAGGTTCGTTAGAACATTCTGTTTAAAAGAATTTGAGAAGTAGCAAACTACCAAATAGAAAATCAGTAAAAGTAAGATAATTTTGTGAAAACTATCGATATTAAGAACTAACTGCTGTAAAAATGTATTGAACATTGATCTAGGCTTCAAACTGCTAACTTTTGCATAAAAGACTAACTTAAATCAACCATATAAGTGGACCATAAGGTCGAATTTCCCCTGCGCATGGCGATATTGATCATAGGCTCCTGACATTGATTTCAGTACCACCATACAGCCAACCCTAAATATGCTGTTAAGATCACAATTGAGTGGCATAATTCTACATTTCACGGGCGGATGTGTGAGAGGGACAGCCTCTAGTTACGGCGGCCGGTTGGAAAGGGACAGGGCTATGCCCATTTGTTGGGATTCTGTATTTTTGGAGGCGCATCGTGGTGGCACACGCGATCATGACCTTGGGAGGCGAGTGCGCGTGAGGCAGGTCCGGGCCGCCATCTTGCGCCCCCGCGCCCCGCCTATTTGGAGGGTGCCGAAAATCGATGCCTTCCCTTGTTGCTCATATCTCGAAGGGAACCGCCGATGCCTTCGAATGGTATAAAAGTATCTATGAGTAGGTATAGCATAGAAAGTTCCAGAGAAAGCAAAATACGGAAGCAGAATAACGTGGGGAAAGATCGCTGGGTTAAATTGTTTCTTGCGAGTTGCAAAGGTTTTGAAATAATTTGAAGCAATTTCAGCAGATGCCTTAATACAAATTGTATTATGAACGTTTCTACATAAATTTTGCAAGCCGTTTTTGAATGCAGCTTGCACGCACATGATCAAATGATTTGAAAAAGACCAGAAAGATATTCTACAGAGTTGCAGAATTCATTGAACACCAAAAGCTGGTTGAGGGTTCATTGAATTAATTTAATCAGGCTTTGTTTTTAAACAATAGCATTCATTGTTAGCATTTCAGCTTCTAAGTTCGAGGTCCTAAGAAACATAGCACAGTTTAAGTGCTTATTTTATCACAGTTGGATTTTAATGGAAGTTGTAAATAACATTAGGTTAACAAATTAATTTCATTAACAGGGCCGGTCCCTTTGTTCGGACATTACGATTACCTACCTCTGTAATTCATACTTAGCAGGATTATTTTTTCTGGTAAACACTTATTTTTAATTGATTAATTAATCGATCGGGATTATAAATGTTAGAATAAACATAAAAAAAAAACAATATGGAAAGAAAGTAAACTGTATGCAGAGGTTCGGTTTGTAATTCAGAGTTATAGAGGTTCCCGAAATTGCAGGATCTGATATAAAATTACAGCTGTAGGCGGATAATGGATTGGCAAGAAAAATCATCGTTGCAACAACTTATTAACAAACCGGCGAACATACTAACTAACTGAAATTTGGGGTTAGATCTGGAGTTTCAAGAGAAAAATACCACTATTTTAATGCTTACAAATATTTGATTCACTTTATTTCACGTATAACTTTCTTGGGGTTAATAAAAAATTTAGTATGTTCATCAGATTAATGCGCATTGGGGATAAACAAACAGAAATACACAAAACATTGAACAATAAAAGATAAACAGCCGAAGTGTATTAATTCTCCAACCTAGAGTATAATTTGTAGATAATTTCATAATCACCATGTTATTTAGCCTCTGGAGGCCTCTAGATATGGATAGAATGTAACATTTAAATAAATATAGGCTTAACGTTAATATTTTTCAACATACACATGATGGCATGGCATTTTGTCTGAGCGCAGATTTTACAGCAAAAATACCATCAAAAGTACAAAGCCTTCCACCACCTGCTTCTACAGAAAACCATTTCTCCTAGAGCATTGAGTCATTGAGCCAAGCAGGTAGTAATTGCTTTGTGAATTTGCGAAGAAGGTTCCACAATGCGTTTTTGTGACGATAAGAAACAATGGGTTTGCGAGTCGGCCTGCACCGTGCCTAAGCCCTTGCAATAGATAAGCTGATGGCTCTCAAATTTTTTAAAGATAAAATAACACATGTTTAGTAATAATGATGAAATAATGTGCAAAGTTAAATGACAAACATCGTCAGATGATAGTGCTACGTCATCGTAGAAAGTAGCTTAAAATTAGAAATACCAAACTAATGATGTATAACAAAATATACGTCAGGAAGACATTCGAACTGCATAAATATTTTTAAATTATAAAAAAGCGACGCGAATATGATTATCATTGTATCTAATAACGTATCTTTTAGACTTGGACGTTGAAAAAACAAGTTATTTTTCTTTTTCAGAATAAAGTTTTTCAACGTTTGGTAAGATTGAGGATCTCTGACCAGCCATAAGCCTGGACGAGGTTGCGAAGCAAAAGAAACGCCTCTACCTGCGCCGAGGGCCAAATGTATACACGAGCCGTGTAACAAATGGCTTTCCTTAAATTGGTTTCATTTGTTAATTTCGCATCGCTTTGTTTTCTAAAACCTTTGTGACAAGGCAGCGTTGGTCAAAGCATAATCACAACAAAAGAGCGATCTTGCCGGAAACGAAAAGTGGGATATTTTTAAATTACCACGAATGTTCCCTTTGTGGGGTTTAGGGCTGCAAAAACTAAAGCCGGCACGAGTAAATGGTGTGACAAAACAAAGAAATTACCCCTTAATTGTTCTCGAACAACTATTGTCCTAAGTCACCAGTCACCCTGTTGTTTGACATTGGAAAATTTTGAAACTAAACTAGCATCAATGCACGTGTCAAAATGAATTCCTTTTGTTTCAACTCCCTCAGTTTTTACCTAGTAACAATCAAAAGCATAACGATGAAATGATTGCACTTTTCATTAATACATTAGTTGCCAAAACTGGAGTTGCGTAAGCGCACACCGACGGTGCTCTGACGCAGATTTTGGTTCAATCAGCAATAATATTTTCATTTAGGTCGTTGTTTTTTGCAGTTTTTCCAAGATTTTTTGCTGTCGTCACAATCATATCGATTTCTTATCTCAAATATTGCAACACAATTTCAGTTCTTTCAGGGTTTTAAAGAAGCGACTTTGAAGTGTGCCTTGCCTACATTCCTAATAATTGTCGGATATGGATATTATTACCTACTTTTTCGATAGAGGCGATAGACTGTATGTATCTCCGTACAAAACAAATACATAGTGCAATAATGCTCTTGCAATAAATAATTCAGGGTTGAAATGTATTTTCGATACAAAATACACCTACTACCTACTTTCTTTCAGGCGAGTATGCTTGATGTTAAACTTATCACAAAGTTTTATTCTCTAGAGTGGAAGACACCGCGATGTTCATATTGTAACACCCGATTTATGGCCGATTGCGGCAAACATAAATGTATGAGCGATATCGATTTCCTAATGGCCCCGAGTGTTTCGATTTACGATGATAGACTGATACTTCAAAATAGCAGTAAGTTAAAATTTGATTCATTGATCACGTTGTAAATAGATGTACGAAATATTGAGGCATTCTTGTCTAACGAATAATTGATTGTAATAAATAAATTATTTATGGTGAACTAATTTGGTATGTTTATATGAAATTATTGTAGGAATTATGCCTTGCACAATGCACATATCGCAAAGTGCAGTACCTATGTTCTGTTTCCTCCCACTTATTTATATAAATAGAAAGAAACATTTTTCTGTTAAAAACATTATTACTTTACTTTTTTCACGAAATTAATAATGAAACCAAAAATTGCCATATTTTTATCTAACATTTCTAGGCTAAAAGTAACGTTTTTGGTAACAATTTAACAATACACCGTCCCTTTATTAGATCAGCTTTCTCCTAACCATTTGCCGATACGGTTGTTATTGTTCGTACATAAGTATAGTTATGTATAGCAACAATTACGGGTACGCGAGGGGGCGCCCGGGGCAACGCGCATGCCCAGGCCTCCTGGAGCACCCGGCTTCGCCCACGGTAAATGCATTTTACCTCAACTGTATTTATTTTATCCTCAACTTATTTTTCATTTGATTGAGATGCTTGCTAGAGTCGTTAGGGACATTGTTTCTTTAGTTAACCCGAATTTTAGGAAGAGAGAAGATAGCAAAGTGAATCCTATCGATAAAATATTCGTATTATCGTAGCTACACACTTTAAAAACGAATTTATATCAGTAGGATGTGTGGTGTGGAATCCCCAAATCGGTCTTTGATAAAACACATGGCATAGAGATAAATTATGATATTGAGTTCCGATATGGATGCTTTGAAACTGCATCTATGAAAACCAGTTATGCATCTCTTTATCGCTTGAAATTGTCGAAACTATTCTATTATACAGTTTAATAGACGAATGAAGCCATAAAAAAGAAATTGTAAATTAGATCCAGATAGCTCATTCACTCGTGCGTGGTATTTATTATGATTGACAGTATCAATTAGCGTATTATTTAGCTGTCGCTTGTCGACTATTTTCGTAATTCGTTTCGTATATCAAAGTCAGTTAGAGGTAATCCTGCAAGCTAAAAAAAACTATTGACAGTGGTTGATCAAGTGCGCGTCTCCATATTACATCGCGATGACGCAGTATGGCGGGCTTGATGCGAATGCACTGCGACGCATCCACACTATTTACGACGAATGTAATGTAAACAGATAATTGTGTATGTGGCTTTATTGTCTTCCAAGTTAGGCATACTTGTGCCAATTTGTGAAGAGATCTATTTTATGTAGAGGTTCGGGGCGCGTGTGTTTTACCGTTTGATTGATGTTACGCTCTCGAGCGGGGTGAGGACCCCCGCATTCTTATTTGATCCTCAAGCTTAATTTCTCCTTGAGTAAAGGTTTAAAGTCTATGCCAATTTGTACCTTATAGTCTTGTTTATGGGTAACAATTTGGCGTGAACAGATGTTTAACTCAAGAATGTAATAAAAATTTAACCAAATATTTATCATAGGGGTTGTTGCCAGTTTCAATTGATAACTTTTGACGCGCGCGTTGATGCGTCTGTGTATGAAACTTGATTGTTTTGTGAAAAAATGCCAATCAACGAAATCTCAGAGCATTCGCGTTTAGGCAAGTTTCTAAAAGTCATCGAATGCCACTCGCGTAAAGCGTGGGACACTCGAGCGATACTCACTTGGTGCCATCGTGGACCCTCCGCCTTTTGCGCTTGCGCCGTCCACAGTGCCCGAACCCTGAAGGTAGAAAGCATCACACATAAAACTTAGAAAAATTATGGACATAATTAATGAATTAAACAAGTTGAAATAATGTCGCATTGGCAATTTATGAAAAAACACAAAATAAGCTTGTTTAGAAAATTCTAATAAGATTTCAGGGGCTAGGGGGCGCGGCAAGCGTAGCCTCGACTACATGCGCCCCCCTCACGCCAAAGCCACGCAAATGTGTCTTGTTTGATCTTTTGTTCATACATATTAGATAAATGTTTGTGGGAGATGTGATCTTTCCATATAAATACAAAAAATACCCAGATATATTAGGATCACAAAATGAGTCCAATATTCTTATTAGAAAGATAAGACAATCATAAACAATAATATAAAGACAACATTAGACAGATTGATATTACAAATAGCTTCACTAACTTGTCTCGAAATGATAATTTTACTAAAAAAATAACATGTGATGTATAGTTAACTATCAAAACTATTAGATTGTTAGAAGTTATAATTTTAAATCAATAACTGTTTCCAATATAAAATTATCCTGAGTACTACATGGAAATTTACAAAACAGGAATACATTTTATAAAATGTAAATACACATTATTATGACTTGAATATGCAGTATCATATTTTCTTATTAGATATTAGAACACAAGCGAATTTACTAAAATCATGTGTTATCCCATTATCCATGTTTGATAAGTAGAGTAAACAGGGGATGAGGGGTGATAAGGGGCAAAAACTACCTATCCCAGTCAGTAATTAAAAAATCAATAATGTTTGAAGGCTATAAAATTTTCCACAAATGCATTTCTGGGTAAGTAGATGGAATTATAATGGCATGAAGTGCGACATAAATTAGAAGAAAAGTACATTTCCAGTAAAACCTGATCTAACTTGAGGACAAAACTAACAGTAATAAACAACCTGAAGCTAAAGCTGATTGCACCAGAACATTGGCATTACATACTTAATTTATATTGGTATAATAAAAACCTCAAGCCCCACTGAATTTCTAATTTAAATAAAGAAAAGAAAACAAGTTGCTCAATGTGACATCCACATCAACAAAGGCACTTGAAAGTTAAAGTATGATAATTATTTACTGGTCACTATAGGTGACTAAGGGCTATAAAAATTAAAAGTTGAAATAAACAGGAGATGATAAACAACTCTGAACACTCCGACAATGGAAATGAAGGAGATTAGAGTGAATCATTGCCGTCTGGATATAACTACAGAATACTCACCAAAAATAGCTCTTGACTTTGTTCACTAAGCACCAAATTAAAAGTGAACATAAATCATACGCATTATTGCGTCGTCGATAATTAATTTTCGATTGATTATATATTTTTTCTAGTGTCCCGTCACCAATAACTATACACGAAAATATCAATGCCTGTCGATGCAGGTAGATTGCACAAAGATAGTTTTCCCTTGAAATGGTCAACAATATTGACGCAAATCACATTGATTTGACCTAGTCAATTTTATTGCACTATTTTTAAATACTGTTGACCACAACAATTGCTTTTATTTAGTAGTAATCGTCTATATTTATTTATTTTATCACAAAATAACACTGAAAACATCAGCGGTGAATGAACGATCAATGATCAAATAACTTTTGTCTATGGTGAGAAAGAGTTGGTTGACATTACTAGAGAGGACCTCAATCGGATATTGACAAATTTTTTCCGATTCGATTTAGGAAATAGATATAAAAATAATCCATCCCAGATTGGTCCAGTGCCCGCCCACCCCAGGATGTAAGGCTGCCGACTCGCTCGAGCCTAGACCAGCCTCGACCCTCCCCCCCGTATCCATCGGCAATATGGGTCCCCATATAGGAAAGTATGTGCCCCCTGAAAAATGACCCCCAAATACTCCAATGGCTGCTTCTGTTTACATTATTCTTACGTTAGGTTGATGACGCTTAGGTGATGGCGAGGAGAAAGGCGATACGGTTACGATCCCTTTCAGAGCTGATAAGAGTACTATGACCATAATTTATTAACTATTTGTAATTTTTCAGCATAATTAATTGAAATGTTCAATTGAACGGAATCAAAGTACGTCACTAGTTTCTGACAGTCTGTGGTGTGTCACAAAATTAAAAAATAAAAGTGTCAAAATACGCGCCAAAAATCTTGTGCTGTTGTGGTTACAAATAAACAAGATTATTTCGTGTTTTGTGCAAATGTGATTGTCCTTACTGTTTTGTGAGATAAATACGTGTTAATTAAATAAGTAATAGATTAGTATAATAATGTCTACTCCATCAAAACGCCCGCCGTCACAAGCCTCATCCGAGGCCCCAACACCTTCAAGGAGGACACGCTCATCTCAACAGCTCGTCGTGCCGGAGACTCCCCAGCGATCCACCGGTACACCATCTAAAGGTATATTGTTTACCTCTTCTTAATTATCTCAGTTTCTATTACATTATTTTTTTCTGTATCAACTTAATAAGTTATTTTTTATTTCCATAACCTATTCATTCATAGGTATAGGTAGGTGCCGGCTAGTAAAACTCGCTGAGCTAGGTTTTTTCATTCATTCATCATTTCATTTTAGTATTTACATTCCTACCACCATTTATGTAGTAAATAAAATATGGATTATATTCCATATAACTGTTTTATCTATTTTTATCATTTTAATACAAAAAGTAGCTTAACATTCAATAGCTTGGGGGTGTTAGTAAGTAATAATCTTCAATCATTATTTATAGTACCTAAATGTTTCCGAGCAATAAATATCAGTTTGAAATCCTTGGTACTAAATAAATAATCATTTTTTTCTTTTTTTCACTCATTTGCTGGTAAAATACAATTTAATTTAATATGGATGCCCAATAAGGGCAGCAGGATATTAGATTATTTATTTATTATTTTGTTTATATAATTCATTTTATTCATTACGAAATAGAGCGCTATAAGAAACTGCATATTTAATGTCTTACTCATCACCCCAACCCACTCACCTATGGATTACTGGAGAATGACAATGTGTGGTTAAAAGGCTGAAAAGAAACCACATAATTTAAGAAGACAGCTTAGGCACAAGCTAACTGCTCTTTAATAATAAAAAGACTCAACAAATCTGATTATAGTCTGGCGACTGATTGCAGAAATCAACACAAAAGAAATCATTTTAATTTGTATAAAAATTATTTTTCCAGATGGAACCCCAGGCACTCCGCGGCGCACCCCGCGGACCCCGCGCACCCCCGGCGGCGCCGCGGCCTCGTCCCCGGCGCGAGCGCTGGCTTCAAGTCCTCTGGGTAATACTCGGATTTTGTTCACTTGTTTCTTTCAGCCAAATAACGTCCATTGCGGGACAAAGGCCTCTCAAGGATTTCCACAATAACTGATTCTGCACTGACTGCACATTATTAAAAGAAATAGACTTTCATCATCAGATCATTTAAGCCCGTTTACACCATCATTTCCTAATTTTGAAGGGGTCACTTAAAAATTAGGGATTGATGGTTAAAACGGGCATTACTCTCCCACTCCATGTGACTCCATAAACCTCTCTAATTTACCAGAGGTAAACTTTTTACTTGATTGAAACCAAAGGACCTCAAAGTTTAGACTCAATACTTTTGCTATTTACCTATTTCAATTTTGAATTTACCCCTTGAAGGGTGACATTATACAGTAATTAAACTCATCTAGAGCTGAGCCAGATTTATCTGTGTACACATCCAGTATTATATTCATGAAAAACAAAAATCTTGGTCACTTTTGGTTAATTTGTGTTATTTTTTTTGTCACCAGCTCTTACTACCTATTTTAAGGTTTAATCTACCTCTCTCCTTCACCTTTCTAACTAAATATTTACCAACTGTATTTCCAGGTACAGACATAGACATGAGCTCCCCACTCAACTACGGAACCCCAAGCTCTCTCAGTACTCCCCGCTCGCTGATGCGAGGTGCCATGACGCCGGCCCGCCAGAGAGCCGACCTTAGAGGCCATCAGCTGGCCCCTAACGTGCCCGCGCCTACTCCTACAAGACGGGTAAGTAAATGACGTAACCTTACAGACAGACATAAGTTCCCTATTCAGCTACGGAACCCCAAGCTCTCTTAGCACTCCCCGCTCGCTGATGCGAGGTGCCATGACACCGGCCCGCCAGAGAGCTGACCTTAGAGTCCATCAGCTGGCCCCTAACGTGCCCGCGCCTACTCCTACAAGACGGGTAAGTATATGATGTAATCTTACAGATGTAGATATGAGTTCCCCACTCATACTACGGAACCCCAAGCTCTCTCAGAGTGCTGAGGAGTACCTCGATCGCTGATGCGTTATGTGATGACGCCGGCCCGCCAGAGAGCCGACCTTAGAGGGCATCAGCTGGCCCCAAACGTGCCTGCGCCTACTCCTACAAGACGGGTAAGTAGATGACGTAACCTTACATGAGTTCCCCACTTAACTATGGAACCCCAAGCTCTCTCAGTACTCCCCGCTCGCTGATGCGAGGTGCCATGACGCCGGCCCGCCAGAGAGCCGACCTAAGAGGCCATCAGCTGGCCCCTAACGTGCCCGCGCCTACTCCTACAAGACGGGTAAGTAAATGATGTAACCTTACAGACATTGACATGAGTTCCCCATTCAACTATGGAACCCCAAGCTCCCTTAGTACTCCCCGCTCACTGATGCGAGGGGCCATGACGCCGGCCCGCCAGAGAGCCGACCTTAGAGGCCATCAGCGGGCCCCTAACGTGCCCGCGCCTACTCCTACAAGACGGGTAAGTAAATGATAAATGATATAACCTTACAGACAGACATAAGTTCACCACTCAACTACGGAACTCCAAGCTCTCTCAGTACTCCCCGCTCGCTGATGCGAGGTGCCATGACGCCGGCCCGCCAGAGAGCCGACCTTAGAGGCCATCAGCTGGCCCCTTACGTGCCTGCGCCTACTCCTACAAGACGGGTAAGTAAATGGCGTATCCTTACAGATGTAGATATGAACTCCCCACTCAACTACGGAACCCCAAGCTCTCTCAGAGTGCTGAGGAGTACCTCGAACACTGATGCGCGGGACGATGACGCCGGGACCTTACAGGATATCAGCTGGACCCTGACTCCTACAAGACTATAAGTTAATTATACCTTTTGGTTTTGTATGTCTAAGGGAAAAAGATGACTTTGTCATGAGCTTTAAACTTCCTAAACTTGCTTTCCCTTCTTTTGCCTATCTGAGGGGCCAAGTATGAACATGAAAGTTAATTATGTATGTTCTTCAAATGAAAAAGGACCAATGAATATTGAAAAAGTATTGAATTACACAATTTTATTACCATACCCTAATAATATAATTTATGTTAATGTCACTCAATAGAACAGAAAGGCACATGCTAGATTTTTACATTTTATACCACAGTTTACATCTCAGCAGTGAGACAAATTCAATGGCAGGTACTTTGAGCCACTTCACGATGTAGTATAAAACTGGTATCAACATTGAAATCTTGAAGCACAGGATTGTGGATTTGTTGAGATCTGAATCTTCTATGTTTTGTAACATGCCAAAGTTTTTGCGGAATTCTCCTTCTGGCTCCGTGTCGTCGCCTTTCTGTAATGTAAATAAGAAAAATATGTTTATGCAGGAACTTTTCAGTACTACAGTTGAAATCAACCTAGCCTAACAACGTTCGACTGCCGACACTTGCGAGCGGTAAACTGGAAGGTAGAATCACTCTACGTCAATAGCAGTAATGCTAGTTAGTAGAATATTGTAACAATCGTTTTTTAATTAAAATCACTTCATATTATGTACTGTATCAGCAATGATCAAAACGAGTTTCGACCGCGCGCTATAACCTTAGATTTCTCTGGTAGTCGCCAGGATATGGACCAGAAGGGTAGGAGTAGCTTAAAGACTAACCTTGATAAAATCCACATTGTAAGCCAACGCCCGGCACAACGGACAGATGAGGAAGTTAGGTTTGTCCCGAACTTGCCAGTACTGGTCCAGACAACCCTCACAGAACTTGTGGCCGCACGTCAAGTAAGCAGGATCGAAGATAGAAGACAGGCAAATACGGCAGCTGCTGAAAACTGAAGACTGCTTCAGCTTTATACTCGTTGTTGAATCAAACTCTTTTTGCGAGAGAGAATGTTGGCTGCTAGCGGGCATTTGGTTCGTTGTGTCGGTCATTTTTACAATTTTGTCCAATTTACACTATTTCCCTACATTCTTACATGTGATGTCAAATAATGAACTTGGCATTTGTGCTGACATTAACTATGATCAAAGAGTGTTATGATAGACATGTCAAAGAGGTTAAATGCATAAATTATTTGCACACTTCACTCTGTAAATCTGCTTTAGCAATATCTGCAAAGCCTATCATGAAGCTTGCTTATTCTTAATTTTGTTTTTACCTACAGGCAGAAGATGGTGCCGCTGAAACTGCGCCATCCAGTGAGCCCCAATTGGTAGTCTGGGGAACAGACGTAGCCATCACAGAATGCCGCGAGAAATTCATCAAATTCATCCAACGATTCGTCGAACCCACCGCAATCACCAACGAACCGTTATATGAACAGAAGTTAGAAGAGGTAAGCATCATAAAAGAAAACCAAGAGTCCGGTAATCCGGCTCGAAGGACCATTTACTTTTTTTTTATCCACAACGAGGAAGCTCTTGTCCTGTATCTACTAAAGGCTTGTAATACATTTCTGATTGTCATGAATTCTACGCCTTATTTCCAGATCTTTACCCTCGAAGAACCATTCCTGGATGTAGATTGCGATCACGTCAGAGTATTCGACCCTAAACTACACAGGCAGCTAATCTGCTACCCACAAGAGGTAAAAATTGATACAAATATTTAAATATACCATGATCAAAAAATTATAAATTCACTGTTAATATTTTCAAAGGTGGTCCCAGCGTTTGACGCGGCAGTAAACGAGTTGTTCTTCGAAAAATACCCAGCGGCTGTGCTTGAGCATCAGATACAAGTGCGTCCGTTCAACGCTCCTCAGAGACACATGCGAGACCTAAATCCAGAGGGTGAGCTATTTTTACTATTTTTAGGTTAAATTTAAATGTTTGGAAGAATTTATCTTAGCACTAATCTTGTGGCAGTGTACTAAAGTTGTACTAAACTAGTAACTAGTCTATCTTGTACAGTCGCGTTTAGACAGCTCATAAAAAGTTAGACTATTAAGGGCCCACGCTAAAACTTGCGCGGGTGCGTCAACTTAATTATTAATGTGCGGACGCCTACTATTACTTACTACGTAGGCCCACCCGTGGGTGCGCAGGTATAGTCTGGTCTGCGAGCACATATAATTTTGTCCAATGACCCCAAGCTACCCATCCTTATCGCTCGCGCGTAATTATATTGCTGTCGCGACTGTGCAACGGGCGCCCGCAGTGAGCTTGCGAGCGCGACAACAACATAATTACAGACCAGGCTTTAGAAAGAAACCTCACGTCTTTCATGCGTCCGCGCCAAACTGCACTGCTCATACTATTTATCGATACAGATACGCGTGCAAGCGTCCGCGCATGTTTTGTAGCGGAGGCTCTGTTCTAAAAGTAGTGACGTCATCGGCTTGTATTGCCATTTGATTTTTTTTATTTTCTATCCATCCACAGACATCGACCAGCTGGTAACAATATCGGGCATGGTGATCCGCACTTCCACCATAGTTCCTGAGATGCGCGAAGCTTACTTTCGCTGCGCGGTCTGTGGTTCGGCGACTGCAGCGGAGTTGGAGCGCGGTCGCGTGCCGGAACCGGCTCATTGCTCGCACTGCAGCACGGCGCACTGCTTCCAGCTTATACACAACCGCTCACACTTCAGCGATAAACAGCTGGTCAAGCTTCAGGAGTCGCCTGGTGAGTTGAATCTCTCCGTAAACATTAATTTTAGGAACAAAATAATATTTTATACTTTTTTAAACTTTCATAGTCACTAACAGAATACTTATTAAATACCTGACTGACTGAATAAAAAAAAAATTATTACTCCGTGATCATGGCGCTTGCAACAGTGCCCAAATATCGGAGGCTCGTAAATAAGTACATGGTAGCAATCCCGTCAATAATAATTATTCTAAAACAAAACTGCTCTAACGTGACGCTTCACTTTCCTTCTATCAATGACTTTTAAGCTTCAGTCATGAACGTGATGTCCTATATAAGCGGCGCTAGAAAGTTCAAGAAACACTGGTGCAGCGTGATGAAGTTGGGGAAACACTGCAAATCTCCATATAAACTAATTTTAAAAACAAAAATGCACTAACATGTCGCTTCACTTTCCCGCCGCGCACCTATGTTTCAAGATTTAACATGCGACGTCCTAAGCGTCACGACAAAGTTTGAGAAACGCTAGTTTAGCACTTATAAGTTATAAGGTTTGAAATTAGGAGAGATACCACACGGGCGTTAACGTACGCTGCGTTATGATTTCGATGCATAGAGTGTAATGCGGTGCATTGATGCGACGCGACACCGCTCACTCCGACGTCGCAGAGTTGGCGAATGGGATGTCAGTCTTTGATCTCCTATTCCATTAACAGTCAATTATAACGCCACATTTATCTTCCAGACGACATGCCAGCCGGTCGCACGCCAGCCACAGTGAGCGTCATGGCTCACGGAGCCCTAGTGGAATGCGTAGGCGCAGGCGAGCGTGTAAGCGTGACTGGAGTATTCCGTGCCGCGCCCGCTTCTGTTAACCCACGTAAAGCCACGCTAAAGGCGCTGCATAGAACACATATTGATGCGCTTCACTATAAGAAAGTACACAGCGATAGGCTGCTGGATACTGAAGAAGGGTAAGTGTTAACATAGAATTCAGAGTGACGTCATAGCACCCACAGTAACGGGCGTCTTCTGCGCCGCACCCGCCTCTGTTAACCCACGCAAGGCTACGCTGAAGGCCCTGCATAGAACACATATTGATGCGCTTCACTATAAGAAAGTGCACAGCGATAGGCTGCTGGAAACAGAAGAAGGGTGAGTGTTAACATAGAATTTTAAAGTGACGTCATAGCACTCACAGTAACGGGCGTCTTCTGCGCTGCGCCCGCCTCTGTTAACCCTCGCAAAGCGACACTAAAGGCGCTGCATAGAACACATATTGACGCGCTGCACTATAAGAAAGTACACAGTGATAGGCTGCTGGAAACAGAAGAAGGGTGAGTGTGTAGTAACTAGTGTGACGTCATACCAGCCGCCATTCTGTCCAAAGTGATGACGGGCGTTTTCCGAGTCGCACCCGCCTCTGTCAACCCACGTAAAGCCACGCTGAAGGCGCTGCATAGAACACATATCGATGCTTTGCACTATAAGAAAGTACACAGCGATAGGCTGCTTGAGACTGAAGAAGGGTGAGTGTTAACATAGAATTTAGAGCGACGTCATAGCACCCACAGTAACGAGCGTCTTCTGCGCCGCACCCGCTTCTGTTAACCCGCGCAAAACGACACAAGGCTCTGCATAGAACACATATTGATGCGCTTCACTATAAGAAAGTGCACAGCGATAGGCTGTTGGAGACTGAGGAGGCGTAAGTGAATAGTAACTAGTATGACGTCATGGCGCTTTGTGACCACAGAGGTGAAATTCTACGGCGCACCAATGAGGGTTTTCGCGAATGAACGATCCGCTAGATGGCGGGACGTGGATGTGGGGTCTGACTGCTGCGTGATTGGTGGATTTTGACATATCTGTCAATGTCAAAAATAACCAATCATGCAGCATTTGGACCTCGCGTCTACGTATTGCCACCTGGCGGATTTTTCATTCGCGAAAACCCTCATTGAGGGCGAACGCGCGAAAGAAACAGGGGTGTTATGTTTTTACAAGCTTTATTTATAATTTGAGTCCTTGATGCAGAAAGCTATATTTATCTTCGCAAATATTTTGTCATTTTCGACTTTATTCTTTATAGAAAAGAACACCGCTTCCCGCCAGAACGTATTGAGCTGTTCAAGGCCCTAGCAAGCCAGCCGGACTGTTACGAGCGTCTAGCGCGAGCCATAGCGCCTTCCATCTACGAGAACATTGACATCAAGAAGGGCGTGTTGCTGCAACTGCTAGGCGGAACTAAGAAGAACTTTAATGCTGCTGGGAGAACTCATTTCAGGTATGAATTTAATATGGTTATGATATTTATTGCTTGTTGTCCCGTGTATTCTCAAGTATTTATAATATAATATCCTTGGACATTTTACACTGCGCTTCTAGTCCCAAACTAAGCAAAGCTTGTACTATGGGTACTAGACAACGGATATAAACATACTTAAATACTTAATTTTTGTAAATGCATAGAATATATTACTTATTATACATAGAAAACACCCAGTCCAATACAAACAAATATGTTCATGCACACAAATGTTTGTACTGTGCGGGAATCGAACCCGCTACCTCCGGAATAGTAGTCCGTTTCGAACCACTACACCAAACGGCCGACATAATTTAATTAATACTTTTTGTATCTTCAATACATACAAACTCGAAAATGCCATGTTCCCTCTTTTTTTTTTAAAACGACCAATGAGAGGGCGCGCGTCCTGTCATTGGTTTATACACGCGCAGTGATCGCCATCGCCGACGCGATCTGCAGGCGTTGGTTTAGCCTAGGCGCAGACCACCGATTTTTCGGCCATAGTTGGGTCGGGCTATTGATCAGTACGGAGATGTATGAAAGTGCGCATTACACCGATTTGGTATCGGCCGATTTATCGGGTCTATCGGCCAACTAAAAATCGGTAGTCTGCGCCTAGGTTTAGCTGAAGCTTAAGTCAGGTGCTCGGGATGGTACAGCCCTTGACTTACTTGACTTATGGTCCTATGTCCCCTAGATGGGGCAGAGGGCGTCCACAACAGTCCTCCATCTCGTTCGGTCTTGAGCTTCTCGCTTGATCTCGCTCCAGGTCTTGCCGATCTTCTCGGTACAGTCCCGACGCATCTTATTCTGTTTTTGAATTTGGAACCTGGATCGTTCCTCCAGGTCGGAGATCAACATCCTTCTGTGCGGCGACCCGGGCACCAGCAAGTCGCAGCTGCTGCGCTGGGTGCACGCGCTCGTGCCGCGCGCGCAGTACACGTCGGGCCGCGGCTCCTCCGCCGTCGGGCTCACCGCCTACGTCACCAAGGACCCCGACACGCGCCAGCTGGTGCTGCAGACGTGAGTACGCTACACACGGCCGCGCGCGCAGCACACGTCGGGCCGCGGCTCCTCCGCCGTCGGGCTCACCGCCTACGTCACCAAGGACCCCGACACGCGCCAGCTGGTGCTGCAGACGTGAGTACGCTACACACGGCCGCGCGCGCAGCACACGTCGGGCCGCGGCTCCTCCGCCGTCGGGCTCACCGCCTACGTCACCAAGGACCCCGACACGCGCCAGCTGGTGCTGCAGACGTGAGTACGCTACACACGGCCGCGCGCGCAGCACACGTCGGGCCGCGGCTCCTCCGCCGTCGGGCTCACCGCCTACGTCACCAAGGACCCCGACACGCGCCAGCTGGTGCTGCAGACGTGAGTACGCTACACACGGCCGCGCGCGCAGCACACGTCGGGCCGCGGCTCCTCCGCCGTCGGGCTCACCGCCTACGTCACCAAGGACCCCGACACGCGCCAGCTGGTGCTGCAGACGTGAGTACGCTACACACGGCCGCGCGCGCAGCACACGTCGGGCCGCGGCTCCTCCGCCGTCGGGCTCACCGCCTACGTCACCAAGGACCCCGACACGCGCCAGCTGGTGCTGCAGACGTGAGTACGCTACACACGGCCGCGCGCGCAGCACACGTCGGGCCGCGGCTCCTCCGCCGTCGGGCTCACCGCCTACGTCACCAAGGACCCCGACACGCGCCAGCTGGTGTTGCAAACGTGAGTGCGGACCACATATTGCCAAAGACGATCGGCCATTTTTTTGTTAGTTAAACCAGGCCTGTTCATCTCCGTGAGTAAATCGAAAACAAAACAAGCACGATCTTATAATATTATTCATGATAATTCATGCATAATCATGTATTTCCTCCGCCATTTTCTGCAGTTTGGCACCTCACGTCACACATCATTTTACCGAAGTCAGCCCTATGGCTTCGGCGCAGTACCGATCACTGACGTTTGTCACCAAAATGACTTGAGACAAGCTAAATTACACCATATTGTTAATGACATTGAGCAAACATTTTTTTAACACTTCAGAATTTAGTCGTCTTTATACTCACTAGCGTCTTTCAAACGTCTTCGTCTCGCTAGCGCCTGCGCAGCGGCGAAAGGAGGTTGCGTTACATGTAAAAAAAAAAGTTGCGACGCCAGCGCTGCGTAGCGCCACATCAACCGTACAAAAATACAGCGCAGAAGGTGCTAAAGAAGAAGAACATCTTAGCACCTCTTTTTCTTATTACAGAATGCTGTTTCTAAATAACCGTTTTTGTCTACAGAGGTGCATTGGTACTTGCCGACAACGGAATATGCTGCATTGATGAATTCGACAAAATGAACGACTCCACTCGCAGTGTTCTTCATGAGGTAAATTCACTTAATTATAGACTTCATCAATGAAAAGCTTCATGTCGTAAGCTCTACTACTACTGGATTACTTAGCTTTATTCTTAGAAATAAGCACATTGTGGTGGACAGCCGATCGGGCGTGAAATAAGAAAATCCCTCGGTTTAAATGAAGATGTATTCCTGCAAAATATGCCCACAACGGCTATCAAAAACATAAACTTCAAAACTAAACAAAAGGTATCAAAAAAAGTATAAAACATAGATAGTGACCGACCGAATATTCGTTTTCGTTTTCGGCCATTTTCGGCCAAAAAATGGACATTCGGCCATATTTTCGTTTTCGGCCAAAAACCAGCCGAAGCTTCGGCCAAACCGAATATCAGAAATACGTGAATAAGATGGTGACGTTTATCGTTCCGATATCTTCGGGAGTGAATCTGATGCACTCATGGTTCACCACACCTCACCACACACGGAGAGTACCTCGATGGAGACACTGAGGACTATTTTTTCTAGCCGCCTCGGTCATCAGATCTCACACCATGCGACTTTTTCTTGTGGGGATATCTCAAGTCTTGTCGTGAACCAATGATTTGAACACATCTCGAAAAGACAGCCAATCTCTATAGTCACCAGAAAATGTACTCAACTGTATTGGTGGAAGTTTCATGTTTGGACAAAGTGATTGTTCTGTTGTGGAATTATTTGCTGCGACACTAGATGGTTGTGTACATTCAAATGAGTTCAGTTTTTCCTTCATACGCGTTTTTAGATCAAGATAGTTATCAAAACACTGCTCATAGATGTCTTTAGTGAAATATTCCGACTTTTGTTGGTACTCAGGTTCCGCCGACAACAACGTGTTATGTTGTTGCTCGAATTTGTCCCAATATTTGTCTGCCATCTCCATCCGTGCCTCAACAAACCCTTTAGTTAGCCGTTCTTTTCCCGTTTTCTTGTAGTTTAGGAGTAGCTTCGATATGTTGTCGTAAACGCTTACCTGTGACTTTACCAATTTATCAAATTCCATGGCGGTCGGTATAACTCACTGTTGTTGTAGATATTTTACAGGAATTCGCACAAAATTTACACTGATTTTACTGTACTTGTTACTTTTCACTATTAATGTATTTGGTTGTATATAAATCCAGCTCGTTTGGACCAAAATGTTCGAGATTTAATTGGATTTAATAAAAACAATGTTGACCGGCAAAAATACTCCATATTTATTTACTACCACAGACAAGATAGACTTTTTTTTTTTTTTATCATAGATATTATTGGCATTGAGTTTAAAGTGAATTAGTAAATTAAACAAAGTACCTACAACGAGTTTTCAAGAAACTGATTTAAGCGGTATTTTGGTACCTAACTAAGCAAAATGTATCTACATTTCATGTAGAAATAAATACCAAAAGATCGACCGAGAAACAATCAGAATAAAATTGAAAGACCGAGTATCAGTTGGTAGACCACACTAGGTAAATATGCAACTAGAAATCGAAAAGTTTAAATTAACAAGCAACTCAAAAAATGCAGTTTACTGGTAGTAGCAAACGCTCTGTGTTACCAATTTACTTCCAAGTTTGGTCCATTACAAAAGAGACACGTTTGTATAAAAACGTTTTTATTAGCTTCTAATATTTTAGAGTTTGCTGAATTTTTTCTCAAAACTGCCGGATCAGATTTTGATGCCCCTTCGGGTGGGTTTCGCCCAGTCTCCTTTAGCACACAAAATTGTTGACAGACCGGCTAGCGTCAGCTAAAATCACATTGCAAACTCAACTACGGTCAGTTTATTTAGTGACTAGCGAGCGCAGTTTAAACATGATGCAGCCTTGTTTAACGATTTTGTGCCGTTTAGTGTAGCATGGTGAGCTCACAAAACAATGTGTGAGTTGTGAGTAAAGGACGTAGCACACTTTTCAACCCGGAAAGGGATCGTAACCGTATCAACTCGAGGCGGTCAGTATTCTTTGTATGAAACTCCATGCTGCAACGCACACTTATCCGCACCGTAACGTAAACGTCCTGCTTCGCAGTTGACAGTGCGCGAAAGGCGATGACAGTTCGAGAAAAGCGATGTTGATTGATCTTTCCGAGTTGATAAGTCTGCTATGACCTTTAAATCGACAAATTAGCATTTTAAATAAATGTATCTACTGGGAGATGGTGTATTGGTATTTGATGTTGTAATGAAAGATCATAACAAAAAGTTTTGACCTGCTGTAATGGAAAATTACGATAATGATAGTAAATTAAATACCTCCCATTATTACAGTCTTATTAGTGCCTGTGGCGTCGCTTGGCTAGTAATTAGGGAAGTACTTTTAAAGCATTCGAATTCCCATTTTCATACTAAGTAGACAAGTGTCGATAGTCATATTATCGATTTTACTGGCAATTTACGAACTGAAATTAAAACTCTGATAGGTAAGTAAAAAGCGATTGTAACTTGATATTGCTGCCAGCATGTGGTGCTAAAAGCCGTATCTGAAAGTCGATTCAGAATGAAATAAGATGAAAGTAATTTCAGAATATGGTTCTAAGCGAAAACGAGCTAAAGTGTTACCTTTAGTTGGTATTTTCCTAGAGTTTCAGCCTGTAATTGGTCTTAATATTGAAATTCAATCAATATCAGACTTTAATATAATAATATGCTTGAGTTTGAATCGAGTTTTAAGCGTCCTTGAATACAATCTTATAACTAGTATTTAAATAATAATAACTTGAAGAACTATGCTAAAGTTTGAATACTCAGTCTCTACTTCCGTATGAATTTGATTTAAAAAAAATATCCTTAGAAGTTAATATAAACAAATCAATTCAGAAACCACCATAGAGTTTTAAACGGCAGAAAATAGGCCTAAAACTGACTAAGCCTATCTTTACCACGTGACCCTCCGACCCCGTTCCCTAGTCCCTCCTCTTTCATATTTCATGAGGCACGCGTCTGCGAGCCCCGCTATCTTTAGAGAGGTAAACTGAAGCATTTACATGGCGCGATGTATGAACCTGGCTTGGTGATGTAACGTAGTTGATTGATTATTTACGAATTGCGAGCTTTTTTGAGTGTTATTGAAAACATTACGTTAACACGTTCGTTTGCAATCAGTTTCTTGATATCTGTAAGTATCTTCTGAGCATTGGCATGTTAAGACTATTTTAGTTTGTAATTAACTAGCTGTCCCGGCGAATTTCGTACCTCCCATGTAATGTTGCTTTCTATTGTTAAAAAATATTTTCAAAAGTCAGAGATAGTATATATACTAATTAATCTACTCTATCGCATTGGTAGGTATATATGTAATGTTAGAGAGATTTTTAGTGAAATAAATAAATAAATAATTCGGAAATGAAGTTAAGTTGTTCTTAGGTCCATGTAAAGACAACATTACTCTAAATCAATATTATTTTATTACATCATACGATTTGCTCACGTAAGCAATTAACCAAATAATGTTATCAATACGTTACATAACCAGATCGCACTGTTAAGTGGCGTTATCCGCAATGCATCTGTATGCGGGTCGACCATTAACATATTCCGAGCATTGAAGGCGAATGTTGAATGAATTAAGCTGCGGTATTACGCTTTTTGGCTAAGGACTACTGATGAAAATAGACAAGCTGTTCATAAAAAGTCAGTCATTTTTGCAAATAGGCTTTTAAAAAGCACTTTTACACGCCCCAGTTAACCCTACACTGCTTCAGGACAATAAATGGGCAGCGCAAGAAACTCAGTCACAAATACATAAATATTGATGTAGGCAGTTAAAAATTCCAAACATTTTTATCTTTCATTTTTTATATAACTGTTAACTGTTCAAAAAAATAAAATTAAGCAACATCACACTCTGACCATATAAAAATAATTTCAAATTAAGAAATCAAAACACGCAGTTCTTTATTTATACAATAACAACATTTATTGCGGTCGCACATGGTCGCCTCCTTGGCCGCGTGACACTGGCCATCAAGAAACTTATTTTTCTTTTTGTTTCTTTTTCCTTTTCTTGTTTCTCGACGTCCAATTTCGCTACTCTTTTGTTTTTTTCTGACTCCAGACCCTCGAGTTCTTTGTTTGCAACAAATTAAAATATGATGTTGTAATAGAAATCATCAATGAGCGATATCTCAAATATTTAGGACAACAATAACATAAACAGTAGTATCTCATAGTCTTTGGATTTTGGATAAATTTTGCATCTTTTTATGATTCAAAAAGTGTCGTAACAATATTTTCAGCATGGGGCATGAACGCCGGCTGAAGCCCTTAATTCGAAATGATACATGATCGCCATATTGCGTTGCAATGCATCTTGTGGTCACGCCATAATGTTGTTATGTGGTAATAATATCTAACGTTATGGTGCTAATCTAAGAATTAGATATTTTCAGTGTGTAGGTAACCATAGCCTTGTACCACGCGACATTTGTTTGAAATAAGGAGCAAGTTCGTAGCCGAGCACTACAGAGCCCATAATTATAAATAACTTGAAAAAATCGAATTGTCTGAGGTGGGAATTGCACCCACGACCTTTCGGTTGCCGGACGACTGACCATCTGAGCCACATAAGCACTTGAGAAATTTTCTAGTGTTATAATGTTCTAATAAAGTTCATAATGGAAGCAATAAATGATTATTAAGGTATTGAACCTAATTGTTCTTTTTTCTTCCAGAACCAGACCGGGGGGCGATCGGAGACGCGTGCACCTTGGACTCTGACTGCACGTTTCCGGACGCCGTGTGCGACAGCGGGCAGAAGACGTGCCAGTGCCACCCGGACGTGCCAGTCAGCAACCACGTCGATAAGTGTGGGAAAGGTCAGTTTGATATGTTGTCTATTTAAAATATGTGGCACAGTCAGAATCAAATAGTTCATGACACCCAAAGTAGCCGAAAAGTTTACTACAATTGGATTAAGGTTGTGTTTCTAACTTATTGGCCACTTTAGATGTCACGAATTATTTGACACTGACTGTATATGATAGTGGTATGAAGACGCATGCACCTGGCCACTGATTGCACGTTCCCGGACGCCGTGTGTGACATCGGGCAGAAGACGTGCCAGTGCCACCCGGACGTGCCAGTCAGGAACCACGTCGATAAGTGTGGGAAAGGTGGGTTTAATACAACGTGAGTGAGGCAATAATAGCTAGTGGTGCCAGTATCTATGGCCGTGGCCATCAGATATGTCAGTGCCAGTCAGCAACCACATAGATAAGTGTGGGAAATATGGGTTTGATACACTTTCTTCAAGATACGAACTAATAATATGATAAGGTTTAACGCAAATAAAACAAAAGTTACGTAAACACGTACAAAGTAAAGTTAACACGTCGATAAGTGTGGGAAAGGTCAGTTTGATATGTTGTCTATTTAAAATATGTGGCACAATCAGAATCAAATAGTTCCCAAAGTAGCCAAAAAGTTCGCAACACATTTTTGTTGCAATTGGCTTAAAGGTTGTGTTGTCAAGTTATTGACCACTTTGGATATCACGAACTCTAGACAGATAGTGGTCAGAAGACGTGCCAGTCAGCAACCACGTCGAGAAGTGAGGGAAAAGTGGACTTAATTCAATGAGTGAGTAGCCCAATGATATCGGTGTCTATAACCGTGGACATCAGATCAAACATCACTTATTTGTGGTATGAATAGTAGGCAGAAGGTATGCCCATTGCTTTGATGTATCTAGGAGGGCCTAAAAAATCTTAACCTGCTTTTAAACCTAGTAGTTGTAGCTGATGATGGTAGAAGCTTTTTCATTATTAAAGTTCAGAAACTAATAACTGTATCAGTTTTTGAACTAAGTAAAGTTAAAATATTATAAATAAACAGGTTAAAATAAATTGTGAAACCAAATTATACATATGTATGCTAATATCCAATTACCTCTTTAAAATTTATGTGTTCGTGTACGTAATAATCTCATGGATCAAAGTTATTATTTCGAAGAAATTAAAATTCACAAATCCATCAACTACAAGTTAAAGAACGTTTTCAACGTCTTAATAATCCCAACAATTTACATCAAAATCGCTCATTAAGTTAATGCTAAGGTAATTCATATTTTTCGTGGCACGATGTAATAGCTTCGTTCCACTTTGCTCTTTTGAATGGATCCGATCTCAACTGAACGGACGTGGCTGACGTGCTCTTTGTGTTTCGTGTATCTCTGTTGCTTTCGCTGGGATCTCATCGATTTTTAAATCAGGCCGGGGCGGAGCAGGTTCGAAGGTACACTAAATATTCCCCGGGGAACGAAATTTGAGCAGACATTATGTTTTCAGTAACCTTGAGGGGTTTTCCTTGTCTGCGCTTTTTCAGGCGTCCTTGTTTGATGTTTCGGCTGAAAGGCTGTTTTTAGTCTATTATACTCTTCGTTTTGATGTTCTTTGAAGTGTCTTCTCTCATTCAATTCCATTTTGGAGTAATAAAATATCCTACTAATATTGTAAATGTTTGTAACTCTTTCACACAAAAAGTGCAAAACAAAATTTTTGATCAAACTGAAACTATTGTTGATGTTTTTGTAGGATTTTTTCCCATTTGATTCCATTTCTAACTTTGCTATAGCAAAAAGGGAACTCGTTATACAATATAAATCAATTTACACGCAGTGAAAATTACCGTGGGGTTGAAATGAGGGTTAAAAGGAAAAACCCGAGCGATCAATGCGGAGCTTAAAGTTGCATGTCGCGTGATCAGGATGTTTATGTCAAACAATATTATGCATGCGCGGCCTTGGCGATTAGTTATTGTATAATTTTTGGATTATTATTTATTCTGACACTTTAAGGGACTGTAGAGTAAAGTTATCGCCTTGCCGAATTGCGTTGCTCCTGATGTATGATTTTTTCGTATACCTACTAGAATAGTTGCGAGTTTGAATCCCGCTAGGCACTTTTATTGGATCAGGCACGAACATTATTATTAAATTATATTATGGCCGTATAAATAAGCCGTATTAGTAGTTACTAGTTTTATAGTATTTTTGTAGCGCTCATCGCGTTGTGATGCTAGGATAGCATCACAACTCTTGTTAAGGCAGCATCTACAGTTTGGCCGCTTGGTTAGTCCACTCGATGTTAATTCACCCCAACCATGCCCAAAGCAATGAAGCTGTCCTGGAACTTGCATAGAATTTAATCGCTAGAATAAAGCTAAAGGTCGTTGTATATTTAGACATTGTGTGGCACTTGAATCAATTTATCAACGATTTATATTTCTATTTTCCAGCTGCTGGAATAAACCAAACATGCGGCTTCAACGAGCAATGCGAGGAGGCGGACTTCAAGACCGAGTGCCGCAACGAACGGTGCGTGTGCAAGTTCGAAATGGTGCCCACAGAGACGGTCGACGGGATTGTGTGTACAGGTAATCTACATTCTATACTATAATGCGAATGTAACTCTGTCTGTCTGTCTCGCTTTCACGCCTAAACCACTGAACCGATTTTGATGAAATTTGGCATAGAGATAGTTTGAGTCTCGGGAAAGAACATAGGATAGTTTTTATCCCGGTTTTTGAAACAGGGCGCTTCTTCTCAGCACTTGCCAAATGTTGGTCTCGAAGCGCTGGTAGGGTAAAAAGATTATGAGACATGTAGAGGCTGAGGCTCCTTAAGAGCATATGACGATTTGTAAGAACTATTTATTAGTCTAAACAATAAAGAAATTTTGACTTTGACTTTGACTTGGGCACGCGATATGGTTTTTCTGTGACAGAAACAATTTCACGCGGGCGGAAAGCTAGTTCATAATATCTGCTTACCTAGACTAACGCCCGTATTCACACACATTACTATGAGGTAACATTACTCACAGTGCGCGTGGACGCACAGGGTGACATACGAACCAATCACAGAGCGTCATTCAACGCTGTGCGTACGATTTGCGGCTTCACTTAAGCCAGCATCGTTTGTGAATGCGGGCGAAAGTGAAGTTTCGCTATCTCTTCGCGGAGTAATGACGCAGAAAAACCCGAGCGAAGTGATTTAGTAATTATTGAAACTATCAGGAACGAAGGTAGGTATTATGTCAAGGGTGGCTGTTTCAAAACAGTAGTTTTACAATACATCTGTTTTCATATCTGTCTCTGTCGTCCAATATGAACAATATGAACATCACCATGAGTGAAATGGAAAATTTAATTAAGTGTTCTTCACTTGCAAGACTTGAAAACAATAAAATTATCACTTCACGGGATTTATTGCAACAATATCTATTTTAACGGTAAATAATATTTACCCTCCCGACTTGAAAACAACTCGCTTCTTATTTTGACATTGGTAAAAACTAACGGAGCTAGGTGGCGTAAAACATTTCAAAGTAAAATGCTTTTTACGAGAGTATCCCCACCTCTAGTTCCCACCACTGCAACTCCTGTGTAGGCAGGATCTATACAGGGTGTTAGGTAAATGGGTATATGAGCCGACACTAGCCCGTGTTTACATGCGCATATAAATGGTATGGTGAAGTCAGAAATTTGATATCATCATATTAATTTTTATACAAAATAAATTTTATAAAATCCGATTTGTATGAAAATTAAAAGAATTAAAATGAAGATATAGATTTTCTGACTTCACCATACCATTTATATGCCCATGTTAACATGGGCTAGTGTCCGCTCATATACCCATTTACCTAACACCCTGTATAGTTTGACTGCCAATAAAAAACCCAAACAGTGAGGTCAAGTTTAGTCCCAGAGGAAAGTTAAAATGCTTTCTAACTACACTCAACATCAAATAAACCGCACCTTTCGCGACGCGAACTTTAAAGATTTTCTTCTGACAAAATTATGGTACCCCGACAATATTGGTGTTATTTGAAAGCCCAATAAATATCCTTAAAGAAAAATACATTTCATTTCTAAATAAATTATTAACATATACCATAAATGTGACTTAACCTCACTCACTAGACCTCACTTTGGGCTCACCTCTGGGATCAATTAGACCAATTTTTATGGTTATAAAACCAAATAAAGATCTCACGTGTCCTCTTTAACAGATGGATAGCGATTAATCCCAACTTAACAGTTTTATAGTCATAAAAATGGCTATAGCGTAACTACCTTTTTTTTGAAGAAGTGACTCTGGATCCTTAAAAAACACATTTTTGGGGTAAAAACCTTTCCTTTAATGAAATGAATTTTAGAACTAGGCTTTCAAATGGTACCAACGTTGGTGGGAAGTGGGGATGCATACGTTTGATAAGTGCTTGTCGCGGGAGGTGCGATTTATTTGATGCCGAGTGTATTATATTGTAACTAATATTTCGGATCGAGAATTCTAGTGCTAGTACATTATATCAATGGCGCCACACACAAACACTGTAATAAAAATCTACTTTTAAACAGGATTGAATTTGGTTTCACCACTGTAACTCTACTTGACCTGACTCACTGATCTACTACAGCTTGTCCCTCAAAATGACTAAACATTAGTTTAGCTTCATTAGAAGCTAGTTAATGAGTTAGGATCAGTGAAATATTATATTGTAACTGATATTTGGAAAAATATAATAATTTGTAGCGGAGAAGAGAATAGAGGAGTCGACCAAGACCCTGGACCCGGCTATGATCGGCATCCTGGTGGCCATGGCGCTGATGTTCGTCATCATCTGCGTCGTGCTCCGCCTGTTTAGTCGGTAAGTTTACTGTCAAATGTTTTTTTTTGTTCGTCCAATGAGGGCTATCGTTTTTATACTTAACAGTTGGCACCCCTGGCGATTGACAGGACCTTACTCTACAGTGGCGCCATCTTGATGAGTGCAAATGCGATAGTCCTCCTACCACTTTAGCATTCACCAGTTGGTGCCACTGTCTTCGCTACTAGCAAGTGACAGGACCTTACTCTACAGTGGCGCCATCTTGATGAGTGCAAATGCGATAGTCCTCCTACCACTTTAGCACTCACCAGATGGTGCCACTGTCTTCGCTACTAGCAAGTGACAGGACCTTACTCTACAGTGGCGCCATCTTGATGAGTGCAAATGCGATAGTCCTCCTACCACTTTAGCACTCACCAGATGGTACCACTGTCTTCGCTACTAGCAAGTGACAGGACCTTACTCTACAGTGGCGCAAATTGGTGAGCGCTAAAACGATAGCCCTCATTGAGAATGCATGGCATAAAATTCGTCTATGTACCAATAGGGATGATGACTGGGTAATTAAATCGAAATTCAATTTAGTCCGTCAGACAGATAATTGGAAAATATTAGACTCATATTTTTTAATTTCTTCCATAATCCAATAATTATAGTATTATATTGAGTTGAAATGTCGCGTGACGTCACTTTTGAGTAAAAATTCTACTCAAGCGTGACGTATCGCGCCATTTCAACTCGATGTAGCATTGTTATTATTGAATTATAAAAGAAAATAAAAAATATGAGTCTAATACTTTCTAATTATCTGTCTGACGGACAAATAATTGAAATTTTGTCATCTAGCCTATTTATGTGGCATCAAATTATAATTTAGGCAGTTTCCTGACTGATGTAATTTTATAATGTCGTTCGTTCGTTTCAGCCAAATGACGTCCACTGCTGGACAAAGGCCTCCCCCAAGGTTTTCCACAATGAACGGTCCTGCGCTGCCCGCATCCAGGCTCTTCCCGCGACCTTTACCAGATCGTCGGTCCACCTAGTAGGAGGCCTGCCCACGCTTTATAATGTCACAAATTATTATTTGGAAATCAATTGTTATTATTTTTTCCCTTGACCTTTTGATAACGATAAGGTACAAGGCTGTCTTGTTTCTCTTTTTCTCAATCTGGAAAATAGTCTTACATTTTAATTTGTAATTTGTAGCTTTTTGAAGGCAAAACAGGGTTCAAAAAATGTTTTTGAATCTGACATAATTTGGGTTGAGGGTGGTTTATTGATAACAGATGTGATAAGAGTCTGTTGCTTCCTATTTCAGAGCGCGATGGAGGGAAAACCGCACCATCTTCAACACACCAAACCCTCGGCTGATGAACGTATCGCTCTTGAGAGACTCCAAGTTGTTGCATTCGCAGGTAACATTGTAAAAATGATCCAGAAGAACCTGTTTAACTCTATCGTTCTCCATTTGATGGTTTCACGGGTTTTAAAGAGATAAAAAAAATCAATCGTGAAACAGTTGGTGCAACGTTGGACTTCAGAGGACATAATTTTTTAATCACTCTAGAATTCTAATTCGCAAAGTGTGCAATATAAAATAAATATTAAAAAATATTAAAAAGCGTGTAATATTCATAAACTATTTGGGAGCCCGATGCATCAAAAGTAACGTTCTGTCGCATCTTCAAATCTTTGTCATGCAAACGAACCTATATTGTGTGTGAGAGATACATTATGTTCGAACGCTCCGCTAATTTAATCCCTGATTGGTAAAGTTGAGAAAATGGGTCACAAAACTAAGAAATTTTAAACTTCAGTCCATTATTTAGAATTTAAATAGCCATCAAGCGAAATAACTATGAAAATTGCAAGCCATAAAGGCAGCCATTTTCTATGTTTTATTGTAGAATTTTGCGTTTCGTTCTACGTGACCATGACTCTTCCCGCTGGCTCGAAGCCAACTGTGGAATACTTAGAGGTCAACTTAGTGAGATATGCAAGTCACCTCCTTACAGAAGCTTAAACTAGGGTGACATCTATTTCTATTACAAAATACTGACTAAGAATATTTGGGTAAAATAACTTTATTGAAGGTTGGCAAAGATGTAAAGAATAAGTTCAGATCACGTTTTTTACATAAAACCTATGAAGTTGTTTATGTCGGCGAATCATACACCGTTAGACTAATCAGGTGCCACCCATAGAGGTACTTATAAAGGAATATGCTGTCATAAGAAAAATCCTTGCTCCATTTTGAAAGAATTAAAACTGAAGTTTGCTGCAGCTACTGCAATATGTAGTTCTGACGTCTAACCAAACTTGAAACTTGCAGCACTAGTTTGCTTACATGAATGTCAAGGTATTAAAGTAAGTGTCAAAGGATTGCAGTTCAGTTGAACAAAGCGAGTGTTCGGATCGCGAATTCTAGCTAGTAAATTATATCAATGGCGCCACACACAAACACTGTAATGAAAATCTACTTTTAACCCTTAAGTAACATCCTTATTTTTGGTTACACATTGAACACCCTGGGGTAAAAAAATTACCCCAAACGGAAATCGAAAATTTTAAGTAAATATTAAAAATCAATTCAATTTGTGATTTATATGTATTAGCGGGCTCACTGAATTATACGATTGCTTTAAAAAATCGTGTATCTAGCGTAAAAAAACATCTTAAATTAATCATAACAAAAAACAAAGAATTTTTCATATGCAAGTAATAGTCTTCTAGAAAAATCTTGGAAAGTTATTGTGGGAACCAAAAACTTACACTAATCGGACATCAAATAGATGATTTATACATAATATTTTAAACTAAAAGTTAATTAAAACGAAAATTTCTGGACTTATAACAAAGCAAAATAAAAAAACTATTTTTTATAAAATTATGAGAAATTATTTTTTATTTTATTTTGTTCCTAATTATTATTTTCAAAACACATCAAACACATAGAATTATTACGTAATTATCACTTTCGAGCTCTAATTTCTGTGTCGAATTTATGAACTCTCTGTTCTGAGGGAAGTCTTCAAAGTTCGAAAAGTATCATGTAAATCAAGTTCTATTTATCTCTCTGCATTCTCGAGACAACATGCTACTTGATCGTCATTTATGAATTTACTCATTTTGTTTAAATATTATAAAAACCTATGAATAACATATTAGGTGATGATAAATTAAAGCATGCGTAACTAACATGCTGGGGTAAATTTTTACCCCAGCTACCTGTAAAAGCCAAACGGATGATTTTTTCATAACTTGACGACATTGCACTAGCTTCGCTAGAAAAAAAGATATTTCAATTTTTATGCGCCTGGGGTAAAAAATTACCCCACGGTGTTACTTAAGGGTTAAACAGGATTGAATTTGGTTTCACCACTGTAACTCTACCTGACCTGACTGACTGATCTACAGCTTGTCCCTCAAAATGACTCAACTAATGAAGCTAATGAGTTAGGATCAGTAAAATGCTGGACTGTCATTGAAACTTCAACGAAATTAAGCTTCAGCCAAACCAACGCGTGCAGATCGCGTCGGCAATAGGGATGTTTCCTGGGTCAAAAAGCAAGAGTTTTAATTAGTCCGTCAGTTAACTTATCAAAAAATACTCTACACGTATTTTTCACTTTTTCAAAACAATGAAAATTTAAAGAGATAAAGCGCGCCAGAGTTTATAAGAAGAGGCCCGTGACGTCAGTGCTTGCTTAAAAGTGCCGCACGTTGTGACGTCGTGCGGAACTTCAACGCACCATAACTATGTAATTATTTGTTAGATTGACAAATAAAAATATAATGTGTCCGATATATTTTGATATTAAACATGACGGACTAAAAAAAATTTTTAGGAAACTAGCCTATTCGCGAAAAAGAAGAATAACTAACCATTGCGGTAGCGGTCTCCCAATATTAATATTAATTTTAGGATCGCCGAGGTTCCCGCATAAGTATGCGACCGCCATCGCGGCAAGCCAGCCAGCAAGAGCTGAGACCGCACTCGCCTGGCCCAGGTACATAAATAACGAAACAAGAAGAATGGTGTTGCATCAAATTACCAAGGCCCTACTACGATAAGCGTATGATATATTTTTAACGCAGTCTAGTTCCGATTGGTGATAAAATATTGCATAATCATTTTATTTCAATTCGATTTCTTTTAAAATTAATGTATTGTATTATAGTGAAAGGGATTTAAGTTAAGGGGAGGTGTTGTACAGATTTTTTTTTGTTTTTACTTTCATCGGTAATTTGATGCAATTTCTAATCACCAAACGAAGTTTATGTTAATTAACCCCATGTGTGTGTAGGCGTACCTTTTTCTTTGTATTTCTTATTTTATTTTCTAGTTACCTACTTCTGCTAACTATTCTTTGTCACAATTTTATTTTAATTCAGCTTATTTTCTATTTACAGTCTTTCTTGATGTTTTTTCTTGAAGCTAATGTTATTTTACTTTACTACAACTGTTTCTTTTTACTACACAAGTAATCATTGTCCAACACTCATAATGGTTTCGTTATCGACAGCACGACCACACCAAAGCCATCAGCTTCACCGAAAACCCTCAGGTTACATACAATTTTAATTTTGCTTCATCTGCTAACCCACAATCAAACGGCTCAACCAAATTTGGGATAGATGCTGACATCGCAGATTTTCAAAGCTTTGATTCAGATGATAATGATTCTAAAATGTTCTTTAAAGCTAATGAAATAGAGACGCAAATTGGCTTGGCATTGGTAGCTAATGAGAATGAAAAACAAGTAAATGCATCAAAATAATCAGAAAATTCATTATCATGCTTCAAATTGGAATTTGAATTTAAGCTTTAATATTCAAATGCACGTGTTCATAAATAACTGTTGACACATCTACAAAAACAAATATAAAAAGCCTAGCATTAGTTACTTAATAAAAAAGTCGTGTAAAGAAATTGCTTAGCCAAACAATTTTCAATTATGAAATTACTTTTAATAATCATTTGTCATATTTAAAGCTAATCAACACACACGAATCCAAATTGAATGAACGCTTTCTAGGAATAGCTAAGGGCATGGTTTTCAAAATAATAGATGCATCTAACTCATGTTTGATTTAGTCTAAAGCACATAATATTTCATAATTATAGAAAATAAACCTACTATTAGTACCTATCTACTTATTCATTGCAAAACTAAACCAGTCCAATGTAAATTGTATTACACAACAATAGATCCTTAAACAAATCTACACTTTTAGCTTTAGACGATAGAACATCAAGTGCATGGGTTTCAAAAGTTAAAGTATCAGAAAAATCCACAATTGCTTCAAAATTTGTAACTACCTGCATATACTTAGAAACTGTTTCAAAATATTCTCTTATGCTTCATAAAGAGTTATCATCTCTTATACCTACGTGGTTATTGATGATTTCCATTTTTTACCAAATTCAATCAAGTTTTTAACCAATATTTATTTATTTGGACTCTGAGTGTATAGGATTCTGCAAAAAGGTTTTGTACCTTCTCAAAAATGTGAAATCGCAATACCCATGTTCCGCCAACTTAACTCAAAGCATGGATAGGTTAATCCGAAATTGCATTAAAGATTCTAAAACCCAGTCACTGCCACTGATGTTTCCATTATCAGTGTGGTATTCTGCAAAATGTTGACATCAGTGTAGGCACTTGCCTTAAGCGATTAGCCTGCTGGTTCGAATCTTACAGGCTCTCGTCGTGGTTCCAGAGCAAGCAGCGCACATTCTGCTACATCCCTGAGGTCGGCCACACTGCGGTCACCTACTACTCCGGGACCCACTTCGGTCACCGTAGAGATACGAGCCCCAGACGCATAACCTAGTTCATCTAGAAGACAATTGACGATTCGATCTATAAAGCAATCAATAAAAAATATCGATAAAGGTCTAGCCAATATAACCAACTTAAGTAACGCAAAGTCTGTGACATGAAGAGTAAAACGTACCTTATTATAAAATCATTCAGTCCAGTTTTTACCCTAATTGTGATAATAATTAGCATTGACATCCATATTAGGCTTACGTTCATTGATCTTATATTGTATAGCAATAAAAGCACAAGATGTATCCTCGTAAATTCAGCCACTTAAAAAGTGCCTCTAAAATTTGTCTCATAAAATCTATTGTAAGCTAAATTTAAAACACAAATAGAAGTAATGCAGTTGAATATTTAAAATAGTTATCCACACTCACGTTTCAAATATTAAGTCACGTTTTTAACAAAATAGACGTAGAGCACAAATTCAACGATATTTTTAGCGATTAAGTGGAATAGAAATAGAAAATTTAGCTTTTTTAGCGTTAGATCGACAGCTTTTTGGCAATTTTTATAGATTGTTAGTTTAAATAAAGTTTTAATAAGTCGATTATAAAATAGTTCATTGTTTCGGATATTCTTTTCTCTTGTTCCCTTGTAAGTGAAAGCTAGATTTGGTGATTCGACTATCGAGTAAGCGTTGTAGAAGTGAATTATTTACAATGGTTCTTTTAGCACTGTTGGAGAAATTACTGCATTAATTTCAGAGGGAAATAACTTACAGCATATTGTTCCTTCAAAAGTTCTGCTAAAGGGAGTACTGAAAACAATTCGTAGAACTAAATTTATTTATGGGGACCATCTCCTTCTATAGGAGTGATCTGAATTTTGAATTAGAATCGATCGTAGGAGGAGGGATGCTTCGAAGCCGCTTCTATTAAACTTTAAAATAAGACTTTCTAATACTAGCTTTAATTTTGATGTGAAAGCTTTCCTTTTCAATGAGAGAGAGTTGTGAGTTTCCGATTAAGTTTTCGTGTAACTAGTTTTAGGTATCTATAATCTTGTAATGTGTAAAACGGGGAATTTACACACATTGTCTAAGTCCATTGCACATAACGCTTCGACCAAGTATGCAATGCGCACAATCGCATCGTAAACGAGTTAGAATTTGTGAGGTAATTTATATCCACTATGCGTATTGGTGCAAATATTGATAATAACTCATCTCCCATCAACCCTTTCATATTCTCCACGGGATGTACTTCAGTTAAGGGGAAGAACTGGAGTTCAGCTGGTGTACCCTCACCCCCCACATTTCGACTAAAGCAAACTAAATTTGTACTGGATTAAGCTATGTATCTTAAATGAAAAACAATGCTCACATCATAAATGTATTTCGAACACTGTGCTAGTTATATACCAACTGAAAATTTATGCTATAATTTAATTATATGAACTTTTATTATAACTTATACTTCCGGAGAATGTTGTTTTATTTATATAAAATCCTATTATAAAGAAAGACAAAATTAGAGTGGAAAAATATGGTGTGATTGATTCAAAGGACGTTCAAGGCTCTAACGCCCAAAAAACTAATCCCAGATCCTATTTTCAACCGACTTCAAAAAAGGAGGAGGTTCTCAATTCGACCCGTATGTTTTTTTTCTATGTTTGTTACGCGATAACTCCGCCAATTATGAACCGATTTGAACAAATCTTTTTTCAGCGTATAGATAATACCTCAAGGGTGGTCCCATTTAAATTTAATATTAGAAAAAACAACCCCCAAGGGTGGAAAATTGGGGATAAACTTTTTTATACGCAATATCTCCGCCGATTATAAATCAATTTGAACGATTATTTTTTTGTTGAATAGGTATTATCATAAGGGTGGTTTCATGCGAATTTGAAGAAAATATTTCACCCCCAAGGGTGGAAAATTGGGGATGAACTTTTTTATACGCAATATTTTTAATTTTTAGATTTTTTTTGTGTTCACGCATTTGAAGTCGGTTTTATTTTTAAAAAAAGTTAATTATTACAATCCACACTGATGAAGAAAACAGAGAGGCAAGTCAATAGCTTTTGAAGTCAAGACTCCAACATTTAATAAATTATACCGATGACGATGATGCAAAATTTAAAACAAAGCCATCTACCATAATTTTCACGAAACAGACAGATACTAGCGACATCTGTGTAAAATCATGGAAATTTGGCAATGAGACTTGAAGATCCTGTATGACTGAACCTATTTTACATGAAAATTGAGTAAGTGTCGTGTGAGGCCGCTTTTTCCAAAACCTACGTTTTCCTCACTAAAAAAGAGGAAGATGCAATAAAATCCACAATCTGAAAGTAGTATTTTTGACAAAGTTGATCCCAGAAATAATAAAAATACAAGTTTCTGTACTTTTCACTTTCACATACGCAAGATTTTCATGAATTCAAGATTAATAAGGCTTTACTTCAGTGGCAGAAAACTATAAAGCGCATCTTAGATAACTTTGAAATTTTCAGGTAAAAAATGCACTGTTAAGTATTAATGTATTATATTTTATTTACTGATCAAAGTTATCCTAAATCTTGTGATAGTAGTTTTTTGTTAATATTTAGTTGTATATGTTTAATTTTTCACAATAAATTAGAAAAAATGTAAAACTTAAAAAAGAGTCATCTCTTTTTCTGTAAATTCAGGTAATTTTTAAAATCAAAACACTAATGCATTAATATACCTACATTGACTTTATTTCTGAAAATTAATGCTTATCCCAACTTCCCAACTAATATTATAAATGCGAAAGTAACTCTGTCTGTCTGTCTGTCTGTCCGTCTGTCTGTTACGCTTTCCCGCTTAAACCTCGCAACAGATTTTGATGAAATTTGGCATAGAGATAGTTTGAGTCCCGGGAAAGAACATAGGATAGTTTTTATCCCGGTTTTTGAAACAGGGACGCGCGCGATAAAGTTTTTCTGTGACAGACAAAATTCCACGCGGGCGAAGCCGCGGGCGGAAAGCTAGTATTATTTAAACTAACAATGCAATACTTAAAGTTTAATTATTTTACCTATCCCATCATTTGATCGTCGCCAGATAATAACTAAATTAACATCCATATTGAAACTACCCTATTTTGTACATTATGCAATCACATCATGAATGTTTCATGAGATCCTACTACAAATTATCACGTCAAATCATAGTTAACAAGATAGCAGCATAAGCCATGTTTAAATTATAGCCAATAATCTAGATTATCATTATCAGATATAGATAATCAGATGTTGACGGATAAAATTAATTAACTAATGTAATTGAAATGGAACTGATTACCATTGGTTAGAAGAGACACCTACAGTTTTTGAAATTTTTAGAATTTCTTGTCTCTATAATACAGAAATGTCCTTTACGTTTATACAGTAACAGTTAAATTTAGATTCAAATAAAGTATTTCACAGCAGGCTATAATTTTATTTGTACTAAATAGTACCAATAAAAACTCAAATTAAAATAGTTTATTCAGAACATAGGCCCTTTTCAGGGCACTTATATACGTCCCAAATATAGCTTGCCCTACCACCACTTCGGGACAACATATGGGCTGGTGCTGAGAAGAAGTGGCGGAAGAAACTCAGTCAGTTTTGTCAGCCTACTTAAGACATTGCATTATTTAGCTTGATATACCCTCTGTAAAATCCTTGTCACGATACCAATATCAAGAAACGAACAAATTGCACAATCGCAAATCAGAACCTTCAAACGATTCTGGTTAAAGGTCGCTAAAAACAGTTACAAGCTCTCGAAAACCATTACCAACCTCTCTGAAGTAAGGTAAAAAGTATCTCGTTCGCTCGAACGCTCACAATCGTTGCTCATAAGTAGTAAATCTGCGTAAACGACCGCCCTATAACCTCACGACAATGTAATGTACGAGGCGATAACTGTTGCCACAGTGTAGTTATAGACAGATAGCCCAATTCAGTGTTAATAGATTTGTTAATACCTAAGACTAACAAATGATAAAGACTACACAGATGCAGGCACAAAAAAGAAAATAAAAAAATAAAGAGGCAGCAAAAAGCTACTAAACGGTTTTAAATTTTTCACTTAAACTACTGAGAATTATTTTGATATTAGTAATGCACACTTAACTAAATGCAAATTATATTTACTGTAAAATTATGAAATACTGTAATAGACAAGGTAATAATGAGCAGAATAAATAACAACACTGAGGTATCAAACGTTATTAAGAGTAATATTAAGACAGACAATCATCCCATCAATTATTTTTACTGGATGCCAATGTACGTAAGTATTAGATCACAGCTGTTTCTTATTGCCAAATTGCATGAAAATAATCTGAATTAATGGTAAAATTTTCCGCTAGTCGTAATTTAAATCAAGTGGATCTTCTGGCCCTACCTACTCTATGTCATGACTCCGCGACTCTGACGCATAATGTACGATGCGATAACTGCCGCCGTAATGTGAGCGCTAAACGCAGGTATTGTTTTTATTATTAGCTTTGTTTTGTTGAGCATGGGCTGTACGAGTAAACACTTAATAACTGACTCGTTCGTTAATTTCACCCAAACGACGTCCACTGCTGGATAAAGTAATTCCACAATGACCGGTCCTACGCTGCCTGAATTCAGGTATTTCCTGCGACCTTCACCAGATCGTCGGTCCACCATGTGGGGAGCCCACAATAAGTACGTCTAGCCGTGGTCACCGTGGTCGCCACTCGAGATTTTTCTGCCCCAATGATTAATAACTGACTCATGCGCGTTTTCACCATCAATCCCTAATTTTTAAGTGACCCTTAGGGTAACACATTACAGGAATTTTGTTTTCATAGGGGTTACTTAAAAATTAGGTATTGATGGTGAAAACGGGCATCAGAATCCTGCAATTGGCTTACTATTAGTTTACCATTTCATGAGACAGATCAAGTAGGTCATGTTCTCCATTTTCCTTAGGTAAATTAGAGAGGGTTGTGCTCCTACAATGGAGATTACATGATGAGGATCACACATGGAAGTTAAACTTAGGACTTCTAGCTGCTTTCTGTCACTCGTCAGCATCAAATGCTATGGCATAACTCTTTATAAAAAATGATTAATATTTTGCTAACAGGTATTTAAAACTCTCAGAATCCTACACGTCCCAAACACAATTTGGACCATACCGATAAAATAGATAGGTATATAATAATGGCCAAAAGGTAAAGGTGACACAGTATTTTTTCACAAAACATCAACCGGTCAGAGTGCAATGGAAAAGGCAGAATACATTTTAAAAGAACTCTGCCCTGCAGGGAAAGGTGTTAGGTCCGGGATAATAAAAGAAATACACACCTGTACAATTGTAGATGTCCGGTAATGGACACCCTTTTATCGATGGGTCCTATATCGTATATTTACATATGTCCATTGTTGTTTATTGCTCCGGCAATAGGAAATGACAGAATATTTTTGGATACCATTACTCAATAGGATACCTACGCGATAAATGGAAAACTTAAGAAAAACTTGTATTAGTAATACCTACAATCCTAGATTATTTAGGACCTAAGTATCTGGGTTACTTCTACAATAGTGAAGGTTAATCAACAACTAATAGTATAAAATTGCCATAGAAAAAACGCAAATAGCTTGTAATAATATCTTCCGAGAGACTCTATCACTTTACAGCGGTGTATGGGTGTACATACATACTCGTAGAGTATTCAAAATATTATGTTACTCTAAAAATACTTACTGCCTCGAAACATCCCAAACCCATGGTTGAAACATACATTTTTCATATAGGCAGCGATCATTTTGCCTGAGTAATATTTTGACAATGATCTTTTTATCGCCTCACGCAAATAATATCTACAGGATAACTGGTAATGGGTATTTCCGAGTAAAGATTCGTAGGTGAAAAATATTTAAACGGAACATTCGCTGACAATAGGTTGTGCTGGCGAATAGTTCAGCTGTACGAAAACTGCTAGACTCTTTTTTGAGAAAACATAATGTAATGACACCCAAACAGCTAAAACCGTTAATTAGCGTGCAAGGCGCAGGCATCCCAATTTGTGAACCAACTATCTTATAAAGGTCGCGGGAAGCGCCTAGATATGGACAGTACAGGAACGGTGGTTGTGGAAATTGGCCTCTGTCCAGAAACCTCTTTTGGTTCAAACGACTAACATTCACGTATTTTATTTACCACTTTAATAATGCTTACACTGTACACTCACTGCTCAACACGGCACATGTCTGAGCGCACACACGGACATAATTCCCGTGCACGCTCAGCTATGTCGAACATTCTTTACTGGGAACGTTTTTTATTTGTTCCGACATCCGTTGTTTGGGTTCGCTCCGATCGCATTGAATAATGTTAGAGGATTGTTGGTTTTCTGGATAACAGACAGACAGAGCGAGTGTTATTTTACCACCAAATATGTGCGGGAAATTGTGGCGTTGTTGTGGAAAGTTTATACCAGCTTAAAGCTTGGAAGCTCTGAAACTGAAGCGCATATGCACTTTAACAGTATTTTCATTAGTAAGAACCTTCGCTGGCTTCACCTAGCTTGTTACTATTCCCACCAGTCGTTCCCACCGCTATGAAGCCAATATTTACAGCTTGACCGCCACTAAAAACTCAACCAATGAAGGTCAAGTTTGTCTCAGGGTAATCATCAAGTAATACACTTGTACTATGTAATCAAGTCGTAATTATAGCAAGCTATTTTCAGTGTACTTACCAAGCAATGAAAAATATCTGTATTTTTATTTTTCATCTACTGTCAAAGCTTTATTAAAAATTTACAGCCATCTTTTTTGTAGCTGAAGATTTTTCCATTAATATTTTATTTGTAACTTTTGCTTTGCTTTTTAGCCTTAATTGGAACAAAGACTTGACTTTCAATATTCACCTATTAATATTTATAATAATTTTCCACACCCAATTTTCTTCTTTTGTTTAATTTCTTTTTACTGACAAAGTTTTTTAATTCTGTCACTAGCAGTCCATAAAAAGTTTTAATAAAATAAAAAAGAAAATCTAACGAACAAAAATGAAACAGCGTCAGCAAAAAACCTGAACGTTTTGCACTGCATTGAAAATCCCGCAATCACTAAGGCCTATTACAGTCCTCGGTTACCTAAAGGGATTTTCTTTGCAACTTTCTTCGCTGACCGTACAGACCCGGTCCACACAAATCTAGTTGGGTCGCAATCTCATGTTCCCAAATAAATTTATGTTAATGGAACCAATCACAATGAGAAATCTCGCGAAATATTAGACGTCCATACCTTTGTGGGTCGTTCGTGGTTTTAGTGAACTTTGTTTTATGATTTCTATTTCGATTGATATAGAGCTGGGTGGACCATTAAGTAGATATATTGAAGGAAATATTGCCTCGTCGGCACGCTGATCGACGATCGCCAAACGGCTAGAGTACCTTCTGTACTCGCCACTCTGCCCGGTGAAGCTGGAAAAGCTCTTCAAGCTACTTCAAAAAAAAAATTAAGATTAGTAGGTTTTGGACCGACGACATCATAAAGGTAGAAAGAAGGAAGGCGCTGGACACAGGCCGCTACCAACCGGGCAACATGGAAAGCATTGGGGAGGCCTATGTTCAGCAGTGGACGTCCTATGGCTGAGACGATGATGATGATGTGTAGGTTTTGGCACATTGTACATACCCATAATGTAAAATAATGTAGAGAAGCTTGATTAAAAAACAGGAGGTGACTTGATTTGAAAACGATTGTCGTTTGTATGTAACAATTTGAAGGTATACCTGAGTAAGAAAATCGTCTGACTTTACATACAAACAATTCTCAATAAACCGCAAAATTCATGCAAATAATTTCACGTTAGTTTCTCAGGGTAGACAATACTTTTATTAGTATTCGATTTTCCCTAGTTCTCATCATAATTTGTAGGATTTTCAGTATTAATGTTTCTTTACATATTTTTCTGGGACATAAATA
This sequence comes from Ostrinia furnacalis, assembly GCF_004193835.3. Taxonomy (NCBI): domain Eukaryota; kingdom Metazoa; phylum Arthropoda; class Insecta; order Lepidoptera; family Crambidae; genus Ostrinia; species Ostrinia furnacalis. The sequence continues at coordinate 271,652 of NW_021132495.1, forward strand.
AGCTTAAAGTGTCCGAAATTTCAGTTCTAACGAGGACTTTCCGTCGGTTAGCCTCTCCGTAGCAGCCTCTTACAGTAAGCTGATTCCGCGCTGCGTCCAAAGGCTTGTTTACAATGTTTGGGGTATTCGCCAAGCTTTTACAGTTGTTTACTACCTGTCTAGTAAAGTAACGTAAGACGCATTTGCTTGAAGGATTTGCTATAAGTCATTTGCAGGGCAGATATGTACCATCCTAGACTGCATCTCACTTAACAACAGGTGCGATTGCGGTCAAATACCTGCCTTGTTTCTCATAAAAAATCTCGAATTTGAGTTTTCAAACTACACGATACCACCCACCTATTATGGTGGGTGCAATGACTTTTAAGTGTCAAATAGTTCTTTACACCCAAAGTAGCCAATATCACATCTTTGTTACAATTTAAAAAAGGTTGTTTTATGAACTTTTTGCTCACTTTGGGTATAACGAACTATTTGACGCTGACTGTACTCGTATAAGTATGTACAGTTCGTAACAGACATCCATAAAAATGTAAAACTACGTCTTAGAGTTGATTGAAACTCAAACTCAAAGATAGGGTTAAGCTTGTATAATTGGGTTTCTTTCGTTATTTGGCCTATGAGTCATTTTAGGGCAAAAAGAGTTTTTACGAAGCTAGCCTGGGGAGATTTGAAGGCCGGTGGTTTTTGGTTTAAGGTTCGAATCTCTCTGGTATCAAGAAAATGTTTGTATGTTATTTACAATGTATACGTTATGGATTTTTACATGCCTAATGACAAAATAAGGGTGTAAAATATTGTATATCTATATCTAATCGTATATTTAGTAAAAATATCTAAAATATTTATAACCATGAAAATGTTTCTTGGTCAGGAACATTCTTTGCTCTCTTAATTCATTTTGTATGTTGGCTGTAGACGGCCTATAATAGAGAATTAAAGATACTAAAAACGACAAAATTAGCTGAGATGTCAAAGTTTCTTAAAACTTACTTTCATTTTCAATCTTCTTTAATGGGGGATTAAAATATCTAATTAAATAATTAATGAGTAATTAGTTAATGTGAGTGGGTGTCATTAATCTGTACCTACTCGTACTACCTTTTGATAAAGGCATTCGCTTTATCAACGATTGCAGTAGTAATAATTCAACATCGAGACATTCACTGTCAAGACATTCGATGTGTTGTACTATCGGATATCTTGCATACCACCATACCATAGCATACCTACTACCTACCTACTACCTGGCAGCCCTTTCTAGTTCGAATTATGAAATAGATTAACCACTGCTATTCCGGCCCTTTCTAGTCCATCAGTTGTTTGTTTGCCTTTGTCTCTCTGAGCACTCAAAGGGCTTAAATATACTTCAATGTACGAGTAGGTACACCATACAAAACAGAAGATACAAGAAGAGAAAAAAGTACACCAACGAGATGACACAATTTCGCTATGAAGCGATCACTTTCAGACAACCTAGAGTCTTAGAGAGAAATAATTTCAGCAATTAAAAATATTTCAAGTAGGTATTTTTTTATCGTCATCACTAACTAAGCAAATTCTACAAGCTTGTCAGGCTTGTAGAATTTGCTTAGTAAGTGATGGCGATCGATTAACTGGTTGGGTTTTATTGGCGGTCAAGCTGTAGATCCTGGCTACACAGGAGCACAGTGGGAACAAGAGGTGGGAATAGTCACGGAATTCTACAAGCTACTGACATTGTTCGCAATAGTATGAGAAGAAGTGATGACATTTAATAACGATAGTTGCCCGACGCGAAGTACCGTATTTGTGGTGTCAAGGCTTAGAAGGGGGAGAATTGACTAAGAGAAGGGACATGGATCAGAGAAATTTGTAGGGAGTCAAGCAAAGCGCCCGGGTAAAAGAGCCCAGAGCAAGTACCCGCGCGCTCTCCCGAGATTCGGTTCGTACGTCGTGAGGCAGGAAGAACCATGGGTGGTGCAGGTGGTGGGATTTGTTCGCAATAGTATATCTTGGCCGCCCTATCTACTTTTATCCTGCAGCCCTTTCCAGTCCTTCAGTTCTTTGTTTGCGTGTAGGCACCCTCTGAGCACTCAGTGGGCTAGCACGCAGTACGTCACGCGAGCACGCCATCGCTTTGATCGCTTGATCGTTAAAAGGGCTAAGGGGAAATTCATCAGACAGACAATTACTGGCCCACGAACGCTCGGCACGCGTCACTAGATAACCGACTGATATCTTAGTTTTGTAATCGGCTTCTTAGGTTGCAGTACCGATGTTGTCTGGAAGCAAAAAACTTGCACGTAAAATCTCATTATGGGTAGGCGACTCATTAAAAAAAATATTTTATGTGTTTTTTAAGATTAAGTATAGCAAAATTAATAAATTTCTCAAAATTGGATTTGCTATGTGAAATAAAAAAAAATACTTGTTTTACCTAATAACACTAGTCTGTTACTCATGTCTCCGTTTTCAAGACAAACTTTTTTAAGTCGAATGGAAAGCATTAACATGTTGAGATTATGAAATAAAATTAGCAAAATCAAAATTGTAACAAAAAAAAAATTGTTTTCCTCATCACAAGGCAGCGAAGTGCTAATGGATGAAAAACAACGAATCCATTAGTGTTTTACTAATTTATCAATCTGAAAATGTTCAGTTCAAAATATTTATTTGCTACAAACTTTTGGAATACCTTTTGCTTTCTAACAAAAAGAACGTATTTTAATAAAAGTGTGCATAGTAAGAACTTATATAGGTAAATCCAATTTTCCTGAACCAATTTTCCTTTTCAACCAAAATTTAAGACTAACGATTACTCGTCACTCAGATCTATGGAAAGATCGGGTCTTGGGATCTGGATAGAAGCTATACGGCCAGAGCAGAATCGTTCGTTATGGAAATCTATGGGGGCTTTTGTCAAGCTGTGGACGTCTTTACAGGGGAAGATTTTATTCCTCTATGTATATTCTCCACCAACAAGGTGGACCGACGACCTCATAAAGGTAGCAAGAAAGCGAAATCATTGAGGGAGGCCTATGTTCAGCAGTGAACGTCCTATGGCCGAAATTATGATGATGATGATGTATATTCGATAGACCAAAGTAAAAGGACTCACTCCTCCCTCCACTATAGTGTAGGAGGCTCATAGTCCAGCAGTGGACTGTAAAGGGATATTGATGATGGATGATGTAAAAGGAACAGTACCGAAGAAAGGTAGAGACACGAGTCGTAGTGTAGGAAGTCCTTTAGGTCCATTCTAATTATCCTCTTAATCAAGGAGCTGAGCTGGATGGATAAGAAAGGCTAACGTTCAGCAGTACCATTAACTAGCTAAAACGATGACCGATTACACTTTTTTACTACTACAGAAATGTGTTTTAATAGGTATTTTTATCTGCCTATTTTTCTGACAATCCAAATGTAGAAAAATAACAAGGAAATATTTCGAAATAAAGTTCCAGGAATCGATGCGAAGTATATTTTTAAAGCATCGTGAAATGTGACGCATATCGCACCTGACACACATCGTTAACAAAAACTGTCGAGTTGGTTTCCTTCCCGCTTTGGCTTATTCGATAAGGGTGCGGTTTTGGTAACGCAAAAGTTGGAAAGTTTTGGTATAATCTTCTCATTTAAAGGTATACCTACTTTTTTCGCCTGTTCTTATTTTATGTAGGACTCACTTTTCTTTTAAAATGCAACGAAGTTGTTATCCAACTAAAGAACATCACCATTTCAGCCACAGGACATCCACTACTGAACATAGGCCTCTCCCAGTGACTTCCACATCGTATGGTTGGTACCGGCCAGCATCCAGTGCCTTTCTGCTACCATTATCAGGTCGTGGGTCCACTTTGTAGGGTGGACGTCAAACGCTCCGTATTCCGGTGGCCTCCAGTCCTGAAACTTGCTGCCCCATCGGCCGTCAGTTCTGCGTACTATGTGCCCTGACAACTTTGACAACTACGGATGGAGACATTGTGTTTAACCCTTAAATGCATGATTTTTTATTTAGTTATGAAAAAAATATTTCAATTAGATTTTTAGTCACAGATAGGGGGAAAAATAATAAAAAAAATCTTAGTACGAAAAAAAAGTATATTTTTGAAAATTAACAGTATGTAGCCAAATGTCTACACCATGCGTTTGTATGCCGTAAAATTGTTCTATGGTTTGTTTATTTGGCTTTTCTTTTCAGCATGTTTGGCTCGCTATCTGAAAAGGAAATTGAGGCAGCTCTTGCTGCTTTAAATGATGGTGCAGTCTCAGAAGATGATGAAAATTTAGATGATGATAACATCGATTATTACCCAAACGTACGGGATTTGTTGCATGATCGGGATGAGGAGTCCATAGATCATAATCTACCCTTGGAACATAACGAAGACCCTGGAACATAACCCTCCCATAGTCTATGAAGAGGAGCATATATTAGATCAGATCTTCGTTATGTTCCAAGGGTAGATTATGATCTATGGACTCCTCATCCAGATCATGCAATAAATCCCGTACGTTTGGGTAAAAATCGATATTATCATCATCTAAATTTTCATCATCTTCTGAGACTGCTCCATCATTAAAAGCAGCAAGAGCTGCCTCAATTTTCTCTTCAGATAGCGAGCCAAACATGCTGAAAAGAAAAACCAAATAAGCAAACCATAGAACAATTTTATGGCATAAACGCATGGTGTAGACAATTGGCTACATACACAAAAACCAAGTCGAAGGCACATTCGGGATAGATTACCGAAAAAATAAGTTATAATAATGAATTCTTACATTATTTCTAACACGTATGTATTTTTTTCCAATGATTTTAGCAATTAATTCTCACTGAATCCGAAATTCAAATACCAGAAATTTTAACACTACCAATTTTTTCTCTTTCGCAATCGCTACATCAAATATCGGTTAACTTTTTTTCAAATCTACCTTCATTTGCCGATTTTTTATTTTTATTATGATGTTTTCTACGATATTAGCGTAAGTTCAGAAACGCTTATAAAATGTGTTACTTTTTATAATTAAAAAAGTACTTCGTAGACATATGGCAACACTATGAATTTAAGGGTTAACTTTGTCTCAATACTAGCGGCCGCCCGCGACTTCGTACGCGTGGATCCCGTTTTTACCTCCTTAGGGGTGGAGTTTAATAAAATCCTTTCTTAGCGGAGGCCTACGTCACGCTAAATTTCAGCCCGATCCGTTGAGTGGTTTGGGCTGTGCGTTGATAGATCACTGTCAGTCAGTCAGTCAGTCAGTCACCTTTGAGTTAATATTTAAATTTCCGCTGCAGTGCATCAGCAAACCAGCAGCCGAACAGCACAACCGGTCCCAACTTTCCTCGTTAGCCGCCGGTGGCTCAAAATTCAGTCACACTGTTGATTTCAGTCCCGTGCCCGCTAATTTGTGAACACGCAGTTGTTATCCTTACTACAATAGTGCTAGTTAGGGGTACTTCGTGATGGTGGACTGTTATGATGAATACGGGTGCAAACAGTTATGGAATGGTTTAAAAACTTGAACTGTTTGAATTTAAAAACAATTTGGGATGAGTGACATGTAGCACGTAATATGAAGGACGTCTTTGCTAAACTACTTTATAAGCCTTAGCATTATTGGAATTGGATTAAAATACCTATTATATTTTCCTGAAGCTGTGATTTAATTCTCTTTTTTTTTCAAAATAAAATAATGTTAAGTACTGCGTCATTATTTTCATAACAGCCTTGATGCATACTTTTTTGTGGGAATCGAACCCATGACTCAAAATGCTCTTTAATGTTTTTCATACACTTCTAAAAGTGAGTTAAATGTACAAAACAATTTTATTGAATATCTATAAAGACTTAATAATAAATTATGTTACAGTTCCAAAACACACCTTGCATTAAATTCTGCTTGTCTCATTACGAGTCCATCCATTTCGCTCAGGCCCGATGATTGATTAGAATACGCTTCTCCAAATAATGACAACATTGTTATTTGGCATAATGGATTTGCCATTGTGTGTATTTCACTGAATGTAAGGAATTTATATAAGTAGGTACAACATTTTTTTAGTTCCACAGTACATTTTTATTCTGTGATTCCACTTAGGTCCTATTCATGAACATGATGAAACTTAACCGTGGTTTAACCGCTTCTGTCACCTTTGTGATCGACCACCTAGATGTGCCGGATTCGAGTCCTAGTAAGGACAAAATTTTCTGCTCGATTTGGTTGGTGGTAGGGCCTGTTAAAGTCTTCTTGGCTAGCTACCACCATCTTACCTAAGTATCTACCTAGCTTCCTCGCTGTGGATGAAAAAAAGTTTTGAACATTGAATCTAAAACATAAATTAAGGTTTGAATTTAAAAATAGTCAGTGGCTGTTTTCAGAAAACAGCACATTCAAAATCACCTCTATTACAACTCCATAAGATGAAACAGTTTTTTAGCTTTATTAATGCCTGTTTTCACAATCAGTTCCTAATTTTTAGATGACCCTTATGAAAATTCCTGTTTATATGTTACCATAGGGGTTACTTAAAAATTACGGATTGATGGTGAAAACGGGCATAAGTAGGTATCTCTGTATGAAGCTATCATCCTCAATATTTTGCCCGAAGGCATTTAAGATTGAAGCAAGTCAAAATCCGATAAAATGCCCCCATAGAGTCTTAAGAAATATTAACATAGGTTATGCACTTACATAATTCCGCCATTCATCTCCTTTGAATCTCACCAGAGATGCATATTAAGATGGCTTATCGGGAATCGAGATTGAAGATAATAGGTACGATGTATATTGCTAACATCCGCGATACGCAATCTAATTAGCGGTTGAACTAAGATGAGATACGAACGTTATCATTTACAGAGCGAATCATGTCTAAGAAGAACTACTTATAAAATTAGAAAACATCAGAAGATTTGAATCAATAAAATAGTTGCGTTATATTTAAGTAACTAGAATTTTAAGATTAGTGATTTTACGGTTGATTCAAAAACTAATATGTTATAATAGGAAAGAAAATAGTGTATTACACTCTGAATAAAAGTGACCACTGTCAAGAAGTAATAATTATTTTACTTTTTACGTTACTGGGCTACTCAATCGGCAAATGACACCCCTCTACTGGATCTAAGTACTTTTCTCAAGAAATGCCAAGAAACTTATCTGCCGCTTTTTCCCTCTAAAACCTTGATATCCACCATAAGATAATTAATAATGTGATCACTTGGGATTTTATTCTAAAAGTACATTCAAAAGTCAAGGTTTAGACATGTTACTTAGTTTAATTTAAATAATTTAAACAAATCACTGGCTATTTCATGAATATAGATTCAATTTGAACCATTCAGAATACAGCCTGTCTCTTCAGATAACCATCTCAATCCAAGAGCTTAATTACATAACACGGTGTAGATATGCGCCGATCTGATAAACGCCAAGATAGCCTTTCAATTATTCAGGAACCTCTCAGCTACGTCGATGGCGGGCCAGATTGCTTGCTATTGATTCATATCATAATTACACGCTCAAAATTGTAGCACTGACATTAACGTTATCTGGTTTAATGTAATTATCTGATAGTCAAGGGACTGATAGTATTACGCCCGTATTCACAAACATTACTATGAGGTCTCACAGTGCGCGTGGATGCACAAGGTGACACACGAACCAATCAAAGAGCTCTATTCAAAGCTGTGCGTTTGATTTGCTGCGTACTCACTTAAGCAAGCATCGTTTGTGAATACGGGCGATAGTCTGTTAGCGTATCTCAGTTGGACGAGATGTACCTACTTATATAACCTCGAATACTTAACAAAAAGTAAGATCTAAGTAGTAAGTAGCTTTTTATCCGACTACGCCAAAAAAGGAGGGTCATTTCAGTAGCTTTGCCCGTGTCAATTAAATTGTAATAATATAGTGAGATATTCTGTAGGTTATTTGTTTAAAAAATAAAAACATGTATCTCATTACATTTAGCAGCACACGCGAACAATAACCCAGTAAATAAGTGTGCATGAACGGAGTGTAATTTGGACTGCTGGCTTTCTATTAGTGTTCCTTCCGCGCGGAGTGGTTGCGTCGTTTGTCAACGCGCCGATCCATCTTGTCGTCCGACTGTGACGTTACGACGCACACTGGGGACGTTGAAATTGAGGCTCAAAAACTACGAAAATCAAGCTTTGACGCCTGTAGCACAACTCAACAACACAAAACAAGAAACGATTTTAATATACATCTCTGCAATCACATCCCCACATTAGCAACGTGACGAAGTAAACGCGCAGTTTTATATTGAAATCGTTTCGCTGTAATGGTTTCGCGGCGGAGGTGTGCTACAGGCGTGAATGGATCTCCATATAATCCGAATAATCTTATACTGCTAGACAATAAATTCTTAGCTCATCTAGATGTGATTCGATTCGATTCTGCCAAATCGACCCGAGACCCCATTGTGTTAAGGTATTGCGCTATATTTATATTTAACTGGAACCGCAACGAAATTAATCACAAAAACTTAGGAGGAGTTTGAAGTTAAGGTTCGACGTCCCTCCATTGGAGGGCGGATCACAGGTGACAAAGGTTTAGTACTTAACCCTTAAGAAAAGATTTATGCACGGACAATAAACATCAATAGATAACCCGGTCTCCACTAGGTAACCCATGTTCTCTGTTAACACAAAATACAGTATTAGGTTCCTGTGAAATAAGTGTTATATGGATACGAACAATAACCGAACTCTTTCACTATACTACGTGACCCTAAAAATACAGTACCTGTTAACATGATTAGTTTGGTCACCTGCCAGAGGAAAACGCCAAAAATGGACCAAAAAATTGAAAACCGAGTTCAGTATACGTCACACCTTTCATGTAAACATCAAATCTATTGGCACATTGGCGTTTCTTAGAGCGTATTGGGGACGTGTGCCCCGCATGCCAGATGCCCTTCAAGACATGCCCCGTACATTTTTTATGTGCCTGTCAGAGTACTTTACGCCCCATTTTGGCAAGTAAGGAATATTCCAAATTGTTGATAGTTCCCGGTTCGCGGCAATAAAGTGGAGTAATAGCTTGTAAGTTTCGCTTGATGGGCGCTGGGGCGTGCGATTGAATTCTACGTTTATGGACTACGTACAACTCGTCCGGATTTTTTCGTTCGTTTTGCGTTGTTGCTGCAGTCGCCATAGTTTTATGGGCTTTGGAATGACATATGGAGATTGGTTTTATGCATCCTATTGAAATGTTTAGATTTTTAATACGCTGAACTGACGGCGGTATGGCCATCCTTGAACATTTGACCTTGGACATTTGACATTTAAATAGTCAATTTAGCAAAGCTTTAGCATCCGTGGTCTAGTAAGACCACGGATGTAAACATTCTTATTTTTTTTAATACATACAAAGATAGAGTGCTTAGTTTGTGCCAAGCTGTTTTTGTCAGGGTTTGGAAATTATGTAAAATGGTAAAAACGACTGTAGGTGATTTCTATTTTACTCCCACTGCCGTTATAAAGCGGATCTGGGAGACCCTTTTTCCCCTTTTTTATCCCATTAAATTGTAATACAATCGAGCTCAACAGTACCTTTTCGTATCCATCAAATTCCTGCCGAACCTCTTACCAATGCTATTATTGTGTACGAATTCAGTCATAAGCAAGTTCCGTATCACATTTTCGTGAAAACATCGGGCTGAATCCCAAATAACTTCACAATCCAAAGGAAACAATCCAATCCGAACAATTCCTTGAAGGTACCTGCTAACAAAGCCTTCGCAAAATTGTGTCAAGCGCATTGCTTGTGCGGATTGAGTGACTGAGCAACATATCAAGCCGTTATTTGGCCCAAAGTGTGTGTTGAGGGTTACGCAGCCTTGGGCTGTACACACGGGCGAGTAAAAACCCACTGATGTCAAATACCTCCCAGTTTCAGTTTTGATATACTTGTGGGTATTCTTAATAGTTTTTGAAACTTTTTTATTCTCATACTTTAGGATTTATAGATTTAGGTCCCATTCCATTAATGAAGGTTTCTTAGAACAGAAATGATGATGAAGCTGATTTTATTTATCCTGGTCTTATTGCTGAGGATTACTTACTATTAATCGATGAAGTGGCATAAGTTTTGGTCATATGCAACGTAATGCGCGCGATGTCTGGAGCTCCCGCTGTAAATTAAACGGACTTCAGACCAACGGCCTATGTACTATCTGGCGCGCTTTTCTTTTTCTTTCCTCGCTGCAGCAAAAAAAACGCGCGTTCTAACGCCCGTCTACTCTATCCCAGTCAAGACCTGTTTGCGGGCTGTAAGACAAACAGCCGAGATCGATGTTTATTCGGGACACTCGGTGCCCACTTGCCCATTGTTACTCTGAATGCCTCATTGACAGAGTAACGAAAGTTGAAAGCAAATATTACATTGGCTCTTTGTATTCCGCTGTTTAATTTGCTTTTGAAATAATTTGAGTTGATTCGTTCTTTAGAATGGGGCTTGGAAACAGATTTGCAAATAAATTAGAAAGTGCTTTTGTGAGTGAATTTTTGTAGGGTAAAAGAAATGATCAAAAAGTTATTTTTAGAATAATGTATAGGGATTTCAGGTAACTCGCAAGTTTCAGTACCTGAATCTGCGAGCACCACCCTGGTCCTCTTTTAACTAAGTATTTTTCGCCAATTTCCCATGACTAAAACAATAATTATTCTCTATGTGAAATTATTTTGTACCACTAATTAAAACTGACCAAGAAACATTCCCCTTTCATAAAGTTACCTCTTCTTTCTTTGCATGTCCAGCTTTAACAGCTTAATATGAACAGGTCTCGTATACCACCGCCGCGCTTAAATATATCATGTCTAGTCCAGTTTATACTTGTTTAAACCGGTTCCATCCTGATATTAATAGCCGTGCGTGGTCGTGATTTGAATAGTTCCGTATTAGACACGACATTATGCTGTGAGCTAGAAAGGGATGGATGAGCTAAATCCTCATTATGTAATTTTCTGTTAAAAGCACATAGCGTCGTCGTCATCGATCAACGACGTATCTGCAAAATGTTATCTTCCACAAACACGTCTTTGTACTGCGTTAGAATAATCACATCAATCTATGTTTGATTCTGTAGCTTCGATATGATTATGAAGTTTGAAAAATAAAGATAATTTTATATAATGTAGCTACTTTAGAGTAGTTTAATGCCCAAAAACAGATGTTTGCGGATGTAGACATGCGACGTTGTTCGACGACGACGACGATGGAAGAAAGAAAAAAGGTTAGGAAAAAAGGTGCCTGAAAAAGGTAAGTCTGCTTGAAAATTGGCAAAGATCGTAGTTTTTTGACTTTCAATTTCATATAACGTATAGTAAGTCCAACGTTAATTTGGTCAGTGCTTGTATGAGAGCCACGCTTGTATGTATGTCCACCACTAATGAGACCTATATTGGCTTATAGTCCATTAAATAGAGATTAACTTTCAGCAAGGGACGAAAAAAAAAAATAAGCTGTCAGTAAAAAGTAGTGGTTTACGCCCTAATCTCAGGAACTACTGGTCCGATTTGAAAAAATATTTTTGCTATGGATAGCTCATTAATTATCAAGGATGATTTTACATGAATAACATCACCCTACAACCAATAGGGGCGGAGCAGTAATGTAGCAATGTTGTAAAAATGGGAAATATTATTCAAATTATTTTCACGCGTACAAAGTCGTAGGCAGAGCTAGTATAATATTTAATAAAATTCATCTATAACCCCGTGCCACATGCGACATGACATAATATGCGTAGATTAGTCCAAAAGTTTTTCGGATGAAAAGGTAAAAAACAGACTTTTCATTCAGTCATAACTTTTTACTGACAGCATACTTTTGATCGCGGTTTGGTTATAATGAATCAGTATTTAGTAGACTATTTTACTACATAGGTCTCGTTAGTGGTGGACATTTGGACCACATTCCATACATTTTTGGTCATTGTCCTTTACCAGAGGCAAATGAAAGAATTGGCCTTCACTACCTATGCTGGTCAGACGGGTTGGGGAGGCTTGATTAGATAAATATCATAGAGATTATTTTTATTAGAAGATGCGAGATAAATATTTAAAAGCTTAGGAATGTCCATATTAATTTATGCTCCTGGGCGATCTAATATATCGGAGTATGTGCATAGTTACCTATGTTTGTGTGGTCTACGTGCCGTTAGATTTCAAGATATACTAATATATAGCTTATGACACATTTCAGGAGAAAAAGCGGTCAAGCGTGTTCCGGGCCGTGATATGTTATGGGGAAGGGAAGTACGTAGGCTAAGTAGTATGTTGTAAATTAGTATAGTCGACTAATTTACTTGCTAATTTACCGTATTGATGGTACCGCAACTACCTAGTTAAATAAAAAAATATGCTGATTATAATATTTAGATTTTGAAGCACGAGTTGAGCTTATGCTAGATTCAATGTATTGGTATTTAGTAGATTTAATTGTCTTATTCATAAATCAGTTCGTTTAAACAACTACAGTCACGAACCTGATCAATGGTGGTCTTGAGATTTCTCTTGAGATTTGTTCATATTCCTATTAAGTCAAGAGAATTTATTTATACCTGTCTGTAATGCCTTTACTAAACCAGGAAACATTAAACAAAGTGATATTGTAATTTGGGTGTCTCATCTAGAAATCGAACCTCCGGATTGAGACCGTTAGAAATAAACTGTCTTTTTAACCTTCTTCAAAACATCAAAATGTGATACAGAAAAATCGTGAATGTTTCAAAATTGAATATCATTTTTCCATGAAAGCATAGCAAATAAGCAGGTAGGTACGAGTACGTACTACTAATCTTCTAAGGTTAAAACTGCATTGATAATGAAAATTCATAAAATATTACTATCTCAACCTACATAAAAATAAGCCGAGCAATAATTCTAATGGCTCTCTACTTAATATTGAGTTGCAGCACTTTTTCCCAGTTGCAGACCAAGGATGTTATAGATATCCGTAACCGTAACCAAAACTATCGGATATCCGAAATAAAAAAATAACCGTAACCGTAACCAAAACCGATTCAAAAGTTTCGGATAAGTTTCGGATAAAGGCGGAGTTGAAACGTTAATTTTTTTAATATTTGTTACTTATCTGGCATCCCCTAGCACTATTATGATATACCCGCCTGTTTTACCTTTATCATAGGGGGTTAGTCCCAACGGCCCCGGTGGATCTGCCCCGTCAACGGGGTCGATGGGAAAAGTGACGGTCATAGGTACCGTCATAGTACACAAAGTGGCTATAATGTGGGTTGCGGAGCGTCTTGCTATTTGAATTTTACCTTTTAAAATTCTAATATCCGTATCCGAAATTATCCGAAACTTTCGGATAATCCGAAATGATTTACTATCCGTAACCGTAACCAAAACTGGTATAATATTATTTTAATATCCGTAACCGTATCCATAACCGAAACTTCATATCCGTAACATCCCTGTTGCAGACTAAAGTTAGCTTTAATTAGACATGGACAAGATAGTGTTTGTTTTTTAGTTCTTTCGCGGTTGCGATGTAAAATGAAAGACTCCGAATGAGTTTAAGCCTCTTATAGTCGGTAAAAAGTGGAGTCGTTAATGGCGGCCATTTATAATTAACAAATAAACGTCTTTGTAGGTAAGTGCTACGGTAACTATTGAGAGATTTTAAATAAAATGAAATAGTTTTATTTAAACTAAAGAAAGACAAAATTACAGAACAATACGATGAAATTTCAAGCATAAAATTATTTAATTATAAAATCTTTAATTTAGTAACACGGATCTAAAATATCGCATGACTTTTTGGACTCCCATTTTATAAGGGAACTTCAATAACTAGGTCGTCTTCAAGATTATTTGAATTGACCCAAAATTCTGCCAATATCCAAAGAATATTTACAAATCATAGCAAACTACGGTTAGCAGAACTTGTTAACTTACCTTGGTACGGTTAGCAGAACTCATTTACATTTAGAGTCGAATTCCCGAATATTTTAAGCCGTTCGTGTCCACCGAGTATCTTTACAGAAAGAATCCGCGAAAGCTACTAAATTGACTTGAGTCTTTTATGAAAGTAAATACCTGAAAGTCTAAGAGCTTTTACCTAATTTAATCTTTTACCCAAAATAAAAGTAATTTATGGTACCTAGATAAATAAGTTAGAAGTTAGTAATAAGAATATTTTTTGTGAATGAATGATGTGATAACTTTGATTGAAAATTTTCACAGTCACAGCTTTAAGTTTCAAATATCAAACGATAAAACAGATGATTAACGGTGTGTATCTTGTAGTCATACTAATTTGCAAGAAAATAATAGTGTCTTAATGTCGATTCTACATAGAAATTTAGACAAAGTCGGCTCCATTATCATGACTTGAATTTTTTAAATAATAACAACAGACTATGGTTATTGCAAAAACTAAACGTTATCATCCATCGAACAAATTTTTTAAAGAACTTCAACTAACTACCAAATTCAAACCTTTTAAATATCCACGGCCAAACAGCAACGTTCCAAATTCAGTCGTCAGCTTTGAAAAATGAAGACAGTGACAAAAGTGTCCTGAATATGTGCCTGTCACGACACGACTCATTATCATACAAATTGCAATTTGTTGACTTTCCTTTGCCCCATTTCAAAACACGGACTTATGCTGGCTTAGTGATGTGCTGTAAACGTTTTACACTATTTCGATACTTACTTATGCAGTTAATTTTACAGTGTAATTACGTTTGTACATTTTGCTTTTTTGCTGATTTTACTATTTTAGGAAGGTCAACTGTATTCTGATATTGCCTTTTGCCTGCGGAGGCCAACGTAAATTTCCAAAACTCGGGATGAAACTATCCTATGTTTTTCTTTGGGTCTCAAACTAGACAGGTTGTCTCATTACGGCACGTCGTACTAAATAGGTATTATGTTATGTTGCAATGAGAATGAATTTACATCAAAAATGTAGATAATTATGCTGTCGACTGTAAGATCATTATTTAGCTTTTGGCTAAGCTATCATTTTGGACTGGTTGACCTATTTGCATAATCATCTACATTTCAAACGAGTGATTTTTTCGGATTTTGAAAATGTTACGCATTAATTGGTAAACCGATTAAATGCAGCATTTTTGTGAATACCCAACAAATTCGGCAGAAAGTGAATTATATTCATTGCGAGATTGCGTCGAATTGTTATTTTGCATATTCCATTTGCATGGAATATTGGATAGCATCGTGGCAATCACTGTTTCATTCGATTTTGATGTTCACCTAAAACAAATTTGTGTTAGTTTGTGTAAAAAATTTTGGTAATAATGATTTGCTATTTACTACGAATAGTTTCTTTTGTGAGATTTTAATCCGAAGCTATGGCATTCGCCATCATATCAATAGGAACAGTGAATCTGACGCCTATTTTTACAACTCTTAAAGCGATAGGTATTGACTGCTAAAATGCTTCCAAGGGTCCTGATGATTTAGAAGAAGACACTATTTCGTTACGCCACTGAAGCTATCTAACTAGTTTCGTAGGCACAAAATTTTACTAACAGTCATTATTTTGTATGTACCTATAGAAATGACTCTGAGTAATTAGTAATTGCAATGTTCATTTAAAAGGTCAGAAGAAGGATCGAGCTATCGACTGAAAACAATCGATATCATAAACATCACTATAGTAGTGTCCTCACTACTATAGTGATGTACTACTACACTCCTGTGTATCTCGGAATGTGGGTGGATTCGGCAGTTTACATTTTTGGAGCCGAAACTCCAATAGAGACGGATTCCGTAGGGTCTTACTTATAAATAAAAATTGAAAGAGTCACGAATTCAAGTGATCACGATAACACCGTACCGTCATGCAAGATGATTCAAAGGAATTGTAAGAGGTTATGGTTGGTACCTCGCTCTGAACCTTGAACTTTCATCATCGGGTCATTTAGCCTTTATTTGTGTGGACTTATTTAATTAGTACTCACAGATCGTTATGTTCTGGGGTCCTACTCTAGCTAGAGCATGACATGCTGAGTGGCCATTTTTATTTAAAAATTATACTAACCGAATTGAGAACCTGCTTTTTTTGTTGAAGTCGGTTAAAAGAATCATGTACACACACTATTATTATGTATCTCTACTATCTGTATCTGTACTATCATCCGATTTTAGAAATGTTGAAATAAATAAGCAATTTTTCTTTCTTTCTTTCAATTTTGCTGTTAAGAAAACTATAAAAATTATGTGTCATGATTAAAAGCTCTATCTACAAAAATCAATGACAGAAAGAATTCCGTTTTGAAAATAAGTTACATACTAGACAGACGAAAAGGTGAAGTTAATACTGGTATTACGTCCAGTATACAACAGTTCTGTAGGTGTTACTGTAGTGTTACGTTACGCAATTAGGCTTCCATTGTACAGTGTTTTATAATTCATTCCAAAAACCCTTTAGCTTAAAAGCTTTTGAGACAAAACCTACTCCAGAGTTATTCACAGAAGCTAATTAGTGTTGTTTACTTCACACGTGATGATTGTATTCTAAACTTAATTACATTTAGCTACATAATTCAGTAATTCCCACAAGGTGGACCGTAGACATCATAAAGGTAGCAGGAAGGCGCTGGACGCAGGCCGCTACCAACCGGGCAACATGGAAAGCACTGGGGGAGGCCTATGTTCAGCAGTCGACGTCCTATGGCTGAGATGATGATGATGAAATAATTCAGTATCTATTTTTAATTATGAGTTTATTAATACTTAAGACTTATTTACAGCAGGAAACTATAAGGACTTGTTTGACCACTTATTGTCGGCAGTTTGGTGTAGTGGTTCAGAACGGACTACTATGCCGAATAGTCCAGGGTTCTCAAATTGAAATGATGAATTTTAGTTTCTGTGACGGGTCTGGGTGTTACTATGTATAATAATATGTATGTATTTACAAAAAAAAAGTATTTAAGTATGTTTTTATCCGTTGTCTAGTACCCATAGTACAAGCTTTCCTTAGTTTGGCACTAGAGGCGTAGTGTAAAATGTCCAAGGATATTATTTATTTATTTACAATTTAGTCAAAATATAAACTGTTGGCTATATGACGTCATCGATTTATCTATTAAGAATCTAAAACTTTATCAAGATCCGGTGAAGCTGTTCCTTATAATTTATTTTGTTAATTAAAACTGCGGATCAAAGCTCAGAATTCGTTGGCTTGTACGAGTAGCAAAAAACCTAAAACGTTAGATCGGAATCATACCTTTCTTTGATGCGGGTATGCAGCTCCTGTAAAAAAGAAAACTTTGTTTACAAACTGAAATTCAGGCAAACGGAACTGCTCAAAGGAAGCTCTTATTAGCAGAATATACGTAATAAACATCTGTATTTATATACGAGTATTTTTCGATCTTACAGAATTTTAGTCAGTGGCATTTTCTGCTGGTGTGATTTAAAATGCTTACAGCGCCATCTATTATCATAATGCTAATGCAAGCTTCGAAGCTAGTCAGTAATAAACCCGAATTACTGCCGAAGCATCAATCTATCAAACTGCTGCCGCCTACGTGGGTTGCTCGTATAAACTGAACGTAATTTTCACTTGCCGTAAACCGTACAGGAAAGAGCACATGAAGTGTGGCACCTTACGCATTTGTAATAAGGGTGATTTTGCAGCAAAGATGTACAGACTCAGTCATGTGCTGTTATCTGTACATGATAGGCACTTGACCACGCGTCAGTTTTTATTATTACACCAGCTTAATGCCCGGAGGGATACCGGTGGAACGCTCGATTTTTAATTTTCACATCACTTAGTTTAATGGCTTCGGAATTCATAGCATAATTAACACGCTTTATCCAGGGATATGAGTACATCAAGGAAAATTGCCGGGATGTGAACCAGTTAAAAGCAATTTAGGTAGTGCAGCTTTTAACTATAAATCAAACGGGCAGTGAATCTTCTCTTAGGCTGGGTTGCACCATCTTATTTTAACTTTAACAAACGTCAAAAATCTGTCAAACTCCATACAAAAAACACCCGTTATTGTTATAGTTACCGATAAAGTTAGCTGGTGCAACTCAGCCTAAAAGTTTTAGTTGGTTTTGCATATCGTCATCATCAGCATACAACACAACACATACGAGTACCTAATACATCATAGTGATTTTCAGCCTGCAATCGTACAATTTGGGAATTACCCCCCAAAATTGATGCTTTACATGCTACGTTTCTAACATAACCTACCACTTTATTGGTTTATTGATACATAAAACGGCTAAAATAAAAATATAGCTTCCTTTTGGCGATAAAAATAAAATTATTCCCAGCACCGATCCATGAATGCATGAATTGCAAGCGTTTCAATATCGAGCACTGTGTAATTTAACTGTTTCGAAATATCACACAAATAGAATCAATGTTGCAAATACTCGTTAAGCTGAATTTTATTTTGTTGTTATTCTAATTTTAGTTTAAAATAAATCGCCTCATTCAGTACTCGAAACGATCACTTTTCAGGCGACCACTCTGCTCTTATTCTAATTAAAAAAAATCAAGGTGTTTGCCGGTGGATTTATATGAAAAACGTTAAAAAATAATTTTGTGCCTATTAGAGCTTCGAAATTAATAATTCACATAAAAAATGGTTTTTAGAATTTTCTTCTAAAATCAACTTTAGAGACTAAACTAGCTGATCCGGCGAACGTCGTACCACCTACGTTCATAATGCTAATGCCACGCTTAATCACAAATACTATGTAGGATGTAATGGAATGGATGTAAGTAATATTTTTTTCAAATTGGTCCAATTGTTCCTGAGCTTTTTCAATAGAAACAAACAATTAATTCTTTCCTGTTTATAATATTATTATTAGTGTAGATGGCCATAATTCTTGAGGAGATTTTCCATCTTTACCAGGTTTAGTAGTGAGTGAGTAGGGGAGACCGAGGAGAGCTGTAACAAAGGAGAGTTGTGACATTGGAACATACATCTACTAGGAAGCTCGTAACAGTGCGCGTTTTCAATTCTCAAACTAGCAAATACGCGCTGTTGCGATCTCCCTAATGGTAAATAAGTTCAAAAAAATCGACAATGTCACAACTCTCCTCGGTCTCCCCTACAAAAAGTACTTTTTCTCTCCATATAACTTCTGTTTCTCTCTACGTTTTGGAATAAAGTTAAAAATAGTCGGTTCATTGCAGCGATCCTTCAAAGCCTGACCGCAGTCAAACGTCGGTGCAACATGCGCGGTATTATTACTGTTCATTTTGATTGATCTTTCCGCGTTCATATTCATGCGCTAAACAAACACGTGCAATCAACCAACTGGGTGGGACACACTGTCGATAAGACAGAAGAGCAAGATTAATTTAAACATTTAAAATGTTGAGAAAGATTCTTACTTTAATTATTTCATAAAAAATATAATATTAGCGAATTTATTCATTAGTGACATTTTGGATGTTAATCTGGAACTTTTCAGAAAAACAGAACGTGCAACTGCAAGGATTAATTTAATTTAATCTAGGCCTATGCCTGCGTCCACCTTGTGGGTGGACCGTACCGTACTTTTGCTGCATCAAGGCATCAACACTTAACATCACTTTGTGAATGTTGCTTATCAAATAGGTAAGCATTGAAATGCTTTACATTAGTAAACTCACACGATTGAACTATATCAATCGTGTGAGTTGCAACAATTGAGGTCCAACCTTAATGTAAGACTACGAGCCGCTACATGCAAGAAATTAATTTTAAGTAATTTTTCAATAGGTATGTTGCGTTTTATAATAATAATAGACATAAGTCTATCATTATTATAAAATGAGATTTATCATAAGATAAATCTCAGTTCACGCAAGCAAAGTTGCAGGCGCAAGTAAGTTTTCCAATCTAATTTTACACGACTGTAAAAATACTTAATTTTTTTTTTATGTTCGACATTCTTCCAGTCTCTATGCCTTCAGATATAGCCAATTTCTAAATGGAAAGTAGAGGTTTCCAGCCGTGTGCTCTATTAATATCGCATTGTGTTGTAAGTGCACGACTTCAATAGTTAATAGTTAGTTGCAATATCGAAATTAGCTGCTAATGAGCACGAAGCGTGTTCAATGGCCGGCTGTGATTGCAATTGGAATGTTTTCATTGAAACATATTTTATATTTCTTTTTGTTTTTGCAAATGGTGCATAATGCAGATATTTTTTTTTATATTTTCATTTATAAAATAGGGTTCTTTATGCCTTTTAAGCTTGGAACAAATAGTTATTAATGATAAGATAAATGAATATAAACGTGCAATCAAGTGTAAATTAATTGCCAATACACATAGTTTACCTATCTTATAAAGTGGAAAAAAACAAAGTACATATCTAGGTGTCAAAATAGTATTAAATAAAACTAGGTAGTTTTTAGATACATCCTTAAGTAAAGTTATGCATTCAACTTGCGAAATCTAAATACTACGTAGGAAATCGTGTACGATGTTCAGTTTCGAAAAGGTCTCGACGGCGAACCAACCGGTCCTATTCAGCGCACACAAGATTTTAGGGATTGACAACCCTATTCCAGAGTGTACAGTCGGATACAAAATGTTTGTGAAGTATTTTTTACGCACTTTATTTTTTGTTGTAACTGGTTAGGGAGTATCACATTCTATAGGCTTTATTCGGCTCTATTCGTAGAAATCAAATGATGAATTGGACAATTGGGTGATATTAAATAATTTAATCATTAGTATAATTATTTTGTATTTCATAATGTATTAATAAGTATATTTTGTGAATGATCATTAGTTCTGAGATTTTAATTAGTTACAAAATTGGCGACAATGCGTATTAAATTGAACGTGTTATGGAAAATATTGGTAATAAAATAAAATAAAACAATATTTAAATAAGTGAGTGTTATTTTTCTAATGTACTGATTTTTATTTGCAAGCTATACAATTAGATGTAAATTAACCCCTTTGCCGTTCCTGTTTTACGCTTATAAAAACCTAAAAAAAAACACATTCTAACTTTATTTATCAGACAGAGAGTTGGGGTGACAACATTTCCCTTAACCCTTCCACTGCCGAGTGTACCGCGTGTGCCAACACCGATCGGAAGTCGTCACAAGCCGTGAGCCAGCCAATATCCGCCCGAGGCGCGCTTTGACGCCGGAACGTTCCAACGGCATTGACGGGTTCAACCCATGTTCCATTTTTGAAATATTTTTTTTATTTGCGAACTAACGGTCGGGTGAGGTTTAGGGTTGTGTAGTGAAGGGACTGTTAGTTAGAAAAACAATTAGAATGACATGGGATATTAATTTAAAGTCATGTGGGTTACATTGAAAATATTACAATGACTGAATGTGAATACACTTAAAAAAATATATAAAAAGTTGATCTAACCTACTCAGCACAGTCTGTGTATAATAATTTCTAGAATTGGCATGCATTTCGTGCGAAACCCTTCATAACCTACGCATCAAAGTATTTTCGATCTTGATTCATGTGATCCGTGGTAACTTTTTACAATTTTCTCTTTTATTGCTTTATTAGAGACAGAACCCTATTCCTCCCCTCTAACTTTTTATTCGTGGCATGTTTGCTTCAATCTGCGCTATGATTTTTGGCCGCACAGGTGTATATTACATTAATATTCATGAAGATCAATAGACAAACATGCAAACTTGTAACATAAATGCGTTTTTTGACAATACCAACGTTTTTAGAGGAGACAGAATAAATAAAAATTAAGAAATCAGTTACTTTTAACACTACAGTACACGCGCCCCTTTTTTTACACCAATACACGCGCGGCCTACTCTGGTAAGCCAATTTAAATTCACTGTTAATCAGTTTGTAAGCAATTTATGAATAAAATTTCTATGGAAATAATAAAATTGTTTATTATAGTTCTTTTATAATCAAAGTTTCTCTAAATAACTATTTGGGATCAAATATTATAAATAGATTTAAAAGATTTAATTTTTTGGGCCAAAATTGCACTCTGAGATCCATGTTAACAGAAACTAAATTTACTGGAAAAATATGATTTATTTTTTATCTGTCATAGTATTCAACACTTTCTACTGCCTGTTACACGTAGTAAATCCATTAGTTGCAAGTCTTCCATAATTTTTTTGATGATTGATTTCGGGGTTTTGACTAGACCCGCAGTTTTGACGGCCAATTTTAGAAAAGTGCGCAAGCGCTAGCATCCCAAGCTTTACTGGCTTATTGACAAATTTAGTAAACGAGGCTTTCCTGGAATGCCAGCTCTCTGGCGCAAGTTTTAAAAAAGTTATAGCGTAAAATGTTACCCTGGTCTACTATAGTAGGCCACGCGTGTACTCTAGTGTTAACACCACTGACAAATCATTTAACCCATCGAAATTTTTGCCCCAACCGTTAGACCGCGTAAAGACCGCGTAACAATTTATTTTGTCAATTCACGGGGCTTGAAGGGCTAAAAGGTCATAAGGTAACTCTCTAAAAAGCGCTTTTTGAAAGCTTATTTATAAAAACAATTATGACTTTCCTGTTATGACTTGGATTTGTGACTTCACTTATGTACCTTTATTTGACCAGGTTTGAACCACTTGTAGCTGCATTTAGCTGACTTGTCGTGTACCTAGTGGGTGAGAGCACTAAACTATCTTTATTTTCCAATAACTTTTATGTTCCTGTCATATTATTATACGTGTTATTGAAAAATAATGATGATGATAATTTTTTTTTCAAAATTAAAACTTGAAGCGAGTGAGACAGTAGATGAAAAACATTTTTCCTTCTGGCGCAGTCAGATGAATAGGCATGATAATTCACTAATTTCTCATGTCACCTAATTCGATAAAAATTTTGGTGACAGACGAAATCCACACGAGTAAAGTCGCGAGAAAAAGCGATCATGAAATAAATATGAGAGGTAATCTTCTCGCTGGTACCGGAAAGCGGAATCGATTTTTTTATGCTCGCAAAGCTTGTCACGTATTAACTAGATCTCGATTCCAGATCGGTTACTGTCTCACTAAATATTCATCGGTTATACGCCCGGTATTTTACGGACTACCAATTTTATGGGATTACTGCCACTCTTTTAAAAAAAGTTTTTATTGCATTTTTAGGGGACTACGGCCCAGAGGAATGCGAGGGATGTAAAGGTATGTTGGTAGTAACTTATCGATGGTGGAAGTATCAATTAATGTAAGGGACATTTTGGCCAAAATGAGTTATATATACCAACGCATTCAGAATTTTCGGCTCTATCGATTGGTATACTTGAAATGTTGATATCTTTAAAAAAATGTCCCTTACCTTAAACATTTTTAGTCGTCTGAATACGACTTTTGGGGAAATAAATGATTTAAAGGACCTAAATTCCTTTTAATAATACAATTCACCCTTACCCTAAACTGTTGGTTTTAACTTTTGAACTCATTGAACCTTACTTCATTTTAAACTTTTTGATTTATCATAATTAGGCCCTTACGTTAATATGCATATAGGATATCAATTACTTTTTTTGGTGGTGATATGCATTTAATGCCTCCCACTCCTACTACACTTATGAACACTAAGTTGTCTTGTCTCTATCTTTTTTCTGTTCATTTATACGCAGTTGGGTTTTTGACCGAGGGGATGAAGGCTCTTCAGAAGCTGTTCAATTCCGTCATCCTCGAAGGAAAAACGCCTACGGTATGGCACAGAAGTGTGGTGATACTCTTCTTCAAAAAAGGCGACAAAACCTTGTTGAAGAATTATAGACCCATCTCACTTCCGAGCCATGTCTACAAGCTGTTTTCGAGAGTCATTACGAATCGTCTCGCTCGTAAAACATGTGCGTTTAAAAACAATGCCTGACAACCCAGGCACTATTTGCAGTGACCCTAACGTAGTCAATGGTCATTTTTTAAATGTTCCTGGTGATGACAGCGTGGACATATCCCAATTGACTTTTTTTGAATATAATTGCATAGTTTCCAATCAATTTAATATACAACAGGTTAATGAAATCGAGGTTCTAAAAATATTGAAAAGTTTAAAATCAAATGCCGTAGGATTAGATGGTATCTCTCTTGACATGATATTGTTGACTTTGCCACAATCCCTTGCAACAATAACGTCAATTGTAAATAGGTCGATCACCACAGGTGTTTTCCCTAAAGACTGGCAGAAAGCGCTGATTAAACCAATACCAAAGAAATTGTTGCCGACCTCTTTGTCTGATTTGCGCCCTGTCAGTATTCTGCCATGCTTATCTAAGGTTCTAGAGAGAGTTGTGGCAGATCAAATGAAGATGTTTTTGGAACAAAATGATATCCTCCCTCAGAAACAATCCGGTTTCCGTAAGGCCCACAGTACCGCAACGGCCCTGCTTCAAGTGGCCGATGATGTGTTGGCTGCTCAGGATAGTGGGGAGGGCACTTTGTTGGCTTTGTTGGACTTCTCGAGAGCAATGCGGGAGCTCAGTCTTTCACTAGCGTTCGCACGGGGAGGCTGTGTCGCACATCGGCACGCTCCGCTTCTTTGTTTTTCTATAAAGAATTTGTAGCGCAGATGGTACACTCGGTACTTATAGTAGTTCGGCGGCTGAATGAAAGTGATCTAAGTAGCTACTTACTACGTCATTTTAAACATGTATAGGTTATTATAAAATGTTTAAGATAATCTAAATACATAGGTATACAAGATGCTAATTATCAATTTTTTCTAGATTTATACTTCGAGATATACATAGGTATTTTTTTTTATTATGTATTAGTAGGTAATAATAATAAAACAACGCACTTAGGTATAGGAAATCACAAGACAACAAAAAATACCTACAAAGGATTATTTAAATTCTGTAATTAACAAAACCGTATGTTATTAATTTCTTGGAAACTATCACATCACTTTTGTGCATTTTGCGTTTCGATTGATATTAATCTACAGGGTACCCCGTTTGGTATATTGGTTTTGGTTGGTTTGAGTTTTCTTTATCTCATTGGTCTCCACAAAAAATCGGAATTTTTCCCAGGGAATTTTCGATTCATCCAGCTCAATCATCTCGTCGCGAATAGGGTTAGGTAAATTGATAGGTACCACCTATTTCGATCCCTGATAATAATATATAAAATATACCTACAGGTGTTTGGTAGAACGTTAGACAAACTTCGTATGTTAGGTCATTTTGAATAAAGGTTCGCCCATTTGACCCTAAATGAGCTACTTTTTAGATTGATATTTTTATAATTATGTTTTTTTTTTNGAGGCTCAGGTGGCTCAAGAGCAACATCCCGCCGGTGAGTGGTGACGTCATATAGATGCAGCAGCTCGCAGGTGCACCTGGACACCAAGGTTCAAGAGGCTCAAGAGGCTCAGGTGGCTTAAGAGGCTCAGGTGGCTCAAGAGCAACGTCCCGCCGGTGAGTGGTGACGTCATATAGATGCAGCAGCTCGCAGGTGCACCTGGACACGAGGGTCGTGGGCCTGCCGCCGCTGCTGACGTCAATAATGTTTACATCATCACAAGATAGCAGAATACAATTGAGGGCCGTGGAGAAGAATGCCAGGATACCTGCAGCAGCAGATCGATGCTACCAACGGTGATTTAAAACTTAGATTTGGTATTTTTGTAATCGGCATTTGAGTTCATAATAATAATATAATAATACTCTTTATTGCACACCAAATAACAGAACAGAAAGAAAAGGAACACACAAGGTACAACTAGGCGGTTTCAAGTTTTATGTTTGAGTTGGTCGTAGAATTAACTCTCCTACGTGAAGTTTAGTTTTGCTTGCCATGTATTCTGAGAACTTTTTTGTACATGACACGTAGCCACCGCTGTTTAGGTTCTTATTTCGCTCGTAGAGAATTAACTCCTATGTGAACAACGTTTTGCTTGCTGTGTATTATTCTAAGAAGTTGTTTGAATATTACATATACTCGTACTTTCATACGTAGTAACCATAGAGATATAGAGAGATGCCAACTAATGCGCTGAGTTCGAAACTCCGTTTCGCATTTGAAATTCACAACACGAAGTAATGAAAATATGTGCTCATTATCCATTTGATTGCGGTGTCAGTACTCAACGTTCGAATAATCTTTAGTACTACGCAAGCAATGTAAACTGTTTACATTATGACGTCGCTGCTGTCATCGTTGCTTTCACGAGCAATGTGTTCTGTTTTTGGGCATATTGCTGCGACACCGGCCCCGCCCCCTTGTCACATCTCCCTTTAGTTTCTGTGATCTGTGGTAGTAACTATGTGTAATGTGTGGTATTGATGTGAATATATCTCTTTTCACTTCAGATAGGCGAAAGCCTTCGCAAATACTTCCCCAACCTGATCACGAACTACCTGTACCCATCGCTGACGCTGCTTCGCTCGCGGCTGACGGAGCTGGTGGTGTCCATCGACTCGCAATTAGTGCTGAAGTGTTTAGAACTCCTGGACTACCGCATGCGGCCGCTGACTGGGAAGGACGACCGTCCGCCGCCTGGGGCCGCTTTTATTGCTATGCTACGTGAGTGTAGACTAGTGTAGTACTAAATCTGTAGTCTAGGGGGAAGGAGGAGGTGTGTCCATTGACTCGCAGCTCGTGCTGAAGTGTTTAGAACTCCTGGATTACCGCATGCGGCCGCTGACTGGGAAGGACGACCGCCCGCCGCCTGGGGCCGCTTTTATTGCTATGCTGCGTGAGTGTAGACTAGTGTAACGCTAATACTATAGCCTTGGGGGTAGGGGGGAGCTGTCTACATTGACTCTCAGCTCGTGCTGAAGTGTCTGGAGTTGCTGGATTATCGTGTGCGGCGCAGCTCGTGCTGAAGTGTTTAGAACTCCTGGATTACCGCATGCGGCCGCTGACTGGGAAGGACGACCGTCCGCCGCCTGGGGCCGCTTTCATTGCTATGCTACGTGAGTGTCGCTTAGTGTGCCGTTAAGTCTCTAGTCAGAAGAAGTGAAGAGGAGAGGGGGTGTCTTCATCGACTCGCAACTCGTACTGTTGCTGGACTACTGCATGCAGCCGCCGTTGAGTGTCGTTTAGTGTAGCGCTAAATCTGTAGTTTAGGGGGAAGAAGGACGGTGTATCCATCGACTCGCAGCTGGTGCTGAAGTGTTTAGAACTCCTGGATTACCGCATGCGGCCGCTGACTGGGAAGGACGACCGCCCGCCGCCTGGGGCCGCTTTTATTGCTATGCTACGTGAGTGTCGCTCAGTGTACCCTTAAGACTCTATCCAGGAGAGGTGAAGAGGAGAGGGGGTGTCTTCATCGACTCGCAACTCGTACTGTTGCTGGACTACTGCATGCAGCCGCCGCTGAGTGAACAAGTCGTCCAAAATTAAATTGTAACCGAGCCGAGAATCCAGGCCAAAAAAAAGGCCAGGCCAAATAATCTACCAACTTTTTCATTATATCGACAAAAACAATTAGCGGGCCGCAATTTATAATGAGTTTAGAACCTCTGATATTAAATTTTTTTTATCAACTCTCGGCGAACAGACTTTAGACACTAAAAGTGTGTTTATTGTCACCTTGCAGCCAAACTAGCGCCGTGCTGGGTGGTGTGGGCGGTGATATGGTCCGTGGGCGCAACGTGCGACCACAACGGGCGCGCGATATTCTCCGAATTCATGCGCAAGCTCACCGAGGAGAACGGCCTGAAGCCGCTGTTTCCTAAGGAGGGACGCGTGTATGATTATACGTGAGTTGCTTCTTGTGATTCATAAAGCTTGTAATGAGGGCTATCGTTTTTATACTTAACAGTTGGCACCCCTGGCGATTGACAGGACCTTACTCTACAGTGGCGCCATCTTGATGAGTGCAAATACGATAGTCCTCCTACCACTTTCGCGCTCACCAGTTGGTGCCACTGTCTTCGCTACTAGCAAGTGACAGGACCTTACTCTACAGTGGCGCTAACTGGTGAGCGCTAAAACGATAGCCCTCATTGTAATTGTCTTGTAATAAATAAATAATAGCTCGTTGCAATATTGTCACGGTGAGAATCTCATCCCCATTTTATTTTCTGTGTATCAGAAATCGCAATATTGTACTGACTAAATCTCTGTTCTATTTGATGGTACTGTATTCTTATGCCCGTTTTCACCATCAATTCCTAATTTTAAGTGACCCCTTTGAAAACAAAATTCCTACTATGTGTTACCATAGGGGTCACTTAAAAAATAGGGATTGATGGTAAAAACGGGCATTAGCCTTAGCCTGTTATGATGAGAGAAGTGATCGTCGGAATACATTATGAATCCGCTCTTTTCCTAACGGGACTGTGACGATACGTAACTGGCTTGTTGTAAAACAGGGTGTGACAAATAGTCACCAATAAAAGTTCCTAGTTGATAATGTATTGGATACGGGAATTATGTATTTTACAAAATTGGTAAAGCCTGGTCCGTGAGCACGTAGAATCCCGTCCAATGACCCCAAGCTACCCATCCTTATCCCTCGCGCGTAATTATATTGCTGTCGCGACTTTGGGGCTTTAGTCTTTTTTAATTCTTTGAACAGTGCCAAAAACCATTTGTGTGCATGAACATATTTGTTTGTATTGGACTGGGTGTTTTCATACATAATATGTATGACGGCGCATCGATCATTTTAGAGCGGGGTAGTCGTCCCGCTCTGACGCAACACCGAGCGCTGGCGCGCGCCCGCAGTCGAGCGCAGCCTTCATAGCGGTTACATCGATTTGCATCGCGCAACTACGCTACGTGTTCGGTGGAGTGTCTGTGATTTTCGATTAATTCTAATATCGGCAATGTAATAGAAGTAATATCTCGGTGATTATTAAAATAGCTTGGACTTAATGGTGAAAGTTCGTTTAATTTTCCTCGCCCGATTACCCACGCCAATCTACCCACTATTTGACACTATTGGCAATGGAGACCCCCGATAATGATAGAGGTACTGATCCTTCACATCAGGGTGACGTGCCTTTATCAGAAGTGGGATGCGAAGGGCAAACATCTGAGGAAAATGTCCGTGGCCGAGAGACAACGACACCGAACTTTGTGCTTCATATGGAGACCTTGTTATCAAGATTATTGTCGACGCCGCAACCGGAACGTTCAACCAGTGCCAGTACCCAGCTGATCCAGTTCAACCCTGACGACAGTGAAGCGGATATAGAAGGTTGGTGCAGAGTGACCGAGATAATAATTGACAATAGAAAATTAGAAGGCGCAGAGCTATTGCTGGTACTTACACACGCTTTGAAGGGGCGAGCTGCTTCATGCTTAACAAAGCTACAAGCTTCGCAGCTATCATGGCCTCAGATAAAAGAATTGCTGCTAGCCAAATTTGCGAAACCCATGTTGGCTCAAGACTACTTCGATGATATACTTCGATTTCAAGTTGGACCCAAGGAGACAGCGTGTGAAGCAGCTATGCGGCTCTGGAGTCTCATAGAACGCATACCACGTACCGAAATGGCCGAAGACATACAGACTGGGTTTGTAGCCGCCGTACTAAGCCAGAAGGATCCCGCCATTCGAAGAGAGCTGCACTCGCACAATGTATCAACGAGAGCCCAACTTTTTCGTATTCTTAATGGGATTTCACTGAAACGTCGACATGACATCAACGACATGACCCAAGACATCGAAACTAAGAGAGCTCGTTTTATGGAACCACGCTTTACCGGAACGTGTCACCGTTGTGGCGCTCTAGGACATAAGGCGCTAGACTGCCGTAGAAGACGTGATAATATACCGGCAGCGACCAAGACTTCGGACCTATCATCGAAGACACCGGAAACGTCGCGTTCACTCACCTGCTTCGTGTGTGGCCAACCAGGGCACCTCGCATCGACGTGTCCAGACAGAAGAGGAGGAGGAGGAGCGCCAGCGACAACCAAGGAGGTCCACGTCTGCGAGCGCAGAGCATCCAGGAGCACCTTAACTACATCATCTGGTGAGCCCGTCTCCTTTCTTTTTGATAGTGGTTCCGCTTGCTCGTTAGTGACTAGTAGCTTTGCTGAGAAGTTTCCGGGTACTTTGCATAACAATTTGGTTTGTCTAACCGGTATCGGTAAAGAGGACGTGAAATGTGTGTCGCAGGTCTTTAGCCCCGTCACTATTCAAGGGATTACGGTACCTTTACTTTTCCATATTGTTCCCGATGGTAGTATAACAGAACCCGTTATTATAGGCAGAGATTTGCTAGAAAACGATGTCCGTGTACAAATCAATAGCGATAAAATAGAGTTTTCCTTGAGCAAGAAAGTTAACTTGACCGATAAATCTGACAGTTTTGACTTTTCCATGATAGACACCGATTTAGAGGGCGACGATAAAACCGCTCTTATCAACATATTAAAAAAATATAGTGACTTCTTTATCGATGGCATACCTACACGACGTGTGACGACTGGTACTTTGCGCATAGATCCCATTGACCCTAATAAAATTGTTCAGAGGCGCCCCTACAGATTAGCACCTACGGAAAAGGAAATTGTTAAGGACAAAATAGAATCTCTTTTAAAAGCAGGTGTCATCCGCGAGAGTAACTCCCCGTTCGCTAGCCCAATCCTCCTAGTAAAAAAAAAGGACGGAACGGACAGAATGTGCGTGGATTATAGAGAACTTAACGCAAACACGCGTCCAGAACACTTTCCCCTGCCCAGGATTGACGAACAAATAGATCGTCTTCATGGTGCTCATTATTTTTCTTCCCTGGACATGGCATCCGGGTACCACCAAATTTTAGTTGACAGCGATAGCGATAGCATAGCCCGAACAGCCTTCGTGACACCTGAAGGTCAGTATGAGTATCTGGCCATGCCCTTCGGGTTACGTAACTCAGCTTCTGTATATCAGCGGTGCATAAATAAGGCCCTAGGTCCCCTAAAAGATAAAGTAGCCTTAGCGTATATGGATGATGTGCTCTGCTATTCAAGTGACGTCACCCAGGGCCTAGAACGCCTTGACAAAACACTCTTAGCGTTATCGGAAGCCGGATTTTCTTTCAATATTAAGAAATGTAAATTCATGAAGGGTCAAATCGATTATCTTGGCTATGTTATAAAATCTGGTGAAGTAGCTCCAAACCCTAAGAAGATTCAAGCCTTGGCAAATGCACCGACCCCAAAGACGGCCACACAGGTTAGGCAATTTTTGGGCCTTGCCTCCTATTTTAGGCGGTTTGTACCAAACTATACTCGTCTTGTAGGACCTCTTTACCCGCTGACAAAATTAAAGGGTCCAATAAAATGGACTGAAGCCCATGATGAGATCCATAAGAAAATTGTTAAAATACTGACGTCTGAGCCTGTGCTCACAATATTTGACCGTGATGCTCCTATCGAGCTCCACACAGACGCGAGTTCTGAAGGATACGGGGCAATACTTATACAGCGTAAAGACAATGTACCTCATGTTGTGTCGTATTTCAGCCGTCGAACGACCGACACGGAATCTAGGTATCATTCGTACGAACTAGAAACCCTGGCGGTCGTTCGAGCGGTAGAAAACTTCCGCCACTATTTATATGGACAGCATTTCACAGTCTTTACGGACTGCAATTCTCTCAAAGCGTCCAAGTCCAAAACAGACCTTACCCCGCGTGTCCATCGTTGGTGGGCCTTTCTGCAGGCCTATGACTTTGACATAGTCCACAAACAGGGTACCAGCATGGAACACGCAGACTTTTTGTCTAGAAATCTTCCTCAATCAGAATCTCCACCCGGACAGTCAGAGTTAGATAAGACACATGACACGGTAAAGAAAATTAAAGATGTCCATTTCGTTGAGTTGCACCAAGGCTGGTTGGCAGTAGAGCAGAAACGTGATAGTGAAATCCAAGACCTTATTTCAAAGCATACTAATAGGGAACTCCCCGAAGCAGTAGCTCATACATATGACATTAGGCAGGGTATACTATACAGGAAAGTAGAACGCAACAAAAGCACTTTTTGGCTTCCAATTGTCCCCAGGTCTCTTACATGGACTTTGATCAACCACGTGCATACAGAAATCATGCACTTAGGCGCAGAAAAGACCCTAGATAAACTGTACGAACAGTATTGGTTCCCACAAATGGCGAAACAAGTTCGCATGTTTGTAAGTTCATGTATTGTGTGTAAGGCTTCCAAAGGTTGCTCAGGAGCCCAACAGGTCAGGCTGCATCCCATCCCTAAAGCTGCTACGCCTTGGCACACCATCCATATAGATATCACAGGCAAACTAAGTGGAAAAAGCGATAGGAAAGAATACTCTTCTGTTATAATCGATTCCTTCACTAAGTACGTTCTCTTAGAGTATACTTCCTCTCTCGATGCTGCTAGTGCAGTTAAAGCCCTAAAGAAAGCCGTTTGTCTTTTTGGAGCCCCCAAGCGGATAATTGCCGATCAGGGTCGGTGTTACATCAGCGCCGACTTTAAGCAGTTCTGTTCTGACCACAACATCGAACTACATTTTATCGCTACGGGTTCCAGTAGGGCCAATGGTCAAGTGGAGCGAGTGATGCGCACTTTAAAGAGCCTTCTCACTATTATAGAAAATGACCCCAACAAAACATGGCGAGACGAACTTCCTGATGTCCAGCTAGCATTAAACAGTACGCGATCTCGAGTCACAGGTTACACTCCAACAGAATTGATGTTCGGTATACGCGCGCAGTCTTTAGGCATATCCCGTATAGCCCACCAAGTAGAACCAGAACAGCGTATAGATTTAGAGGAAGCTAGAAACATTGCAGCGCAAAACATTAGTAAGGCCGCGTCTTCTGAAATAGAACGATTTAACCGAGGCCGCGCAGTGGTAAAACCATTTTCTACTGGTGAGTACGTCTTCATAAAATCCAGTGAACGCAACCAGACGAAACTGCATAGGAAATTTAGGGGTCCGTTTGTAATTACTCGCGTGCTAGATCATGACCGGTATGAGCTGCGGAATATTGACGGGTCTAATAGAACGTATAAGTATGCACACGAAAATTTACGTGCGGTACCCAGAGGCTACGATGGCTTACTTGAAATAGCTACTTCTCTTACTGACTGTGACGAAGTGGCCGAGACGGCGGGCCAGGGTCAAAATGAGATGGAGAGGGTTTCGTCCGATGATGATAGTGAAACCGTGTCTGTTGATGGCTCGCGTACTTGTTCCGCTACTTCCGGAACCCTCTCTGCCTCTGAATTAGACGAGCCCTAACTTTATGTGAGTGTTATTTTTTCATTGTCCGTGTGTGTAATATTGTGTGTGAGAGACTGGGAGTACCTTTGTCGTAGTAGGTTAAGGGACTGGCTTATGATGGTCGATGTCCTAAAAGCCTGACTACATTGGGATCAAGGGATTGGTTTGGGGACTGGCTTATATTGGTCGATGTTCCTAATCAGTCTGCTGTAGCCTGTGATAGGCTGGGTTGGCCTGTGAGAGGCTGAGTTGGCCTGTGAGAGGCTGAGTTGGCCTGTGAGAGGCTGAGTTGGCCTGTGAGAGGCTGAGTTGGCCTGTGAGAGGCGTTATGGAGTTTATGGTTTGGTAAATGGTCGAAGGGACGCTGAGGGGTTGTCCGGTCCATGTCACCATATCAGATGGAGGCTGGTCGAAGGGACGCTTGCGCTCAGTTGTCCGGTCCATTATGTTGGTGTGTGTGTGTGTGTGTGCTTAATTCACCGTCTTCATAAATTATGTCAGTGATGGACGAGCGTGGGTGGGATTTACCAGTTATTCATTTTGTCCCTGCAGATTAACGGGAGGAGGAGAGTGACTGGCATATGAGATCGCACGAGGACGTGCGAATGTCAGTCTGGCCGTGACGGCGCATCGATTATTTTAGAGCGGGGTAGTCGTCCCGCTCTGACGCAACACCGAGCGCTGGCGCGCGCCCGCAGTCGAGCGCAGCCTTCATAGCGGTTACATCGATTTGCATCGCGCAACTACGCTACGTGTTCGGTGGAGTGTCTGTGATTTTCGATTAATTCTAATATCGGCAATGTAATAGAAGTAATATCTCGGTGATTATTAAAATAGCTTGGACTTAATGGTGAAAGTTCGTTTAATTTTCCTCGCCCGATTACCCACGCCAATCTACCCACTATTTGACACTATTGGCAATGGAGACCCCCGATAATGATAGAGGTACTGATCCTTCACATCAGGGTGACGTGCCTTTATGTATGTATTTACAAAAAAAAAGTATTTAAGTATGTTTATATCCGTTGTCTAGTACCCATAGTACAAGCTTTGCTTAGTTTGGGACTAGAAGCGCAGTGTAAAATGTCCAAGGATATTTATTTATTATTTATTTATTTGGTTTCTGCTTTATGTAGGCACTCCCAGTTATCATATCAGTGCACTGACGTGTTATACATAGAAAACAATCGATAAGATAATTTTATACTTATTTCTCAGATTACACGACGGAGGTTTCACTGACCCGACCGATGATGGAGAGCCAGCCAACCCGTACTGGTACAACTGGATGGCCAATATGGAGGAGTATGAGGTCGACCCTGAGTGGCAGTTCGCAGGTTAGACCAGACTTTTGTTGTAAAATCGTAGCTATTACAACTAGAGAAGGTGCAACACATTGTTTCAAGATAAACACCACCATCCTCAGATTATGGTATGGTTTGTTGATAAGGACCACCCGCATTCTTCCCGTTGATATTGTAAGAAGCATCTCATCATCATCATCTTTTCAGCCATACGACGTCCACTGCTGAACATAGGCCTCCCCCAATGA
Source organism: Ostrinia furnacalis (assembly GCF_004193835.3). Classification (NCBI taxonomy): domain Eukaryota; kingdom Metazoa; phylum Arthropoda; class Insecta; order Lepidoptera; family Crambidae; genus Ostrinia; species Ostrinia furnacalis. The sequence goes on from NW_021132495.1 coordinate 306,315, forward strand.
CTTCCACATCGCACGGTTGGTAACGGCCTGCATCCAGCGCCTTCCTGCTACCTTTATAGTCGTCGGTCCTAAGGGAGGCATCTAAGGGAGGAATATGCGAACATCAAGCCTCGCAAACCCGTCTAGCCAGCGTAGAGAGCCATATCCTTCTTGCCTTCATGGTACTCATTGCCTCAGTAAGGGCTATCGTTTTTATAATAACACTTGTCATTGACCAATGACATTATTTTACTCTACGGTGGCGCCATCTTAGCGAGTGACAATGCGATAGCGCTTCACCGATTTGCGCTCATCAGTTGGCGCCACAGTCTTAGCTACTAGCGAGTGACAGTACCTTACTCCATAGCGGCAATATCTGGTGATGGCAAATACGGTAGCCTTAATTAGACACATGTCCGTTTTCACCATCAATTCCTAATTTTCAAGGGATCCCTATGATAACACATAACAGGAATTTTGTTTTCAAAAGGGTCACTTAAAAATTAGGGTTATGGTGAAAACGGACATTAAGCTCCGTCAGTGAGGACTAAATGGTAGCCTTAATTAGACACATGTCCGTTTTCACCATCAATTCCTAATTTTTAAGGGACCGCTATGGTAACACATACAGGAATTTTGTTTTCAAAGGGGTTACTGGTATGGTATAGTCAGCTACTGCAGTAGGGAGTAAATGACCCTATGATGATGTTTGACCCTTCCTCCATAGATATCGAAGTCCCCACGCTAGACAATGTACGCAGCGCGGCTATGCTCGGCTACAAGATAGCTAACTACAACCACGTGATCTGCGTCGGGCCAACGGGTACTGGCAAGACTGTCACGATCACGTCGAAATTGTCACGCGGGCTGCACAAAAAGTTTATATGCGAGTTCATCGTGTTCTCCGCTAGGACTTCGGCTAACCAGACCCAGGTATGATTCCCGTGGGCGACACAAAAAGTTCAAGAATCAAAGGTACTGGCAAGACTGTCACGATTACGTCGAAACTGTCACGCGGGCTGCACAAGAAGTTTATATGCGAGTTCATCGTGTTCTCCGCTAGGACGTCCGCTAATCAGACCCAGGTACGATTCCCGTGGGTGACACAAAAAGTTCAAGAATCAAAGGTACTGGCAAGACTGTCACCATCACGTCGAAACTGTCACGCGGGCTGCACAAGAAGTTTATTTGCGAGTTCATCGTGTTCTCCGCTAGGACTTCGGCTAATCAGACCCAGGTACGATTAGTTCACTAGAATCTGGAATATGGATTAGCTCATTGGAACCTGGAATATGGATTAGTTCACTAGAATATGACGTATAGCTGGCCCACCGTTTACAAGACATCTTGTCTGCCCAGCCGTCGCTGACCGCTGTCAGCGTTTATTTTTATGTATTTATTTAATTTAGTTTAGTGTTACAATACTCAATACTCAAATATTTATTGCATTTCACAGTGTACATTAGGTCTTAAATATATAATTGCTTTAAAAGGCTTCATAGAAAACATACATACACTTGCGTTAGTATGATTTTTATTGCTTGTGTTAGTGGATGTCGATACCGTTCTCTCTTTTGTAACCTGTTTACTGTTAAAGAGATTATTCCGACAAATTTTTGTACATAATAAAGGGTTTTAGGGCCTACAATAAACTCACGCGCGTCTATCATAAAATAGTATGTGTGGCGTGGAAGACGAGTTTCCAGACTCGTGCTAGGGCCGGGCGTGGATATACATATAAGCGGGCGCACGAGGCGGGTGGCGACGCACATGTATTAGCGTAGGCGACTTTCCCTCCCATTTACCCGCACACCTTTCCACGTTGGCATCGTCCGTGCCAGAGCGTCAATATAATCAATCACGGCTGACCAGGTGCTTGCAGTCAACTCGACCAGGTTGTGTATCTGTCTACTACATAGACAGTGGTGACTGATTCTTCTCAGCACTGGCTCATTTATTGTCCCTAAGCAATGTTAGGGTTAATATTGGGACGTGTAAAAGAGCTTTTTAAAAGCCTAGGGGTCATCCATAAAGTACGTCACACGTAAAGAGGGGGGGAGGGGGTTGACAAAGTGTGACATGGTGTGACAAGGGGTGGGAGGGGTCCTAAGTTTCGTGACATCACATTTCAATTGTTTCAAATATTTGATATAATGTTGATTTCATAAAAAATGTACTTAATTTAAATGGAAATAANGCATTTTCATAATTAGATTTCTAATAAATCTATCTTTAAAACATTACTGTTTTTTTTACTGAGGTAGTTTTTACGACCTCTCGCGACCCCCGTATAGAGGCTTCGCAACCCCCCAGGGGGAAGCAGTCTAGTCACTAGACTATACACTTTTGTTGTAAAATCGTACTTATTACAACTAGGGAAGGTGCAACACATTGTTTCAAGATAAACACCATCATCCTCAGATTATGGTATGGTTTGTTGATAAGGACTTTACGATAGCCTTCATCAGGGCACGAAACTGGCCGAGAGATGGCGGAGTGACTCGGGCGATGAGGAGTAGTATTTAAATCGCCCCGCTCCGATGTCGCCCGTTTTGTGCGCGTCACCATAAAACTGTCCATGTTGTTGTATGCATCGACGCCGCTCCGCCGTCGCCAGTTTGTGCCCGCAAACTTAGATTTAAACACCAGCAGTGGGGAGTAAATAACCCAAAGACGATGATGGATTCTTCCTTCACAGATATCGAAGTCCCAACGCTAGACAATGTACGCAGCGCGGCTATGCTCGGCTACAAGATAGCTAACTACAACCACGTGATCTGCGTCGGGCCAACGGGCACGGGCAAGACTGTCACGATCACGTCGAAATTGTCACGCGGGCTTCACAAGAAGTTTATATGCGAGTTCATCGTGTTCTCCGCTAGGACTTCGGCTAATCAGACGCAGGTATGATTAGTAGCACTTTATTGGAATATTATAAGCTTTACTGTACCTCTAGTAGGAAAAACTTTCGAGTTCGTTTCGTTGCGTATTCAAAGTGTCATCGAAAAATTTTGTATGAAAAATTAAACAGCGCCCCCTAGGGCGGCTATAATATAGGAGGCGCTGTTTAATTTTTCATACAAAATTTTTCGATGACACTTTGAATACGCAACGAAACGAACTCGAAAGTTTTTCCTACTAGAGGTACTGGATATCGAAAGGTCGATGCTTGGCATCTGAAATGAGGTCATTCGACAGAAGGCCGTTACTGTAAAATGCTTCTTATAAATATACATACGCTTGCGTCAGTGTGATTTTATTAGGAGTACACACTATAAAAGTTTGGCGGTCGACGGGTAATGATCTAGCGACTTACAAATCGGCAATTCGATGTCGACACCGTTCGCTCTTTAAGTAAGAAGAATCATAGATGGCGCTTTACAAACTTTTTATAGAGATGGCGCTAAACATGTGTTGGTTTGGAACACCTTTATCTGTCTAATCAACTGAGGGCTGAGTGTGAGTTTACATCAAACGCGCTCACTAGAGTCACTAGTGAGCACGTTAAAAATGTATTAAAATTTTAGTTTTTGAACGTTTCCCGCTAGGGGCGCTGTATAATCCATTTAATGTTATTTTTTGACGCGCTCACTAGTGAGCGCGTTTGATGTAAACTTACACAAAGGCCCTCTGGTCAATCGTTCCCAGGACGTGATAGACAGCAAGTTGGAGCGGNCAGGTGACGTCACACTAGGGAGGGGGGGGGGTCTCAGAAATGTGACCACCTGTGACAAGGACGGAGGGGGGGGTAAAAAAATCATGAAATTCGTGTGACGTACTTTATGGATGGCCCCCTATATGCAAAAAAAAAAAATGAGTTTATAATCTTTCCAGGACGTGATAGACAGCAAGTTGGAGCGTCGGCGGCGCGGCGTGTTCGGGCCGCCGCCCACCAAGCGGCAGGTGTTCTTCATCGACGACCTCAACATGCCCGCGCTGGAGGTGTACGGCGCGCAGCCGCCCATCGAGCTGCTCAGGCAGTTCATGGACTTCTCTGGTGAGTGCTGAGAAAAGGGGAGAAGAAGGGAGGAGGGGAGATGAAGCTGGCAGGCTCCAGGCGAGACGCAGAGACATAGGACACGACACGAGAGAAGATGTGCGGCGAAGCTGACAGGCTCCACTCGAGATACTAAGACACAGGAGATGAGACTATAGCAGAGGGAGCGAGACGAAATGAGACTATAGGAGAGGCGAGACTAAAGAGAGGAGACGAGACTATCGGAGCGTCACCACGCTACAATCGCTCTGTTATCGCTCTGTAGCCGCGTTGTTATTGTGCAGCAGTCGGGTCACTATAGCGCTGCAGTCGCGCCGTTAGCGCTCTGTAGTCTCGTGGCAGACGCATCGTTATTGCTTTGTAGTCTCGTCACTATCGCGTCGCGTCCCAGGCCGTGGCAGCAAGCTGGAGCGGCGGCGGCGCGGCGTGTTCGGGCCGCCGCCCACCAAGCGGCAGGTGTTCTTCATCGACGACCTCAACATGCCCGCGCTGGAGGTGTACGGCGCGCAGCCGCCCATCGAGCTGCTCAGGCAGTTCATGGACTTCTCCGGTGAGTGCTGCTGCCAGTAGACGAGCCAGGAGTAGAGACAGGAGACGAGACGAGGCTAGAGGAGACTAGAGGAGAGGTGTACGGCGCGCAGCCGCCCATCGAGCTGCTCCGGCAGTTCATGGACTTCTCCGGTGAGTGCTGCTGCCAGTAGACGAGCCAGGAGTAGAGACAGGAGACGAGACGAGAGGAGACGAAACTAGTTGAGACGAGGCGAGAGGAGGAGGCTCCAGTCGAGACATTGAGACACAAGAAAAGATACGAGACTTGGAGAGGAGACGAGACGAGACGAGACTAGAGGAGAGGAGACGAGACGAGAGGAGCATCACCACGCTACAGTCGCTATGTAGTCGCGTCGTTATTGTGCAGCAGTCGGGTCACTATAGCGCTGCAGTCGCGCAGTTAGCGCTCTGTAGTCTCGTGGCAGTCGCATCGTTATTGCTCTGTAGTCGTGTCGCTATCGCGTTGCAGTCGTGTCACTATTACGCTGCAGTCGCGCTGCAGTCGCACTGTTATCGAGCTCCAGCAGTTGCGCTGTTGTCAAGCAGTAGTCGTGTCACTATCTCGCTGAAGTCGTAGTCGCTCTGTCATCGCGCTGCAGTCGCGCCTTGTCGCTCTCGCCGCGTGCCTCAGCGTCCCAGGCCGTGGCAGCAAGCTGGAGCGGCGGCGGCGCGGCGTGTTCGGGCCGCCGCCCACCAAGCGGCAGGTGTTCTTCATCGACGACCTCAACATGCCCGCGCTGGAGGTGTACGGCGCGCAGCCGCCCATCGAGCTGCTCAGGCAGTTCATGGACTTCTCGGGTGAGTGCTGAGAAAAGGGGAGATGAAGGGAGGAGGGGAGATGAAGCTGGCAGGCTCCAGGCGAGACGCAGAGACAGGAGACGAGACGAGATGAGACGAGACTAGGAGACGAGACGAGACGAGACTAGAGGAGAGGAAACGAGACGAGAGGAGAGTCACCACGCTACAGTCGCTATGTAGTCGCGTCGTTATTGTGCAGCAGTCGGGTCACTATAGCGCTGCAGTCGCGCCGTTAGCGCTCTGTAGTCTCGTGGCAGACGCATCGTTATTGCTCTGTAGTCGCGTCGCTATCGCGTTGCAGTCGTGTCACTATTACGCTACAGTCGCGCTGCAGTCTCTCTGTCGCGCTGCAGTCGCTCTGTTATCGCGCCGCAGCAGTTGCGCTGTTGTCAAGTAGAAGTCGTGTCACTATCTCGCTGAAGTCGTAGTCGCTCTGTCATCGCGCTGCAGTCGCGCCATGGTCTCTCTCGCCGCGTGCCTCAGCGTCCCAGGCCGTGGCAGCAAGCTGGAGCGGCGGCGGCGCGGCGTGTTCGGGCCGCCGCCCACCAAGCGGCAGGTGTTCTTCATCGACGACCTCAACATGCCCGCGCTGGAGGTGTACGGCGCGCAGCCGCCCATCGAGCTGCTCCGCCAGTTCATGGACTTCTCCGGTGAGTGCCGCAGCCTGAGCCTGGAGACGAGAGAGGGTGAGGTGAAGCTAGTAGGCTCCTGGCGAGACGCAGAGATACAGGAGACGAGACTAGAGGAGACGAAACTAGAGGAGACGAGGCGAGAGGAGCAGGCTCCAGTCGAGACATTGAGACACAAGAGACGAGACGAAACGAAACGAGAAGAGACGAGACGAAAAGAGAAGAGAAGAGACGAGACGAGACGAAACGAAACGAGAAGAGACGAGACGAGACTAGGAGACGAGACGAGACTAGAGGAGACGAGACGAGAGGAGCGTCACCACGCTACAATCGCTCTGTTATCGCTCTGTAGCCGCGTTGTTATTGTGCAGCAGTCGGGTCACTATAGCGCTGCAGTCGCGCCGTTAGCGCTCTGTAGTCTCGTGGCAGTCGCATCGTTATTGCTCTGTAGTCGCATCGCTATCGCGTTGCAATCGAGTCACTATTACGCTGTAGTCGCGCTGTTATCGCGCCGCAGCAGTTGCGCTGTTGTCAAGCAGTAGTCGTGTCACTATCTCGCTGAAGTCGTAGTCGCTCTGTCATCGCACTGCAGTCGCGCCGCTGTCGCTCTNGTGACCAACGTAGACTTGACATGACTGTCTTATACTAACACATCTTGAAGGCCGTTTTAACCAAAGCGGAGACTGTGTTGAAACAAGTGACATAACAGGCAGGTTTATTATCATCATCATCATCAGCCACAGGACATCCACTGCTAAACGTAGGCCTCCCCCCTATGATTTCCAGATTGGACGGTTAGCAGCTGCATCCAGCGACATTCCTGCAACCTTTATAAGGCAGGTACAGGCAGGTTATTTCGGAGTGTATTGTAATACTGTATTTAAGTGGAGCGGAGCGGAGATGTGTGCAAATTTTTCATTTTCAGAAAGGATCTTCTCGTTTTCACCCCGCTCCATCCCGCTCAGTGCGATGCATTTTGTATCAACATATTTTTTCTCCGCTCCAATCAACCGTTTCAACTGAAGCTGACCGGAAACTATAGTGGAAAATAACGAAATTCTATCGCTTGCTTTTAATGTTTCGTCTTCTCTCGCCTCGTCTGTGCCTTCGCACACTAACCTTAATTTAAGTAAGTGAAATCAAATGTATCTAGGCTAAGTTTTATTAAGTAATAAATTTATTCTTATTCTTATTCTTATTCTTATTCTTATTCTTGTGGGAAAGGTCCTTGCAGCGAGGGCCTTAAATGAAATAAAAAGCTTTTTTTAATCATAAAACTTATGTTTGTCCCAGGCTGGTACGACCGCACGAACATCGGCGAATTCAAGATGCTGGTGGACGTGGGTATCGTGGCCGCCATGGGCCCGCCCGGCGGCGGCCGCAACCCCGTCACCATGCGCCTCATGCGACACTTCCACTACGTCTCCTTCACCGAGATGGAGTACGCCAGCAAGGTAGGAGCGTAGTCTACAGCGCTACAGTCGCGTCACTGTCGCGCTACAGTCGCGTCACTATCGGGTTCAGTTCAAGATGCTGGTGGACGTGGGCATCGTGGCCGCCATGGGCCCGCCCGGCGGCGGCCGCAACCCCGTCACCATGCGCCTCATGCGACACTTCCACTACGTCTCCTTCACCGAGATGGAGTACGCCAGCAAGGTAGGACGTAGTCTACAGCGCTACAGTCGCGTCACTGTCGCGCTACAGTCGCGTCACTATCGGGTTCAGTTCAAGATGCTGGTGGACGTGGGCATCGTGGCCGCCATGGGCCCGCCCGGCGGCGGCCGCAACCCCGTCACCATGCGCCTCATGCGACACTTCCACTACGTCTCCTTCACCGAGATGGAGTACGCCAGCAAGGTAGGGACGTAGTCTACAGCGCTACAGTCGCGTCACTGTCGCGCTACAGTTGCGTCACTATCGCGCTTCAGTCGCGTCACTATTGCGCTACAGTCGCGTCACTGTCGCGCTACAGTCGCGTCACTGTCGCGCTACAGTCGCGTCAATGTCGCGCTACAGTCGCGTCTCTGTCGCGCTACAGTCGCGTCACTGTCGCGCTACAGTTGCGTCACTGTCGCGCTACAGTCGCGTCACTATCGCGCTACAGTTGCGTCACTATCGCGCTTCAGTCGCGTCACTATTGCGCTACAGTCGCGTCACTGTCGCGCTACAGTCGCGTCACTGTCGAGCTACAGTCGCGTCACTATCGCGCTACAGTCGCGTCACTATCGCCCTACAGTCGCGGCACTTTCGCGCTACAGTCGCGTAACTGTCGCGCTACAGTCGTGTCACTATCGCGCTACAGTCGTGTCACTGTCGCGCTACAGTCGCGTCACTATCGGGTTCAGTTCAAGATGCTGGTGGACGTGGGCATCGTGGCCGCCATGGGCCCGCCCGGCGGCGGCCGCAACCCCGTCACCATGCGCCTCATGCGACACTTCCACTACGTCTCCTTCACCGAGATGGAGTACGCTAGCAAGGTCAGAACAAAATAGTCGAGTCTTGTAGCCGCGTCACCATTGCGCTACAGTCGCGACACTATCGCGCTACAGTCGCGTCACTATCGCGCTACAGTCGCGTCACTGTCGCGCTACAGTCGCGTCACTATCGCGCTACAGTCGAGTCACTATGGCGCTCGCTGCAGTCGCGCCGTTATCGCGCATCAGTCGTGTCATCAGTGTTGTTAACATTCTCAGAATTGGTGTACGCTAGCAAGGTCAGAACTAACAGTCAAGCGCATGTATACATTTGTGTGACTGAATAGCTTCCATCACCATCAGATAAGAGGACCCCCTACGGTTTTCGCCGCGAAGCTAATGTCGAGGGGCTGTCGACGCGCTGGCGTCGTGTTATTTAGTAAATTAAAAGAGAGAGGGCTCATCGCGTCTACATTGCGCAGACGCTGGCGACACCAAGGCTTTCGAAAAACGCTAGTGTGAGGCTAAGTGTGAGGCTAATATGCCTCACAGTCACAGATCTCGTCAAACTGTTTTTATCGCAATGATGTTCTGTCAATGTGGCGCTGAAATCGCGCCATTATTGCGCTGCACTTTGAGCATGCAAAGTAAAGCAGAAAACTAGGCTTCTACCTCATATTTCCTTATATTAACAAAATACTATTGTTCTAGTACGCAATATTCAACACAATCCTGTGCTCGTGGACGCGCTTCATCGAGAAAGACGTGAAAGTCCGCGAGGGGCCGTTCCTCAAAGCATCCATAGACATCTTTGCGTCGCTGGTGGAGGAACTGCTTCCCACGCCTACCAAGTCGCACTACACCTTCAACCTGCGAGACCTGAGCAAGGTGTTCCAGGGGATACTTATGATGGATCCACATGCCGTCAAGGTACGCAGTATACATGCATAGGCCCGGTTTCCACCTTGATGGAGCAGAGCGGAGAAATGTTTTGAACAGCAGCCATGAAATCTGATTATTTATTCAAATCATTTCTGCGCTCCACTTTGCCGTGGTGGAAACCGGGCCTTAGAGTAGTTTTGAAGTGAGCAGTGCAGAGCAGCGGCGGAAGATTGAAGCATTGCGCACCGAGTGGTAGTGGAAGAGTTAAATATATCTGGCGGTGTCAAACTTCAACAACAGTGGCGTTGTCAGTAGCATCATCAAATCCTCCTGAGTGCACTCACTGTACTGCAATCCTCTTGTGGCGGAGTTTTGGGCTGACACTGTGTAGGTTTGTTGTCGACACGAAAAGAAGAAGACTTCAACAAGAGTACACATGTGCTTCAGATATTAAAACAGTGATGTAGTAATCGTGGCACTATTATATCACATGTCACTACTTTCGCTATTACTACTTAGATAATAATATATTGGACTTTAATAACATGTCTTAACGCCCACACCAACTGTTTAAAGTTTTAATCATCTAGCCGTCATTTGAGTACTTTTATTGTGAAGGGATATGCTTTTCTAGGACGAAGACGACGTGATCCGACTATGGTACCATGAGCACCAGCGCGTGTATCAAGATCGTTTGGTTTGCACAGAAGATCGCGTTTGGTTCGTGAAGTAAGTATTACCTTTCCAGACGGTGTCCATATTCATGGTTTTATACCACCCCGCCCACGAGTTCTAAAACTTTTTTGGTGTAGTTATATTACATAGAATAATAAAAAAAAATAAGCGCTCAAATCAGTCACGGTACGGGAGAGGTGACAGACATAATAATATTATGACGTGACAGAGCATATGACCGAAATACGTCACCGACACTACGAGAGATTATTTGATTGAAAGGCTTTCTGGTGTAAAATAAAATTATATTGTATAATAAAATCAAATTACATGTTGTTTATTTCGAAGTAGAAAAGTCAAGAAGAAGAGAAAAAAGTGACAGTCGTAAAATAATAAAAATAAAAAGAAGTTTCTCGCCAGCCAGGCGAGCGGCCAAGGAGTTTGGTCGTACCTTTGCGACCTCTATTACAATTTCACTAGGCCGTATGCAAACAGACCTGTACAGCATATGAATCTGTAGGAGAATTGAAGTCTCGCTGACGTTTGACGTTACAAAAACACCTTCCCGTGCCGCTCCCCTACTGAGGTAGACACTTTTGATTTGACGACTCAGCACTGACTGAGTCGTCAAATGCTACACTGATATCCGTTTTCACCATCAATCCCTAATTTTTAAGTGACCCCTATGAAAATAAAATTCCTGTTATGTGTTATCATAGGGGTCACTTAAAAATTAGGGATTGATGGTGAAAACGAGCATAAGGCTGAGTTGCACCACCTAACTTTAACGGTAAGTATAATGATAACCAGTGCTTTTTGTATGGAATTTGACAGATTTTTGACGTTTGTTAAAGTCAAAGTAAGATGATAACCTAGCCTTATTTTGTTATTTATATAGCCTGCTGAACAAGAAGATTCGTACGGAGTTTGGGAAGAAGGCAGCGGAGGTGGTTGGCGGTAGACTGATGCTGTTCGGAGACTTTATGGACATCGGCGCGGATGAACGGAAGTACGTCGAGATTACTGACCAGGAGGAGGTGAATACTTGTCATTTATCATTGTTGATACTATAAAATAAGCATAGAAGTCAATCAGTTTCAACCAAAGGACGTCCATTTGGACTAAGACCTTCCTCAAGGCTGGGCAGAGCAGTCGCTTCTGAAATAAGTCTAGAGCAGTTGAACATTTTGTGAGATTATTTACTAGATCCAATCGGAGAATTTGAGATCCGTAGGAGAATCAAAGTAACCGTCATAGCCCACAGAATTGCCAATTAAGTGGTTGTGGGCGGGACACTTGTGTAGCTCATAGATTTGAAAGCCTTTGGACAGAAAAGTTGGAGTCGTTGTGACAATCCTTTGGAGAGTCCAGTCTTTATCCAGTAGTCTTTTGGCTAAAATGAACGAACAAATTACATACCACAATTTCGTATTCCAGATGGACTACGTGCTAAGCCACTACCTAGTGGAATACAACTTATCCACAACGGTTCCATTGGATCTGGTGCTGTTTGAAGATGCCGTGGGTCATCTGTGTCGGGTTGCCCGCATTATGAGGCAGCCGATGGCTAATGCTTTGTTGCTTGGGATGGGTGGCTCTGGTGATTATAAATAGAATGATTTTTACCTTAAAGATATCTTAGGGTCTAGAAGCGAAAGGTCTTGAGGTCGCGTGTTAATTAACCCAAATTTAATTATCGTCACCATTAGCTAGCCTATGATGCGCGCCATTATATCGTTTTATCGAGATTTCTGACGGCAAGATGGGCTTGCCTCATTTGTCACACACGTCGATAAGATTATATTGTGATGCGCATCCTAAGCCGGATGGTCATTTATTTAGTGAATGCAGGATCACGACCATCTCTAATTTACTAGAGGCAAATGGGGCATTTGGCTTATTAACTTACTCCTATTCCATAGATGATGGGACTTAGTAGGGGTAACTTTGTTGCTTCTTCACGGAAAGAGTGGGAAAGATCCTATTTGACTCTGCGTAGTACACGACTAAAGGCATCTAAATCGACTCTTATTTAATGCATAACATAATAATCCTACTAATATTATAAATGCGAAAGTTTATGTCTAGATATCTGGATGGATGTTTGTTACTCTTTCACGCAAAAACTACTGAACGGATTTTGATGTATCTATAACGCAGAATAACATATTATAGGCTTTAATTTATGACGATCTGTGACAAACTAAAGTTCACGCGGGTGAAGCCGCGGGCAAAAGATGGTTAGTAAATAAAATGTCTTTCAGGTCGTCAGTCCCTCTCCCGTCTTGCCGCCAACATGGCGGAGCTGACGTGCATCCAGATTGAGATCACCAAAGCGTACGGCCAGACCGAGTGGCGCGACGACCTCAAGCAAACCATGATGAAGGCAGGCGCTGACAACCGCGGCATTGTGTTCCTGTTTTCGGACGCGCAGGTCAGTGACATATACAGGGTGGAAACGTTAAGTGATCTCACTTGATTATTTCTAAACTATACAAGATATCGAAAAAGTGATTACTGATTTTGAAAGTGCTTCACGAGCTCTATCCAACGGTACCAATAATAGGTTACAAAATAAACTGGATCCATCCGAAAATACAATGTTTCCAGCTTTCATACATTTAGTATAGCCACAGTCATGACACTCGTGTCTTGATATTATAGCAAGTAAAGCCTAAAACCAATGTATTCAAAGGATAATTTTAAATAAGAATGCAATTTACGAGTTCATTTTAAGTGTTTATTATTTAATAAAAAAACTTAATACTTTTAATATTGTTTGGCTGGCATACATTTAGTATGGAGGCTGGAAACATTTAATTTTTGGATAGATCCAGTTAATTCTGTAACTTATTATTGGTACCGTTGGATAGAGCTAGTGAAGCTTTTCGATATCTTGTATAGTTTAGAAATAATTGATTTTTTTTTATGTGACAGGAGGCAAACGAGCAGACGGATCCCCTGATGGGTGAATCACCTGGTGATGAATGAGATTACTTATCGTTTCCACCCTGTATAGTTCAATGAAGACTAAACACGACAACAATAGATAAAACAACGGGCGGTCGTGCCTTTATAAGCGCATGCAGGTCCGCATTGGACGTCTAGAGCGCGCACAAGTTTAAGCGTAGGTCCTAAAGTCTTTGACTAATATTCAAAGTCACGAAAAAGTGTAACGTGTAGCTACAAGAACACAATGTTCTAGCTCTGGTATAAATTAACTACAACGAACTGTCCCACCCGTGACATTGACAGGGGGGCGCCACCGTCATTACCGGATCGCTGGTTCCGATTTTTGCCACTTTGGAAACTATATTATAGTTGAACGATAGTGGCGCCTCCTGTCAATGTGTTTCGTGGGACAGTTAAGTGAAGTTCATCTATAACTAAATTTTTCAATTAACTCTAAACAAGGTTCTTAGCAGTTTTGACATAAACAATCGTGTTGACGAAAAGCGACGTCATAACCTCACACAGGTTATGACGTCGCTTTTCGTCAACAAAATCAAAATCTATGGAGTAGTTTTCTATCCGTTTATAAAAATATCTCAATAGACTAGCCTATTGATTGGTGCATTAACCCGTTGTTACTTACTCCAGATAAAAATGGAGTCCTTCCTGGAAGACCTGAACAACATCCTCAGCTCAGGCGACGTTCCAAACATCTACGAGGCGGAGGATCTCGACAAGATCTACATGTCAGTGCGGCACGCTGTTATGGAGATGAATCTGGCGGCGACCAAGACCAACCTGTTCGCTTGCTACCAGCGCCGCGTCCGCAGCAACCTGCATATTGTGGTGGTCATGAGTCCTGTGGGAGAGGTGAGTCGGAATTTATACAAAGTGACTCACGAAGGACAGCACCCCATTTGACGAGCGACTGAACTAACCCTGACCTTCGGTATGACCTTAATCTTGAGGTTATGACTCCGTGGGTGAGGTAAGTGTGTGTTAATTGCGCTTACCAGTTAGCGCCACTAACGAGTAAGGTCATGTCATTTGCTTGTAGCTAAAATAGTGATGGTTACTGGTGAGCACTGAAGCTTTAGGACGACAATCCCATTTGTAATCACTAGGTTGGTGCTACTGTCAAGTGTGATCCTACAACTCACCAGTGCAGCAGTGGTGACAACTGGTGAGCGCAATCAAGAAGAGCGCCTCATTGAACGCTTCATTCTAGCCCTTACATGCTGGGTTGGCTGTAAAATTAGATTTTAGTCACTTTTAGCTGACTTGAGTGACATCTACCCTATTTAAAGTCAAACTAGACAAGATCTACATGTCGGTGCGGCACGCAGTCTTGGAGATGAACCTGGCGGCCACGAAGACCAACCTGTTCGCTTGCTACCAGCGCCGCGTCCGGAGCAACCTGCATATTGTGGTGGTCATGAGCCCTGTGGGAGAGGTGAGTGTATTTACTTTAGTTATTCCTTGTCCTAGGTGAGCGACGGTATGTGACATGAAGCGATGCTACGCTACATAATGCGACCAATACTAGATTACTAGATTTAGTAGCTTTGAAACCAATAAAAGCCGCAGCAAATATGCATACGCTACTTTTAGCATCTGCGATCGGCATTTTGCGACTGTATCGATACAGCATATACGTTCAGACGCGGTATCAGAAGCGCGCGTTTTAGCGACTTCTGTCGCTGCGTCCAGCTTCGGAAAAGCGACTCAATCGCTGCGTTTGGCGCTCTTACTTAAGTGTGCGCCGTGGAATATGTGGTCGATGCATTCAGCTTCTAAAAAGCGACTAATTCGGCGATCGCGAATGCTAAAAGTACTATGTCTTTAAATTGTCAGCCAATTGAACTCGTGACCTGATGACGTCATAGTCCTCTTCGCTGTACAAAATCTTCGGGAGAGTCGCTTTTTGACTGCTCTTAGAAATGTCAGTTGACTAGAGTGACCGCAACCCTATTTAAAGTCAAACTAGTCAAGATATACATGTCGGTGCGGCACGCTGTTATGGAGATGAACTTGGCGGCCACCAAGACCAACCTGTTCGCTTGCTACCAGCGCCGCGTCCGCAGCAACCTGCATATTGTGGTGGTCATGAGTCCTGTGGGAGAGGTGAGTTCTTAGTTAGCCGTGAAGTTAGATTTAGTAGCTTTGAAACCAATGCAAGCCGCAGCAGATATGCATACGCTACTTCATTGGCGATCGGCATTTTGCGACTGTATCGATGCAGCATATACGTTCGGACTTGGTATCAGAATCGCAGGAGCAACCTGCATATTGTGGTAGTCATGAGTCCCGTGGGAGAGGTGAGTTCTTAATTACAGATCTATAACTAGCATAATAGACTGATCAAGTAAAATCGGCAGTGGGAAACCGCGTATCTGACTACACCAGGCAAGTCTGCTAACAGAGGTAGATGGCGGGACATCGTGCGGAGAGCTGTGCGCCTCTACAACCGACGTGGTCACACCACAATGACTTTGGAGAGAGCGGAACGACTTAGAAGAAGAAAAAGCGTAACTGAGTCCGTGCCTGAGGTATGGGAGCGGCACGGTGACATGACGTAACAGAGCATACATGGCTGAAGCCCATTTGAAGTCTCGCTGACCTTTGACGTCAAAAAATTCCTCCCGTGCTGCTTCCATGCCTCCTATAGCTCAAGCACTGACAATGACTGAAGAAATAGAAAAGGCAGTTGTTTGAAAAATATTCAAACAACTGCCCTTATCCTAAGCGATATCTAAGTCGAAACTTAGGTCTGATAACCGCTTGTGAACAAAAATTATCAATCTCTGAAGTTCATATTTTGGCTGTAACCCATTTTTTACGTCCTAAATAAATAATTTATGCAAATAAAGATTGGGACGTTGTATACAGATATTCCGCGCGCGCCTCCGCCAGTTCCCGTCGCTGGTGAACTGCTGCACCATCGACTGGTTCAGCGAGTGGCCCAAGTCGGCGCTGGAGTCGGTCGCCACGCACTTCTTCCACAACATGGGCGAGCTCGTCACCACCGACGAGATCATCGACTCCATGGTGGTGAGTGACCTAAACAATACCCTAGTTTCTTTGTCAGACGGTTGGAAATGACATGCTAAAGCTCAAAATTAGCTGATGACTCTAAAAGCACGAGAGCCGTGACACTTCTGGTGGTGCCGCGAGACACTTCTGGCGCTGCTGCGAGACACTTCTGGCGGTGCCGCGAGACACTTCTGGCGGTGCCGCGAGACACTTCTGGCGGTGCCGTGAGATTATTCTGGCCTGCACGCTAACTTTGACAAAGCCTCTAAGAAGAAAATGCTTCAAACAAAACCCTAAGCGCCGTCAAGTTGCCATGAGAGCCGGAACGCGATTGCTTCTAGCAGCGCCGTGCGACGTTTGACAGCTCCACCCGATGACATGCGTCTACAGACGCTAGCGTTCTCGACGATTTAGGGATGCTTGGAATCTAATGTTTTACCAGAACTACGCTTCGCCGCGCTTTAGCGAGTCTGCGCTGACCCAAATAGGCTGACAGGTGATGAATGCAGAATATGAATATTACTCCGCGCGCACCTTCGCCAGTTTCCTTCTCTTTTTCTCTTTTCTTCACATGGGCGAGCTCGTCACCTCCGACGAGATCATCGACTCCATGGTGGTGAGTGACTGAACTAAACCCTAATGTCTATGTCGTACGGTTGGAAATGACATGTCACAGTTCAAAATTAGCAAACAGAAGCCATTTGCAAGCGCCGTCAAGCCGAGACTCTTCTCAGTACGCGATTGCTCCTAGCAGCGCCGCGCAGCGCTTCACAGCTCCGCCCGATGACATTTGTCTACAGACGCAAGCATTCTCGACGAACGACGAATTAGGGATGCTTGGAATCCAAAGCCTTACCAGAACTACGCTTCGCCGCGCTTTGTCAGGTCTGCGCTGAGCCAAGCAGCCTGGACAGGTGCTGAATGCAGCAGTTGGATGCTCTTCGACAGGTATTGAACGCAGCATTTGACAGGTATTTTATTCCGCGCGCACCTACGTCAGTTTCCTTCTCTGGTGATCTCTTAGCGACGCTTGGAATCTCATGCTTTGCGACCAGAATTGAGATTCCGAGGATCACTGGAGCCGTCCAGAAATCCGGAGCTGTCAAGCGACGCTGCCAAGACTATTCGTGTGCGGGTTCTCGTGGCATCTCGCTGTTTGTTCATTTTATCCTTGTTATGACAAAAAAATAGGGTTTTATCTAAGTTGTTTTCTTGGTCTTCTAGTAACACGTCCCCAAGTCTGCACTGATACTAAAAGATCTACTAAACTGTATTCGTTACTCATTCCGTGGGTAGACACTCATCATCATCATCATTTCAGCCATAGGACGTCCACTGCTGAACATAGGCCTCCCCCAATGACTTCCACATCGCACGGTTGGTAGCGGGCAGACACTAATTACACCTAATCCCTTCCAGTCGGTGTGCTGCTTCGCCCACCAGTCCGTCGTCGACGCCAGCGCCAGATTCCTGGCTCAACTGAACCGGCTCAACTACGTCACGCCCATGTCGTACATGGAAATGCTTGGCGCCTACGCGGAGATGTTTCGCAAGCAGCGCCAGAACATACTCAACGAGTCCAATGCGCTTAAGACTGGTAAGATACTGCTGCTCGACTTTGACACTTATTAGTACAGGCGTAGCACTCAACTCAGTATGTTCTTGCTATAATAGAGCGGTGCAAGATGGTATGTGTTTCAGTCAGGTCTGTTTTCCACCAAAGCAGAGCGGGGCTCTAGTGTTCACAGCGATGGACACGAGAGTATTAGAATTCCCGCTAACCCGATAAGTCCTAGGTTCACATTACAAATCAACACAAAACTCGATTTAATCTCAGTTATGGATACTGTTCCCGTGATTGATATAAATATTCAATCATTCAATCAGAAGCCTCCATCTATGCTTGAAATTCAACCGAGTTTGATCTTCGTCCTGTATGTCCTCTTACAATAAATGCATACTCCACGTCACAGGTTTGGACAAGCTGAACCAGACGGAAGTAGAAGTGAAGCAGCTACAAATAGAGTTGGCCGAGCTGAAACCACTCATGGAAAAGGCTGCCGAGGAGACCAGGAAGGTCATCGACCAGATCGCCATCGACACGGTGGGTGGAGAGAAGAGAGGAAAAACTAATTGATGAACTGGCTAAGGAAAATAGAAAACAGACACGGGTCCCATACATTTAAAAAAAATAAGGCTTCAGTAAAAACATTTTTTTTTCAGTTATTTAAAAAGTTCAGCTATCGTAAAAACTAGGTCATCAATGTATGTTTTATTTGCATTTTATTACTACTATTTGAGCTGTTCCTTAAAATGAGGTGAAAAATATACTACTACGTCTAATAAGTAGTTCTGATGTTATTGTTGAACAAGGAACCACTGTGGTCCAACTTTATGTTACACAAATAGGTTATCGATGATTAAATATATTAAATCAACCCTGATTTGAGGTTCTTTCGCGATAAAATCGTAATGTTTGGTTTCCCCTGGCAGACTGTATTTTATTTTAGCATTATTTTTGTTAAACGTGTTTTGCTTTTTATCAGGCTATAGCAGAAGAGGCCCGCATCAAAGTAGAAAAGGAACAGTCAGTGGCAGAGAAAATGGCCGCGGAAACCACCGCTATGGCTGAGGACGCGCAGAGAGACTTGGGTGCGTTTAATATCAATCAAATTCAAATTCTTTATTTCACCATGGTGCATACCAACATGTTGGTATGCAAAAGTTCTTTCATATGAGACATAGACCGATAACATGGACCCTGCTATAGGGTATTGCAACATGAGATTATATTTCAAAATCATAATCAAAAATATTTATTCAGTTTAGACCACAAGTGACACTTATGATGATGAGTGGCAAGTGGCACTTTAATAAGTACAATATCTAATCATGTTTATGTAAACACTATATTACTTAAAAAGTTATTAGTCCAGTCAATGAATGCTTTAACGACGGTGTAGAGAGAAATCCGTGGAACACAATTTCTGACCTCGGGACTTTATTTAGACTAGTTAGGAGGTGAACATAGCAAAAGTCCCCGCCCTTAGCCCTTAAGCCGGCGGGGAAAGGGGGGTTTAAAGGTACCACTTTTCGGTTTTTCGCTTAATCCTCGGAAACTATGAGTCCTAGTGACATGACTACTATCAACCAAAAAAAGCTTATTCAATTTGCTACAGGTGAGAGACTCAAGTTTTTCTATATCTTGTACTAGCTGACCCGGCGAACTTTGTTCCGCCTTAATGGCAATAAATAAGCAGACTTTTTTTTTATTTCAAACGGGATAAAAAGTGTCCTATGTCCTTCTCCTGGCTCTAAACTACCTCCCTGACAATTTTCAGCTAAATCGGTTCAGCCGTTCTTGAGTTATAAGTGGAGTAACTAACACGACTTTCTTTTATACAGTGTGAGTCACGTTAAAGTGTACATATGAAAATAGATAAAACTAGACCTATTTTTATCGACAAAAAAGAGGTCAAAAAATTTTTGACATTTTTTTTTAATTTTTTATAGAATTTTTTTTCTTCCAATTACTTATTGTAAAGAAAACGTAATAACTTTTAAACTAAGCGGTATATCCTGATAAAATAAAAACATTAATAATGCTAAATAACAGGCGATACTGAAAAAATACATAAAATACCCAGAAAATGCCAACAAATAATAAAAAAAGAGACTTTTTGAAAAAAAAAACTGCTTAAAAATTCGTATTTTTTTGGTTATTTGATAAATTTCTCAAAAAAATGCCCCTATAACAGGTGGTTTTTATTACTTTGTATTATTCTCTATCGTATTATCTTTGTAAAACCAAAAATCGCATGTCTCTATCCCTATCACAACATTTGCTATGATCGTTTGAACAAAGGCCTGCCACAACATTATTCTCCGCTAAAGGTAGAGATAAATTTAATTTTACCTAAAATGCTTATTTTACTTCGAAATATTTTGTTTTTATTTGCAATCTAACTTGTTTTTATCAAAATTACAAATCTAGAGCCATTTTCATTTTCGTTGTTAACGAAGCGTTGAATGGCGCGCCCGGAGAGGCTTAGTTCAAACAATCATTGCAAACGTTGTGATAGGGATAAAGACATGCGATTTTCGGTTTAACGAAGGTAATACGATAGAGAATAATACAAAGTAATAAAAACCACCAGTTATAGGGGAATTTTTTGGAGAAATTTATCAAATAACCAAAAAAACACGAATTTTTAAGCAGATTTTTTTCAAAAAGTATCATTTTTTATTATTTTTTGGCCTTTTTTGTGTATTTTATGTATTTTTTTAGTATCGCCTGTTATTAAGCATTATTACTGTTTTTATTTTATCAGGATATACCGCTGAGTTTAAAAGTTATTACGTTTTCTTTACAATAAGTAATTGGAAGAAAAAAAAATCGATAAAAAATTAAAAAAAAATCTCAAAAATTTTTTGACCTCTTTTTTGTCGATAAAAATAGGTCTAGTTTCACCTAATTTCATATGTACACTTTAACGTGACTCACACTGTATATATAGATAGTTTTCGCGGCATCTGCTCTAGAAGGTCTGTAATATTGGAAATTTTATTTTTGTCTTACATGTTCCTAACAGGAGAAAGTCGACTAAATCAACATTGAGCAAACATTCTAGACAAGCGGGAGCATGTTAAGCCTAATTCCAGGTAAGGGACTGCACCGTGCGTATATTTAGACGAACCACTTGGAGCCACTTTTGACTCCTCATCACTCAAAAAGTACTGTGCGTTAGCACTTCAAATTTGGCTCATGTGTTGAGACTTGCAAGATAAACATCAGCTTCAAATTTCATGAATATACCTCAAACGGTTTTTTAGGTATTGACGTTCAAAAATTCACATTTAGGACACTAAAATCTGTCTATCACCTGTGAAATGTTAAAATTTACTGGTTTTTCATTTGTTCCTTTGTATTTACACAACTACCTATCTGGATGCCAAATTTGAACCTTCAAGGTCACCTGGAAGTGGTTAGAATTTGGTCTTATAGGTCAGCCATGTAGATTTTTGGACGTCAATACCTAAAGAACCGTTTGAGGTATATTTATGAAATTTGAAGCAGATGTTTATCTTGCAAGTCTCAACACATGAGCCAAATTTGAAGTGTTAACGCACAGTACTTTTTGAGTGATGAGGAGTCAAAAGTGGCTCCAAGTGGTTCGTCTAAATATACGTACGGTGCAGTCCCCTCCCTGGAACTAGCCTTAACATGCTCCCGCAGGTGTAGAATATTAGCTTAATGTTGATTTAGTCGATTTTCTCCTGATGGGAACATGTAAGACAAAAATAAAATTTCCAATATTACAGACCTTCTAGAGCAGATGCCGCAAAAACTATTCAAGATATAGAAAAACTTGACTATCTCACCTGTAGCAAATTCAATAAGCTTTTTTTGATTCATAGTAGTCATGTCACTAGGACGCATAGTTTCCGAGGATTAAGCGAAAAACCGAAAAGTGGTACCTTTAAACCCCCCTCTTCCCGCCGGCTCAAGGGCTAAGGGCGGGGACTTTTGCTATGTTCACCTCCTAACTAGTCTAAATAAAGTCCCGAGGTCAGAAATTGTGTTCCACGGATTTCCATCTATAATGCTTTATTGACTGGACTATATGTCAACCTTGCCTTAATATACCTAGCAGTCTATTGTAAGATACATGCCTCCCTCATTACTTACTATGTTCATGTTATTACCATGTTTTTGGCTTGTCGCATCCAATTACTAGCGCAAGTCGTATCTCCAACTACCTAGATCCTGCATCCAGCTAGGGCATCCTGCACTACGCTTATGATCTCGTTCAAGAAATGCTATAAATGATTATTCATTTCATTACGTAACCTGGACGCACCATTAGCATATCATAGAGCCTGTAAAGAGTTACTTGAGGCTATTTTTTTACAGACGAGGCAATGCCCGCTCTCCGCGCGGCGGAGAACGCGTTAAAAGAGCTGAACCGCAACGACATCGTGGAGGTGAAGGCGTTAAAGAAGCCGCCCGGTGGAGTCGTGCTCGTCATCGAGTCGCTGTGCGTGGTGTTTGACATCAAGCCTATCAAGGTATAGTTCCAAAATACTGAACTGTCCTATCCATGACATTGACAGTGGGGCGCCACCGTCTATACCGGATCGCTGCTTCCGATTTTTGCCATGTTGGAAACCATATAGTTGAACGATGGTAGCGCCCCCCTGTCATTGAGTTTGGTGGGACAGTTCAGCGTGGGTCATCTATACGGTTTGTTATACAGGGTGTTCCTCCTCATGATCTCTGTAATATCAAATTTTGACCTTGGTAAAAAATCACAGTTTTCACTTTTTTGTATCTTTAGGAAATGGAAAAAAGATGATTTTAGGCAGGGTTCCTCCATCTTAGACACTTAAGAACGAAACAAAAGGCAGGTATTTAGGAATCTACAATTTCCAGTGGCCTAATTAAAGACGCTTAGAAGTCATCCTATTGAAAAATAGTCCTAAATCCGTATTCACGTGTCATTTCGATAGAACGATTACTCGATAGGATCGTAATTCAGCGATTTGTCATTTGACGTTTAATCACTGTCATCCGATTGAAACCAAACTTCAAAGTCGGTAATAGGTGAATACCGCAAAAGCAACGATTAAATACGCATAAAAACGAAATCGAAACAAAATCGGGCAATTAACACGTGAATACAAAAAGTGACTCCAGCGATCAAATCGCTTGCATGTCGTTGAAGTTTTGTTACGTGAATCAGAGGTGGAATTGTGTAAAGCAATCGTAATCATTTGACAGTTCATAACGTACGATAAAGTCAGTTAAACAAAGCGTTAGACAGAATAATCGTACGTTATGAACTGTCAAATGATTACGATTGCTTTACACAATTCAACCTCAGGCCATTGGATTTATAATTTACCCTCCCCTGGGCCCCTCGTTTATTCCCATGTGTATTGTATTAGCAATAACATAACAGCTTCACCAAAATGTCCTTCCATATTTCAGGAACCCGGCGCCTCATTCGGCGAGAAAGTCCTCAACTACTGGAAGCCCGGCTCGCAGATGTTAGCCGACCCGACCGCCTTCCTGGACTCGCTCATGAAGTTCGACAAGGAGTCCATCACCGAGGACATGATCAAGAAGCTCAAGCGGTTCATCGCCAACCCCGACTACGAGCCCACCAAGATCCTAAAGGTCACAACTTTCTCAATCCCCTTGTACACGCTAAGAAAAGTTGCCGGGCCTACGAAAAAATTCGTGTCGTTTCTACACACGAACCGTGTACTTTGCTCCAGCGCTGACCAAGAAATAATTCTAATATTCTAACATGCGGCGGACGCGCACTGTGTGACAAATTTTCGTAGCTAGGTCCGACGACATTCTTGTCTTGTTTGCGGCAGACACGGTCAAATTTCCTTGAAAAATCCTTTACTTACCTGGCACTGTTACCAGTAACATAACGCTTATATGTCATTGCCCTATATTCAACAGTATAAATCAATGTCATCATTCTGTCATAATGCCTGATATGATGATATAGATGACCCACGCTTAACTGTCCCACCAAACTCAATGACAGGGGAGCGCTACCATCGTTCAACTATATGGTTTCCAACATGGCAAAAATCTGAACCAGCGATCCGGTATTGACGGTGGCGCCCCACTGTCAATGTCATCGACAGGACAGTCCACTATTTTGGAACTATAATGATGATGTCTCAGTCACTTTCTCCTGTCATTTAATTGTGTCCTAATTTTAAACTCGTCTCCACAGGTGTCCAAAGCGTGCATGTCTCTATGCATGTGGGTGCACGCCATGTATAAGTTCTACCACGTCAACAAGGCTGTAGCGCCTAAGAAAGAGGCTTTAGAACGCGCCACTAAGGACTTAGCGGCTGTCGAAGGTGATTTAGAATAGAATAGTGTAGAGTAGAATGGAGGGAAGTGCAACGGAATAGAATAGACATTTTTTTCTTGTCACACAAAATGTTACAAATGGTACAAGTTAGCATTGTATCTACGCATATAGCGCTTGTTGCGGTGCGGTTGTACATTAATATCATGGTTCTCACCCGTACGAAGCTGAGAAGCCGGAGATGTTTAGTGCATTCGCGTTAAGAAAATAGTAATAGATGTACTACCCTACCATTTCCCAACTATCAAACCACATGTAATACAAATAAATGATTTGATTTGATTTTATAGTGACACATCTTTCATCATTCATCATCATCATCATTTCAGCCACAGGACGTCCACTGCTGAACATAGGCCTCCCCCAATGCTTTCCATGTTGATCGATTGGTAGCGGCCTGCATCTTTATCATTATTTTATATTCACGCCAAAGTTAAAGAAGTTTACGCCCGTATTCACAAAATTACTATCGGGTCTCACAGTGCGCGTGGACGCACAGGGTCACACACGAACCAATCACAGAGCTCTATTTAACTCTGTGCGTTCGATTTGCTGCTTCACTTAAGCAAGCATCGTTTGTAAATACGGGTGATACTTAATCTCGTAACTTTTTCTGCGTCTATTTTCATAGTTCTCTCGTTTACGAACAGCAATGTTGGCCAACGCCAAAGCGAAGATGCAAGCGCTGCTCGAAGGCATAGCCAAGCTGAACGCGTACTTACAGGAGAAGGAGGAAGAAAAGCGCAAAATGGAGGAAGACATTAACCAGTGCTTGGCCAGAATGGACCGCGCCAACCGGTGGGTTTTGTAGTTGTCATAATCGTCATAGTCATCATTGATCATCATCATTGATTATCATCAGTTCACCAGGGTAAAGCAGTCCTAATTAATTTAAAGTTTCGCGTTGCATAATTGAATTAATTTACCTACCCGCGTATCGCGTTAAAACTTGTTTAAATTAATTAAAATCAGTCCTCTACTGGACATATGCTTTCATATTTTAACATGTCTTTGGCTTGTCACATCTACCTTTTACCAGCGACTTTTGCAAGTCGTAAGCAGAATACATGCTGCTCTCAGGTGAAATGCTCCATTGAGCCTAGCTACAAATGGCCGCAAGCCTCAACCCTCCTCTCGCGTAGGTACCGTTCTGACGCCCGTATTCACAAACATTACTATGAGGTCTCACGGAGCGCGTGGACGCACAGAGTGACACACGAACTAATCACAGACCTCTATTTAACGCTATGCGTTCGATTTGCTGCTTCATGAAGCAAGCATCGTTTGTGAATACGGGCGTGAGACTAAATCTTCGTCTTTCTGGCCCACTGTTTATTATAATATTTATGGCCAGGTTGCTGAACGGGCTGTCGAGCGAGCGAGTGCGCTGGATAAGCACGATTAAGAAATTGGACGTGGACATCGTCAGCTTGATCGGGGATATTCTGATCAGCGCTTGTGAGTATCTTCCTTCCTTCCTTTTCAACGAAAGACATCGGTCTCATTTCATTGGCCCATCAAGTGGCTCCTATGTTTTTCGGGTGCATGAATGTAAAACCAATCTTCAATTTATTTGCCCTCATTATAGGCTAAATTTCCAGTCATTGTACTGGTAAGTCATTGGACAAAACACCCCTTGAATCTCTACAATATTTATCAATTTATCTTTTTTTGAAATCTTTGAAATCAATCCTGTTCTCTAGGCTAAGGACGAAGGTAAATAAATATTGTGTTCCTACTGTTTCAGGCGCTGTCGGCTACATAACACCATTCACTGATGAGTTCAGAAGAGAGTTACTTCATGAATGGATGAAGCATATGGAGGTATGTTACATATTTCATAATCTATTTCATCCTATAATATTATTAAAATAATAATTATTATGTTCGTAGGAAGTAGCAGTCCCTCACACAGATGGCGCCACTCCGCTTTCAATTCTTGGGGATCCTGTGCAAATCAGGTAAGTCTGTTCCATACAAACACAATACCCAAATATATTTTGATATAACTTATACAAAACTGTGGGGTGATGTGACATTATCATCCTACTTCCTACTAATATTATAAAGGCGAAAGATTGGATATCTGGCTGGATATCATGATGTATGGATGTTTGTTACTCTTTCACGCAAAAACTACTGAACGGATTTTGTTGAAACTACAGAATTATTGTTTATAACCCAGATTAACATATAGGCTATAATTTATGACGATATGTGACAAATAAATTTCAATAAATGAATAAGACGTGTCTAAAAAGCGCCATCTATCGTTACATGACATGTTAGTTAATTGAAATATAATGTAATGTATTTTTGTAACTTGTTCAACGCAATATGTATTTTGCTATGAATAAATATTTTGAATTTGAATTTGAATTGGTTAAAATCTACAGCGCTGGACATATACTGTTTTTGATGTTTGTAAATATTCATCAGTGGACGTCCTATGTCTGAAATGATGCTGATTAGCATAATTTTATTGTTTCATATAGAACGTGGCAGATGTACGGTCTGCCGCGAGACCCGCTGTCGGTGGAATCTGCTGTACTGATGTCTAACTCCCGGCGCTGGCCTCTCATCATAGACCCGCAAACGCAGGCTAACAAGTGGATCCGCGCTATGGTAGGTTCATCATCATCATCAGCTCCAATAGAAGTGTCAGTTGCCGCGAGTCCCGCTGTCAGTCGAGTCTGCAGTGGTAGTGTCTAACTCCCGGCGCTGGCCGCTCATCATCGATCCCCAAACGCAGGCCAACAAGTGGATCCGAGCTATGGTTGGTTCATCATCATCATCATCAGCTCCAATAGAAGTGTCAGATGCCGCGAGACCCGCTGTCGGTGGAGTCTGCAGTGGTGATGTCTAACTCCCGGCGGCCAACAAGTGGATCCGAGCTATAGTTGGTTCATCATCATCATCAGCTCCAATAGAAGTGTCAGATGCCGCGAGACCCGCTGTCAGTCGAGTCTGCAGTGGTGATGTCTAACTCCCGGCGGCCAACAAGTGGATCCGAGCTATGGTTGGTTCATCATCATCATCAGCTCCAATAGAAGTGTCAGATGCCGCGAGACCCGCTGTCAGTCGAGTCTGCGGTACTGATGTCTAACTCGCGGCGCTGGCCGCTCATCATAGACCCGCAAACGCAGGCTAACAAGTGGATCCGCGCTATGGTTGGTTGATTATCATCAGCATCAATAACTCTCTACAACTACTATACTCTCTTTGGACACCACGTCTTAGAAAAGGCGTCGATGTGCTTTACAAGGATCTACGAGCTACTTGCGTTTGTATCGCTAAAACGCGCGTCCTCGGCGCGTTCAAAAAACGTGTAGTGCAGATGCCCTATAATGCACATACAAATTAATTTATTGCCTGCAAGTGGTAAAGAAAGACAAAATATCTTTGGCTTATTATACATTTGCCATAAAGTCGATCCGTCACACTTATACGATAAAAGTTTTGTCATAAACGTGAAAAAAAAAAGTACCCGTCATTTTTGTCGACTTTCTGACCGATAACCCAGAGGGGTTAGTCGCCATCATAGTTTAAGGAGACTGATGGATGACACACAGCTTTTAAAAATTATACAAGTCTTACGTCTCTTCCATAGGGCAAAATCGAAGGCCTAGTGGTTTGCAAGCCGAATGACCGCGACCTGCTTCGGAACTTCGAGTCTGCGCTGCGCTTCGGGAAACCCATTCTTTTGGAGAATGTCGGGCAAGAGTTGGACCCCGCATTGGACCCGGTTTTGAAGGTAACCTAAATCGAACTGTTGAATGTATTTAGAGCGTGACACAAAGCACAAAATATTAATTCAATGATTTTGTGTGCTGTGCGTCGCATAAGGGCAGTCGTTGAAGCGAGTGTTGTTGCGTAGTACAATCAGGTCGAGTTAACTACATACCTGGCGGCCGTGACGTCACATCGACGCTATCGCGAGGTGCGCAGTTAACTCACCAAGGTTGTAAGTGGTTTGCAAGCGCTGCTCGCTTTTGCGAACCGATCTGTATTGTCACCTTTGTAAAAAAAAACATGAAAGCAAATACCTTGATTTCCACCTCCACAGTTTAGTACAAAATCTCGATTAATTGCTTTGTTTTATCGACTAGTAAGATTTATGTTATTTAAAAGTATCAAAGTTTTAAAAACTATTTTATCTTAAGATGTTTATTGCCTGAATAATAGGG
Source organism: Ostrinia furnacalis (assembly GCF_004193835.3). Taxonomy (NCBI): domain Eukaryota; kingdom Metazoa; phylum Arthropoda; class Insecta; order Lepidoptera; family Crambidae; genus Ostrinia; species Ostrinia furnacalis. The sequence continues at coordinate 334,311 of NW_021132495.1, forward strand.
CTTATTATTATCTCAATTTCCATCGGCCAAATATTTGCAAGTAACATATTGTTTGCAGCGGCAATACTTCCGCCAAGCCGGCCAGATGGTGCTCAAACTGGGCGACTCTCTCATCCCCTACATGCCAGGCTTTCGTCTCTACATCACCACCAAGCTGCCCAACCCGAAGTACACCCCTGAAACCTCCGTCAAAGTGCAGATAGTCAACTTTGCGCTGGTGCCCAGGTCAGTACGAACATTTAGTTTACATTTGGCAGCAAAATAAACGTTATTCTATTCTATTCCATTCCATTCCATTCCATTCCATTCCATTCCATTCTATTCCATTCCATTCTATTCCATTCTATTTTATTCTATTCTATTCTATTATATTCTATTTAAACCGAGTTCCACAAAGGCCTAAAGAATTCCACGAATTTCCAAGATGACCGGTCCTGCGTTACCCGTATCTAGGTGCTTCCAGCGACCACTACAAATTAAAAGAACCGTAGGAGAACAAAAGTAATCGACGTAGCCCACAGGAATTTTTCAAATCAAATCATATATTTTGCGAAAATGGGTTTACATCATTCTAAAATTTAGTGACTGTGTGGCAGAAAAGTTCTCGAGTGGCAACCACGGACCAGAAAACGGAGTGTAGGTAGACCCCCCACTTGGTAGAAATCTAACCGAATTCTGTAAATGTCTTTTTATAGATCTTGATTTCATTACTGTAAAGATAGTAGAGTTTCTCGCTATTGACAAGCTTGCTATTGCTTGACTACAGGCCGCGCATATGACCGTAAATATATCCTTACCTTTTTCTTCCAGTGGTCTAGCAGAACAGTTGCTATCCATAGTAGTAGCACAAGAGCGTCCAGACTTAGAAGAGCTGCGCGGTCAGCTGATCGTATCTCGCGCGCAGATGTCAGCTCAGCTGGCTGAGATGCAAGCCGATATTTTATACGGGCTGTCCAATAGCGAGGGATCGCCTGTGGACGATGTACCGCTCATCCTCACGTTGGAAGCGATCAAGATCAAGAGCGCTGAGATCCTGGTGAGTCGTATTTAAGGTATATTGTACCCAACATTATCCTTCAAAGGCTGTACTATAGCAAGGGCTCGTCCGTCAATATTGCTCATTCTTATGATAAAGAACATCACAATTAAGAGCGTCGATATTCTGGTAAGACATCTGAAGGTACAAGTATAGGTATGGTCGGCGTAGCTAGCTGAGATGCAAGCTGATATCTTGTACGGGCTGTCTAATAGCAAGGGGTCTCCTGTGGACGAAGTTCCGCTCATCCTCACGCTGGAAGCTATCAAGATCAAAAGCGCTGAGATCCTGGTGAGTTGTGACCCTTTCGTTCGTTTCAGCCGAAAGACGTCCACTGCTGGACAAAGGCCTCCCCCAAGGAGTCCATCCACCCTTTATCATCAGGTATTACTCAGTCATCGGTAGAGAACGGAGGATTAAGTGTACACTCTTCCCACCTTGGAGGTATAAGTTATGGGGGCGTAGCTAGCTGAGATGCAAGCGGATATTTTATACGGGCTGTCCAATAGCGAGGGTTCGCTTGTGGATGACGTGCCTCTCATTCTCACGCTGGAAGCTATCAAGATCAAGAGCGCTGAGATCCTGGTGAGTTGTGACCCTTCATCATCAGATTATTTATCTCCACCATTGCAGTATTAGGCCTACAAATTCTATACAAAGCTTTGGAGTTGTAAGCTATGGCGGCGTAGCTAGCTGCATATACGGGCTGTCCAATAGCGAGAGTTCTCCTGTGGATGACGTGCCTCTCATGCTTACACTGGAAGCCATCAAGATCAAGAGCGCTGAGATCCTGGTGAGTCATATACAAGTTATATGGAACTATTCCCACCGCTGCAACTCCTGTGTAGCCAGGATCTACAGTTTGACCAAGATACAATGTATAATGTACCCTACACTATACCCTCAGAGACATCCTTCAAGGGCTGTCCTAAAGCAAGGGCTCGCTCGTCAATATTGCTCATTCTTATGATAAAGGGCATCACAATCAAGAGCGTCGATATTCTGATAAGACATCTGAAGGTACAAGTATAGGTATGGTCGGCGTAGCTGGCTGAAATGCAAGCTGAGATTTTATACGGGCTGTCCAATAGCGAGGGATCGCCTGTGGATAAAGTACCGCTCATTCTCACGCTGGAAGCTATCAAGATCAAGAGCGCTGAAATCCTGGTGAGTTGTGACCCTTTCGTTAATTTCAGCCGAAACTTCCACTGCTGGACAAAGGCCTCCCCCAAGGAGTCCTGTGCCGCTCGCATCCACCCTTTATCATCAGGTATTACTCAGTCATCGGTAGTGAACGGAGGATTAAGTGTACACTCTTCCCACCTTGGAGGTATAAGCTATGGTGGTGCAGCTAGCTGAGATGCAAGCCGATATTTTATACGGGCTGTCCAATAGCGAGGGATCGCCTGTGGATAAAGTACCGCTCATTCTCACGCTGGAAGCTATCAAGATCAAAAGCGCTGAGATCCTGGTGAGTTGTGACCCTTTCGTTCGTTTCAGCCGAAAGACGTCCACTGCTGGACAAAGGCCTCCCCCAAGGAGTCTTGTGCCGCTCGCATCCACCCTTTATCATCAGGTATTACTCAGACCCTTTATCATCAGGCTATTTAGTCAGTCATCGGTAGTAAACGGAGGATTAAGTGTACATTCTTCCCACCTTGGGGGTATAAGTTATGGGGGCGTAGCTAGCTGAGATGCAAGCCGATATCTTGTACGGGCTGTCCAATAGCGAGGGATCGCCTGTGGATGACGTGCCTCTCATTCTTACGCTGGAAGCTATCAAGATCAAGAGCGCTGAAATCCTGGTGAGTTGTGACCCTTTCGTTCGTTTCAGCCGAAAGACGTCCACTGCTGGACAAAGGCCTCCCCTAAGGAGTCCATCCACCCTTTATCATCAGGTTATTTAGTCAGTCATCGGTAGTAAACGGAGGATTAAGTGTACATTCTTCCCACCTTGGAGGTATAAGCTATGGGGGCGTAGCTGGCTGAGATGCAAGCCGATATCTTATACGGGCTGTCCAATAGCGAGGGATCAGCTATGGATGACGTGCCGCTCATTCTTACTCTGGAGGCGATAAAGATCAAGAGTGCTGAGATCCTGGTGAGTTGTGACCCTTTATCATCGGGCTATTTAGTCAGTCATCGGTAGTAAACGGAGGATTAATTGTACACTCTTCCCACCTTGGAGGTAGCTGGTCTAGATGCAAGCTGATATCTTATACGGGTTGTCCAATAGTGAGGGTTCGCCTGAGGACGATGTTCCGCTCATTCTCACGCTGGAAGCTATCAAGATTAAGTCATTGCACGCCGAGACGATAGACACAATGGAAATTGTATTGTTCGAGGCTCACCGGTGAGCCGCGTGGCGTCCAACGTGTTAAGAGCGCTGAGATCCTGGTGAGTTGTGACCATAGAGATCTACAGATATGCCAACTAATGCGCTAAGTTCGAAACCCAGTGTCGCATTAAAAAATAAGTAAATAAAAACATGAAGAATGCGAAGAGTGTGTGTCATGCTTGTATACATGCCAGGTTGCAAGTAATGTACGTACAGCACCACTACATACAAAGTGACGTGCGATTGAATGTATTCTGTTAGAATGTGCTCATTGTGTCATTGACTGCGGGATTAGTTTTCAACGTTCGAATAATCTTTAGTACTACGCAAGGAATGTAAACTTTTCACACATATAACGTCGCTGCGGTCATCATTGCTTTCGAGAGCAATGTGTTCTATTTTTGGGCATATTGCTGCGACACCGGCCCCGCCCCCTTCTCACATCTCCCTTTAGTTTCTGTGATCTGTGGTTGTGACTTCATCATCAAGTTATTTAATATTATTTAGTCTCCACATATTATGACGTGACAGAGCATATAAATCTGAAGCATATCTGAAGTCTCGCTGACGTTTGACGTTACAAAAACGTGCCTAAGTTTAGCGCTACTACTACCTGTAATATCATAATTCTTCCAGATAAAAGTGGAAGATATAGAAAGGACCACGATCGAAATTGACGTGGCGCGAGAAGACTACGTGCCGGTGGCCAACCGAGGGCAGATTCTCTTCTTCTGTCTATCAGGCATGGCCAACGTTGACCCCATGTATCAGTACTCGCTCGAGTGGTTCGTCAAACTGTTCATACGCAGCATGGCTGAGACCGAGCCTAATGGTAAGAAATGTTTGAGTTGCCCCAGTAGGCAAGTTGTAATTTTATCTATAACTAGCGGCCGCCTGCGACTTCGTACGCGTGGATCCCGTTTTACCCCCTTAGCGGATGAATTTTTGAAAAACCCGTCTTAAGGTAGCCTTTCGAACTAAGCGGCCACGGCGGAAGCCTCGAAAGGCTACATTAAATACCAAAGCTAAAGACGCTGCGTCAGTGACGCTTAGTTCGAAAGGCTACCTACATTTAGTGAGCACCTACGTTCTAATAAACCCCCTTGCGAAATTTGATACTGCTAGCACCTGTAGTTTCTGAGATTTCGTGATGAGTGAGTCGGTTAATCAGTGACATTTCGCTTTTATGGATATTGATTCATACCTCTTAAAAGTTGTGGTTCTCTCTTATCCGTTCCTAGCGATAAACTACCTAAACTGGCGTTACAATTTTGTATTTCTCGTCATGAGATAGTGGTTGCCCTAGTCAATTGTCATACTTTTTGCTGATCAAGTCTTTCTCTTTTTATGTCAAAAAGAAGCTATGACGGTACTAGCTATTCGATCGGCCACTAAAAACTAATTATGCAGAAAATGTTGTTTTCTAAGTTCTTCTCAGCACCAGCCCAAAATGTATTCCCAAAGTGGTGGTAGGGCAAGCTATATTTGGGACGTCTAAGGAAATGGAAAGGACCTCAGCACTGAATAAAAGCATTGACTTTGGAAGATAAAAAGAAGCTCACTCTTTTCATGTTACAGTAATTCCTGATGACCGCCTCTGTGGTCTAGTGGTAAGACCACCTGCTTCAGACGCAGAGGTCCCGGGTTCGATTCCCAGTGGGGGCAGATTTTTCTGTTTGGTTTGGTTGGTGGTAGGGCTTGTTCTAAGTCCGCCTGGCTGGCTACCACCATCTTATCTAAGTCTTTCGCCATAACAACAATGTTAACAGCAGTGTTGTGTTCCGGCAGTTAGAGGTAAGATAGCAAGTTCCTCCGTGGTTGAGGATTCCGGGTGAAGCTCGCTTCCACCTTCAGCCTGATCGTCACTTACCATCAGGTGAGATACAGGCCAAGAGCTTTCTCGTTGTGGATAAAAAAATGTATTTTTGTTGCAGAGGACATAATGGAACGCGTGTACATAATAATCGAGCACTTCACTTTCTTGCTATACGTGAACGTGTGCCGCAGTCTGTTTGAGAGGCACAAGCTGTTGTTCGCGTTTCTGCTGTGCGCGCGAATTCTGCTCGACCGCGGCGCGATCAGGCTCATAGAGTTCAACTTCTTGCTGAACGGGGCTAAGATTGAGGAGGTGAGATACACACGATGTATTTTGCATTTGTGTAAGTCATTACCAAAAGTAAAGCCCGGTCTCCGAGCACGTAGAATTTTGTCCAATGACCCCAAGCTACCCATTTTTTATTGCTCGCGCGTAATTATGTTACTGTCGCACTCGCACACTCACTGCGGGCGCCCGTCGCACAGTCGCGACAGCGATTCGATTTTTACAAGTTATGTATAATTTTCAAATCACTTCTAACTTTGGACTTGACAGGAGCTGGAGAACCCCGAACCGAAGTGGGTGTCAGAGAGGATGTGGCTGGACATGCAGCAGCTGGCCTCCATTCCCACCATGAAGCAGTTCGTGCTGGAAGACTTCCCCAACCAGATCAAGTTCTTCCGGACTTATTATGACGCCTGGAACCCGCACAAGTAAGCCTCCAAAACCAGCTAAAGCCCGGTCTGTGAGCACGTAGAATTTTGTTCAATGCCCCCAAGCTACCCATCCATATCGCTCGCGCGTAATTATATTGCTGTCGCGACTGTGCGACGGGCGGCAACATAATTACGCGCGAGCTATAAGGATGGGTAGCTTGGGGTCATTGGACAAAATTCTACGTGCTCGCCGACCAGACTACAGTGCCATGTATGTAGTACCAATATTGGAAAATATAAATTAACCTTTACTATCGTTTCCAGGCTCCCATTCCCGAAACCATTGGACACTCAACTGGACGCTTTCCAGAAGTTGCTGGTTTTGAAGTGTTTGCGGCCTGACAAGCTGGTTCCAGGTCTCCAGGTAAGTGTAGTTATTGTTGTGTAAATGGCAATGCCAGATTTTGTATGGAAGGTGGCGTCTTTTTTTCTTCGCGCGGCCATCGACCAAAGTTTTTTGATTACAAAATAATAAACCAAACTTACTATGACATGTATACCTCTAAAGTCAGTCTGAACTGAGTTAGGAGCTTTAGAAGTTTGATGATTTACATACTAGATTTGCTTTTTGCGCGCAAGTTTTGTAAGAAATTGCAACAAAATATTCCGCTATTTTTTTATTGCGCTGATTCTACCCCACACTGATGTCTGGAGCATATAATGGATGGTATTGTTTGTTTACACATACAATGTCACTATTTTGTTGCAATTTCACACAAAACTTGTGCGCAAAAAGCAAATCTAGTATGTAAATCATCAAACTTCTAACGCTCGTAACTCAGTTTAGACTGAGTTTAGAGGTACACATGTCATAGTAAGTTTGGTTTATTACACTATTTTGTAATCAAAAAACAAGGTTTAGTCGATGGCCGCGCGAAAAAAAAAGACGCCAATTTCCGGCATTGTCTTTTGCCTTGTGATGTGGCTATTCGCAAACCAGACTACCATAATGGTGCGTCCACACTACTGGGCGAACGGGCTCGCGCGGCAAACTCGACATCTTGCTCACTCAAGAGCAGAGTGAGCAGGATGTCGCGGGTTTAAGCGTAAAAAGATGCCATAGTCCGACAACTTCGTGTGCGACCGTCTTGCGGTGGACAGGCGGTGGCGAGGATGAGGTTGAGTCATAGCACGTAGCAGTTTCATCAGAATCAGAATCATAATTTCATGTCATGTAACACATGACATGAAATTATGATTCTTCCCCGCTACACCACTCGCTACCCGTTGACGTCTTAATACCTTCTCCACCACCATCACCACTATCTGTTTCCCCAAAGAAAAATCGCACACGAATTGGTCGTGTGGGGTCGTATTACCTATTATTATGTACCACCTATCTATGTATGTGTAATTGTATGTGTTATTCCCGGTATGTATGAGTCAGTTGTGGAGGCGCAGGCGCATTGATCGGATCGGATCTTCTCAGCACTTGCCAAATGTTGGTCTCGAAGCGCTGGTAGGGTAAACAGATTCTGAGACATGTAGAGGCTCCTTAAGAGCCAAATGATGATTTGTAAGAACTATTTATTATTCTAAACAAATAAAGAAATTTTGACTTTGACGCTGCGCCAATAAACCGGAATTTACTAAATACGACGTGTATCATTTATTTATCCCACGTTCACGGCAGACACGCAGTCGTGACAGTCGGAATATGGAGTTACTTTCTCATTTGTATTATTAGTTTGGACTTGTTTTCCAGGATTACGTGGTGGTGGGCCTGGGCGGGCGCTTCGTCGAACCACAGCCAGCTGACTTAGCGGCGCTATACGCGGAGTCCGACCCGCTAGCGCCCATCATTTTCGTACTTTCTACTGGCACCGACCCTGCTGCTGGTGAGAGTTTATTACAGCTTGTACAAGTTGCTCCAAGGGCAGGAAATTCTCGAGTGGCGACCACGGGCTGGAAGACGTAGCGTGGGCAGGCCTCCTACTAGGTGTACCGACGATCTGGTAAAGGTCGCGGGAAGAGCCTGGATGCGGGCAGCGCAGGACCGTTCATTGTGGAAAACCTTGGGGGAGGCCTTTGTCCAGCAGTGGACGTCATTTGGCTGAAACGAACGAACAAGTTGCTTAGGATTTAGGACAAGCTGTTGAATCCATCTTCGATATCACTCACGTAGAATCTGAAAAAATCTCAAAGCTCAAATTTTCAGCGTGCCAGTGAATGCTAATGAACTGTCAAATATTTACAAAAAATGGTTCTGTTACGTCGCATCACGCATCTCTTTTTATCACAGAGTGTTGAAAGAAAGAAAGAAAGAAAGAAAGAAAGATACATTTATTACAGTGGACATCACACAAATACAGGCAATTACATAGACATGACAGTGGCACATAATAATAAAAGAAGAAAAAATAAAAACAAGAGTAAACTGAGCAGTGCCACCCATTCACCAACCAGATGCCCACTGCAACGGGACCCCACTCAGCATATGCCGTGGCCCACGGTGACGAAGGCCACGGCGCTGGTTTTCAGTGTGCCCCATGCCGAGTGAGGGTTGCAAGAAAATATTTTTTTCCTGGCGGCTTGGTGACTGGAATTGAACCGCCACCGGTGCAGACGGAGAAGATGGTGAATTGTCTGCACGTGAAAAAAGAGGTTGTCCGGCTTGCAGAAATTTATATAAGTTACCGTTCCTTGTGTTGTAATTAGAAATGTAAATAAAACAGCTCCCTCTCAATTGACACAATTTATTTTTATCTCGTATGCTCATATATAGTTAACAATTACGATATTATAATAACTACTGTAATAGTGCCAATCTCAAGGGATTCAGGGTCGTTAGTTAGGTTCGGTTTGGTGAATATTATTGCCACTACAAATTTCTTAAAACTCAGCCTAAATATTAAAAGACTCTAATAGTTAAGATAACTGCACGATGTCAGGTCGGAAAGACTCCTACTTGAAGGATGGAAAAGTGGGTACCTTGGAAGCCATGCGGTTATAAGCCGTTACCCTGAACGTTCCTCTCTTCTTCCGGGGTCCAACGGGTCTCGCACACTTTTAGGTTACAAGCAGCGTCCTCCACGGCCTCAAGCGCGCAGTGCCAGATGAAACTCTTGCATCCCTTTGACAGGTAAGCGTTCAAACTCTTGCAGAGACAGAGGTTTGATGACAAGGAGGAAATGCGAAGAGATCAGCATTTTAGAAAGGACAAATATTTGATACGAAATGAAGAGAAATTAAAATATATGAAATATCAAAATGTAAAATATGAAATCTATGAAATATAAAATTTGAAATCCCGCATGAAGGCTGTTCACTAATTTGAGCTTCGCTCGCAGCCCTCAGCAACCCAATACCCTCATCCGAATAGAATTTAGGGAATTTCTGGAAGAAACCATCACATAAAATACCACGTACTGGAATACGAAAAATATCAATCACGAAAAATAAATAAATTCTCCGACGGGAACTTACCTCATGTGTGATTATTTTAAATTATATTATGAAATTATCGTGGATGCATTCTGCAACACACGATTTAAAACACAGGGGATTACATCCCCGAAAATAATCAAATTGCGGTTGCGCACGATCGACAAATTCCTAAGTGATTTGACAGCTCCACTGACAGCCGCTCTGTCATAGACATCGCGATACGTTTCGTTTCGCCGTTTGAAAAAGTAAATACTGTACTAATAAAACCATGATGAAAACAATTTCCAGAACACTGAAAATATTCCATTTGAAAAATAGAATAATCAATATAAAAACACTAGGAAATGTTTCAATAAAATATATTTGAATTGACTGAGCAAAAAGCGCCATCTATTGCAAATTAATTCTAAATCACGCCAATAGATGTCGCTAGTGGTATCCTAAATCCAAATATCGAGAAGAAATATCAATTTGTGAAAACAGCCAAAATTGCAACGCTACAANACCTGCATTCAGAATTCCCCATAGAGTCCCAACTGTGAACCAGTGGTACTCGAATCCCCAGTAACGTTGTAAGGCTATTTCGGCCATTACTAACATATTTTCTGGAATAGCCATCCAGTGGGCCCTAGGGAAAGTGTATATTTCAACACATGTCATCCCTAGAAAAAATGTCTGGGTTAAAAACCACAGAACAAAAATGTCGCTGGCCACAATATAAATTGGACGTCATCGCAACAAAACACAAAACACAGGGAATAGTGCATAAACAATAATTAAAGATTTTAGTTAGCATTATTTAACAAAATATCCAGGTAGGTACTTTAAAATACATTATGTACTTACATATTATGAGTACAAATGAATAAACACTAAAATTATAACTAAAACTGTGTTTGTCTTGTATGAAAAAACAGATAACTAAAGTAAGTAACTAAAAGTTATAAGCTATAAAGCCCAAAAGCAGTGTAGGTATAAAATAAATATAACCTAACAAAAAAAATGTTACTTACTTGTCCCAACATAATATACAAAATAAGAGTTGCAACACAAAAAAATATGTAACCTAACATCATGTAAACTAACCTCATATAGAGTAGTACGCTCTGTTATAATGGTTAACATAATAGTATGTAAGTTGACAACCTAAACAAATTTATGTGGGCATCACAAATAAAATAAATTACAAATAAAACAAGACAAACAACAGCACACACATGAGAGATTCCCTAATAAAATGAGGGTCACGGACCATTGGTAAAATAAAATAAAAAATAAAAAAGCTGCACAAAATTGTCTAGATAAACATACATAAATAGTAATATTAGTGCACAGATAAATACAAAAGGCGGGAAATCGGTAAGGATGATATGACTACGTTTATTAAGAATACTAATGAAAAGAATACTAATAAAAAGATAAAACTGTTTGTATAGGTGTGTGTGTAGTAATTGTGTTAATGTGTAATATTCGTAAAGAGTGACATTGTTACGCGTTGTTGAGTGTCTCGACGCCCGCAAAACCGGTTTGTGCAATCGAATGATTGATTGCGCGCGATTCGACAATTTAGTTCATCCCATATTGTTCCGAGCGTTACACGCGCACCTACAAACAAAAAATAAATAAAAAAATAAAAAGTAAATAAATTCCAGCAGTATTGGTCGTCTAAACATATAATTCAATTTCAATTAGTGTCAAATATATAATTATGATGTCATTAGAAATAAAATAATAATCATGAAACAAGTATTTAATATGGTGTTACAATGGTGTTACAAATAGCATGTCCGGAGAGAAAAAATTTCAATTTTCAAGTAGTGACGTCAGGCTACAGCAGTCTCGATCGTCTTGCCCACTTCCGTGCTTGATCGTCTGAAACCTTTAGGTAAGCATACAAGTAACCTACTCCAGTATTTGTTCGTTAAAGTGTTGCTACTAGTGACATCTCGCTCACTCAGTCCTTTGTTGCTCTATTCCGCTAGGTATATTAACTTTACGGTTGAACCGCATATGCATTCATAAGAAGGCTAAACGTCACCCAAAAGGGCGATGGAGCATGCTATGCTCGGAGTTTCGCTGCGTGAATCACAAATGAGGAGATCCATAGGAAAACCAGTGACCGACATGGTCCGCAGGATTACTAAAATCATGTGGCAGCGGGCGGGGCACAAAGCTTGTAGAGCTGATGGCCATAGGCACATAAAATTCTCAAGTGGAGACGACGGGCCCGTATGTAGACGCAGGCTTCCCACTAGGTGGACCGCCAATCAGGTGATGATCGCGCCAAGTACCTGGATGCGAGCAGCGCGGTACCGGTCATTGTAGAAAGCATTGAGCGAGGTCTTTGTCTAGCAGTGGCATTTAACTGAAACGGCAATGTGGAATTTAGAGATAGGAAATTATAGAGATTGTAATGTGCAGATCTGCTGAAATTTGCTGACAAGATGAAGATGGGCAAGCGCTTCGAGAGCATCTCGCTCGGGCAGGGCCAGGGCCCGCTGGCCGAGGCCATGATGCGAGTCGGCTGCGACTTCGGCAACTGGGTGTTCTTCCAGGTCAGACTATGGCGATTATCACACTGCGCCGCGCTCCGCCGCGGTACGCGGGACGACAGATTTAATGATTGTATGCAAGTACCTCAGTTTGTATAGAAAACACGCGCTACACAACACACTGCACTGACAACGCGTCTGCGCGCGGGATTTTTTATATGAAATCACGCGGACCGCGGCGGAGCGCGGCGCAGTGTGATAAACGCCTATGGGCTCCTATAAACGCCGTAGTTCGCATATAGCGTTATGCTGTTAGGCGGCTGCGTCACAATGCTAAGCATCGACCAAACCAACGCGTGCAGATCGCATCGGTGATGGCGATCAACGTGCGTGCATAGGCCAATTATAGAACGTGCGACCAATGACAGTACGTTGATGTGAACTTATCCCTATAAATTCATTCTTCATCCACAAATCCGCAGGCAAAGTAGAATAAGATAAAATACTTTCACTTTTCTCTGCATGTCGTAAAGGACAAAAATACGAAGATCAGGCCACCCCAGCTCTTAAAATTGTCGTCTAATGAAGTGGATACTAAATGACCTGATCTCAGTTACTAAGTTGTGTAAAACCCATTGCAAATGTGTATAATTATCAAATGTTTTGTTTTTAGAACTGCCATTTGTCGCCATCTTGGATGCCGGTGCTGGAATTAAATGTCGAGCATATTCAACCGGAATTGGTTCATAAGGTACGTAATTTTTTCTGCAAAAGTAGCTCTTTTTCCTCCAGTAATAAGATTTTTCTAAGAATCCTTAGAATGTTAAGGAGAGTAAAGTCAAATAACTATAATATTTTAATAATTAAAATAATTTAACAGGATTTCCGTCTGTGGCTGACCGCTATGCCTTCCCCACACTTCCCAGTAGCATTACTGCAGAATGGTACGTACATTAAATTCTTCTTCTTTGTTTTATTAATATAATAGCTATAAATACAAACCCTAAAATATTACTTCTCAGTTTTTGTATAGATGAGTAGGATTTTTTGTAAACGTGTATCTAAAATAGTAGAGAATTTAAGACCCCGCTTATCCTTGTGACGCGCCTCGCGACGCATCGACAGCCCTAGCACCCAGCGCAGAGATTTTGACAACCCTACGGCTGCGCGGCCGCACGCCGCACGGACCGAGCTAATATAAGAGACGGCGGCGACCGCGGGAGCCTAGCATTCGCTCGGGAGCCATCGTAACAGCCAGACGATCGCGCGCGCGTCTACGGCTAATTACGCAAGAGTCTCTAGCGAATAGCTACCCTCACTGTTCCCACTAACCTGGCTCGATAGGACTTTCGGCTCGCGCGGTTTCCGTGACACGAGCGAACCATCGTTGCCTGTATACACATTCCAATCCTTACCGAGTACATGCTTTACTCAATCCCGACCTGCGGTAGCAATCCCGCTGCCACCCTTCCTGGATTCCTCCCCACTCGCCACGTAGGTCCCAAGCCTTTTTACCTTTGGTACTCGAACCCCCACTTCGTTGACCTCGGTTACCGATTTGGTGAGCGGACCATCCTACCCCCCTAGTTTATAAGTATCCAAACTAACACTTGCTAAACCTCGCACAGGGCGCCGCCCCTCTCGCGGATACGTAAACTAGTCTCGGGACGCGAACCGGGCGCGTCGCTATCCCTCTNGTTGCCTGTATACACATTCCAATCCTTACCGAGTACATGCTTTACTCAATCCCGACCTGCGGTAGCAATCCCGCTGCCACCCTTCCTGGATTCCTCCCCACTCGCCACGTAGGTCCCAAGCCTTTTTACCTTTGGTACTCGAACCCCCACTTCGTTGACCTCGGTTACCGATTTGGTGAGCGGACCATCCTACCCCCCTAGTTTATAAGTATCCAAACTAACACTTGCTAAACCTCGCACAGGGCGCCGCCCCTCTCACGGATACGTAAACTAGTCTCGGGACGCGAACCGGGCGCGTCGCTATCCCTCTTGTCATAGTAGATTTGCAATTGTGGAATAACTTACCCATTGTATAAATAATAGTAATTTAGAGTCAGTGAAACTAGAATAAGTAAACTATTGTGAATTATAAGTGCCATTGTGTTATTGATTGTGCGTTTCCTTGGTCGAGTATCCCTGTAGGCATCCCGGATAGGTACACATCCCTCATCGCAGAAGGCGAACCGGGACTTAGTACTAAACAGCGGGGTGTCAGACTGAGCTAGCTAAGACGCCCCGTTGCATCCTATATCGACCAAAATCCAAAACGCAGGCTACAAAATGACAGTGGAGCCACCTAGAGGAATCAAGGCGAACTTGCTGAAGGCCTACATGAACCAAGTGCCTGACTTTGCGGATTACTTCAACTCTTCGGACAGCAAAGTTCCTAATTTCAAGGTTCTAAATCTGGTTACTGAAAATAGCAAGTATAACTGTAGTTGCTACTTTAGTAGCTTTGTGTTTTCTGTAATTTTTAGCTCAGTAGCACTGAATCTATCAGTCGATCTTTGTTACCTCATTGTAACATTCCCACATAAAAGAAGATAACTTTTATGTTATTACCATGTTCCTAAACAATGAGGGTTTTCGCGAATGAAAGGTCACCGTTAGATGGTGATTGGCGTGATTGGTGGATTTTGACATATCTGTTAATGTCATGTCAAAAATAACCAATCCTGCAGCATTTGAACCTCGCGTCTACGTATTGCCATCTGGCGGATTTTTTATTCGGGAAAACCCTCATTTCTTCCATTTGCCTGTGGTGAAGTTAGCGTCAAATAGTTCCTGAGTGACACCCAAAGTGGCCAAAAACCTTATTCCAAATGTAACAAAGACGTCTTGTGAACTTTTTGGCTACTTTGCGTGTCACGAACTGGGTGTTAGCACTGGCCCATTTATTGTCCTAAAGCAGTGGTAGGGTTAATATTGGGACGTGTAAAAGTGCTTTTTAAAAGCCCACTTGCATAAATAAATGAGCTTTATTGTTCTGCCCAGTGGCTGCTATTCTCGCTGTGTTTATTCCACGGTGTGGTTCTTGAGCGGCGAAAGTTCGGGCCGCTCGGCTTCAACATCCCCTACGAGTTTACGGACGGCGATCTTCGCATCTGCATCTCACAGCTTCATATGTTCCTTACTGAGTACACCGAGGTGCCGTTAAGGGTGAGTTCTTGACTATTCGCTAGAGTTGTAGCGCTTTACTGACTAGTAGCACTTAAATTCTCGGCATATACTGGCCCGAGAAAATTTCCAACGACGAGCTATTGGAACGCTGCCACGAAATTCCGATCGACCAGCATATAAAACGCCGCAAGTGGAATTGGATCGGCCGCACTCTCCGAAGGGATCCCGATCACATCCCCAAGCAGGCTCTAGATTGGAACCCCCAAGGAAAACGCAAAAGTGGTCGCCCCAAGCAAACTTGGCGGCGCACTGTAGCAGACGAGGCGAAGAAAATCGGCAAGACCTGGAGCGAGATCAAACCCGAAGATCAAGACCGAACGCGATGGAGGACTGTTGTGGACGCCCTCTGCCCCATCTAGGGGACATAGGACCTTCAGTCAAGTAAGTCAGTGGTGCCTAGAGCGGCGCAATTTCGGGCCGCTCGGCTTCAACATCCCCTACGAGTTTACCGACGGCGATTTACGCATCTGCATCTCACAGCTTCATATGTTCCTTACTGAGTACACCGAGGTGCCGTTAAGGGTGAGCTATTCACCATTTTTTTTTCATTCGCTTCGTTACTCACTTCACTTTTCTATTTATTCTCGGCTCCTTCTTGTTACGTCACAAGAATGTGAAGCAGTTATAGCTTAATGAAGAGATCCGCAGGAGACCAAAATGACCGACACTATCCACAGAATGGCTAAAATCAAGTGGCAGTGGGAGGGGCACATAACTCGCAGAGCTGATGACTGCTGTGGCAGAAAAGTTCTCGAGTGGCGACCACGGGCTGGAAGACGTAGTGTGGGCTGGCCACCCACTAGGTGGACCGACGATCTGGTGAATGTTGAGGTGCTTGGATGCGGGCGGCGCAGGACCCGTCGTTGTAGATATCCTTGGGGGAGGCCTTTGTCCAGCAGTGGACGTCATTTGGCTGAAACGAACGAACGTATATGTTAGGGCCCTCGCCCACGACGACTTTTTGTCGCGCGTTTCGTAAACGAGTGACAGCATCGCTACTAAGGCGCGTTAGTCGCATTGAGGGCTATCGTTTTAGCGCTCACCAGTTGGCGCCACTGTAGAGTAAGGTCCTGTCACTTGCTAGTCGCGAAGACAGTGGCGCCAACTTGTGATCGCTAAAGTGGTAGGAGGACTATCGCATTTGCACTCATCAAGATGGCGCCACCGTAGAGTAAGGTCCTGTCAATCGCCAGGGGTGCCAACTGTTAAGTATAAGAACGATAGCCCTCTTTGCAACGCCCTACAGAAGTGATTCCAACGCGCTACTAACGCGCTACAGCAGCGCGATTGCATCCCTACAAAACATCGCCGTTGGCGCGGGCCCTTATTTTTAAAAGGGTTACTTTCAGTCATCTGTCTCCAACTTTGCGAAACAAAGAAGTCTATATTATTGCAGTGGTGAGAAAGAGAGAATATAATAACCCGTCTGCCTCCCAGATGTTGACTTACACCGCCGGGCACATAAACTACGGCGGGCGCGTGACCGACGACTGGGACCGCCGCTGCCTGCTGTGTCTGCTGGCCGACTACTACTCCACGCAGGTGCTGTCCGACCGGTATATGTTCGACGAGAGCGGCGCTTACAAACAGGTGACTATTCTTAATTTATACAGACAGAATATCAAGGATTTTTGCATCATTTATCGTTATAATAAGTGCTATTTTGCGTCAATATGTGTGTAGTCTGGTATGTAGTCAACTGTATCGTTATTCTAATGATAGAAGTACCCTTCCCCCCTCACTTCCCCCCCCGCCCCGCACGGTGTAGTGCTAGTGTACGGAGCTCTCGGGAGTTTTTGCTTATAAAAATAGATAAATCGCTTATAAGTGTTTGTGAGTGTAATAATCGGTTTGTATGTGACACGAACTACGGAAACTGTAAGTTATTCTGTCTATTTATCGCCTCTTTTGTGTTTTCTGGTTAAATATTCGGTGAGTAAACATCTTTTTTATTTT